>NC_047670.1:77719807-78030307 GCF_011762505.2 Arvicanthis niloticus | reverse complement strand
CTAACCCTAACCCTAACCCTAACCCTAACCCTAACCCTAACCCTAACCCTAACCCTAACCCTAACCCTAACCCTAACCCTAACCCTAACCCTAACCCTAACCCTAACCCTAACCCTAACCCTAACCCTAACCCTAACCCTAACCCTAACCCTAACCCTAACCCTAACCCTAACCCTAACCCTAACCCTAACCCTAACCCTAACCCTAACCCTAACCCTAACCCTAACCCTAACCCTAACCCTAACCCTAACCCTAACCCTAACCCTAACCCTAACCCTAACCCTAACCCTAACCCTAACCCTAACCCTAACCCTAACCCTAACCCTAACCCTAACCCTAACCCTAACCCTAACCCTAACCCTAACCCTAACCCTAACCCTAACCCTAACCCTAACCCTAACCCTAACCCTAACCCTAACCCTAACCCTAACCCTAACCCTAACCCTAACCCTAACCCTAACCCTAACCCTAACCCTAACCCTAACCCTAACCCTAACCCTAACCCTAACCCTAACCCTAACCCTAACCCTAACCCTAACCCTAACCCTAACCCTAACCCTAACCCTAACCCTAACCCTAACCCTAACCCTAACCCTAACCCTAACCCTAACCCTAACCCTAACCCTAACCCTAACCCTAACCCTAACCCTAACCCTAACCCTAACCCTAACCCTAACCCTAACCCTAACCCTAACCCTAACCCTAACCCTAACCCTAACCCTAACCCTAACCCTAACCCTAACCCTAACCCTAACCCTAACCCTAACCCTAACCCTAACCCTAACCCTAACCCTAACCCTAACCCTAACCCTAACCCTAACCCTAACCCTAACCCTAACCCTAACCCTAACCCTAACCCTAACCCTAACCCTAACCCTAACCCTAACCCTAACCCTAACCCTAACCCTAACCCTAACCCTAACCCTAACCCTAACCCTAACCCTAACCCTAACCCTAACCCTAACCCTAACCCTAACCCTAACCCTAACCCTAACCCTAACCCTAACCCTAACCCTAACCCTAACCCTAACCCTAACCTAACCCTAACCCTAACCCTAACCCTAACCCTAACCCTAACCCTAACCCTAAACCCTAACCCTAACCCTAACCCCTAACCCTAACCCTAACCCTAACCCTAACCCTAACCCTAACCCTAACCCTAACCCTAACCCTAACCCTAACCCTAACCCTAACCCTAACCCTAACCCTAACCCTAACCCTAACCCTAACCCTAACCCTAACCCTAACCCTAACCCTAACCCTAACCCTAACCCTAACCCTAACCCTAACCCTAACCCTAACCCTAACCCTAACCCTAACCCTAACCCTAACCCTAACCCTAACCCTAACCCTAACCCTAACCCTAACCCTAACCCTAACCCTAACCCTAACCCTAACCCTAACCCTAACCCTAACCCTAACCCTAACCCTAACCCTAACCCTAACCCTAACCCTAACCCTAACCCTAACCCTAACCCTAACCCTAACCCTAACCCTAACCCTAACCCTAACCCTAACCCTAACCCTAACCCTAACCCTAACCCTAACCCTAACCCTAACCCTAACCCTAACCCTAACCCTAACCCTAACCCTAACCCTAACCCTAACCCTAACCCTAACCCTAACCCTAACCCTAACCCTAACCCTAACCCTAACCCTAACCCTAACCCTAACCCTAACCCTAACCCTAACCCTAACCCTAACCCTAACCCTAACCCTAACCCTAACCCTAACCCTAACCCTAACCCTAACCCTAACCCTAACCCTAACCCTAACCCTAACCCTAACCCTAACCCTAACCCTAACCCTAACCCTAACCCTAACCCTAACCCTAACCCTAACCCTAACCCTAACCCTAACCCTAACCCTAACCCTAACCCTAACCCTAACCCTAACCCTAACCCTAACCCTAACCCTAACCCTAACCCTAACCCTAACCCTAACCCTAACCCTAACCCTAACCCTAACCCTAACCCTAACCCTAACCCTAACCCTAACCCTAACCCTAACCCTAACCCTAACCCTAACCCTAACCCTAACCCTAACCCTAACCCTAACCCTAACCCTAACCCTAACCCTAACCCTAACCCTAACCCTAACCCTAACCCTAACCCTAACCCTAACCCTAACCCTAACCCTAACCCTAACCCTAACCCTAACCCTAACCCTAACCCTAACCCTAACCCTAACCCTAACCCTAACCCTAACCCTAACCCTAACCCTAACCCTAACCCTAACCCTAACCCTAACCCTAACCCTAACCCTAACCCTAACCCTAACCCTAACCCTAACCCTAACCCTAACCCTAACCCTAACCCTAACCCTAACCCTAACCCTAACCCTAACCCTAACCCTAACCCTAACCCTAACCCTAACCCTAACCCTAACCCTAACCCTAACCCTAACCCTAACCCTAACCCTAACCCTAACCCTAACCCTAACCCTAACCCTAACCCTAACCCTAACCCTAACCCTAACCCTAACCCTAACCCTAACCCTAACCCTAACCCTAACCCTAACCCTAACCCTAACCCTAACCCTAACCCTAACCCTAACCCTAACCCTAACCCTAACCCTAACCCTAACCCTAACCCTAACCCTAACCCTAACCCTAACCCTAACCCTAACCCTAACCCTAACCCTAACCCTAACCCTAACCCTAACCCTAACCCTAACCCTAACCCTAACCCTAACCCTAACCCTAACCCTAACCCTAACCCTAACCCTAACCCTAACCCTAACCCTAACCCTAACCCTAACCCTAACCCTAACCCTAACCCTAACCCTAACCCTAACCCTAACCCTAACCCTAACCCTAACCCTAACCCTAACCCTAACCCTAACCCTAACCCTAACCCTAACCCTAACCCTAACCCTAACCCTAACCCTAACCCTAACCCTAACCCTAACCCTAACCCTAACCCTAACCCTAACCCTAACCCTAACCCTAACCCTAACCCTAACCCTAACCCTAACCCTAACCCTAACCCTAACCCTAACCCTAACCCTAACCCTAACCCTAACCCTAACCCTAACCCTAACCCTAACCCTAACCCTAACCCTAACCCTAACCCTAACCCTAACCCTAACCCTAACCCTAACCCTAACCCTAACCCTAACCCTAACCCTAACCCTAACCCTAACCCTAACCCTAACCCTAACCCTAACCCTAACCCTAACCCTAACCCTAACCCTAACCCTAACCCTAACCCTAACCCTAACCCTAACCCTAACCCTAACCCTAACCCTAACCCTAACCCTAACCCTAACCCTAACCCTAACCCTAACCCTAACCCTAACCCTAACCCTAACCCTAACCCTAACCCTAACCCTAACCCTAACCCTAACCCTAACCCTAACCCTAACCCTAACCCTAACCCTAACCCTAACCCTAACCCTAACCCTAACCCTAACCCTAACCCTAACCCTAACCCTAACCCTAACCCTAACCCTAACCCTAACCCTAACCCTAACCCTAACCCTAACCCTAACCCTAACCCTAACCCTAACCCTAACCCTAACCCTAACCCTAACCCTAACCCTAACCCTAACCCTAACCCTAACCCTAACCCTAACCCTAACCCTAACCCTAACCCTAACCCTAACCCTAACCCTAACCCTAACCCTAACCCTAACCCTAACCCTAACCCTAACCCTAACCCTAACCCTAACCCTAACCCTAACCCTAACCCTAACCCTAACCCTAACCCTAACCCTAACCCTAACCCTAACCCTAACCCTAACCCTAACCCTAACCCTAACCCTAACCCTAACCCTAACCCTAACCCTAACCCTAACCCTAACCCTAACCCTAACCCTAACCCTAACCCTAACCCTAACCCTAACCCTAACCCTAACCCTAACCCTAACCCTAACCCTAACCCTAACCCTAACCCTAACCCTAACCCTAACCCTAACCCTAACCCTAACCCTAACCCTAACCCTAACCCTAACCCTAACCCTAACCCTAACCCTAACCCTAACCCTAACCCTAACCCTAACCCTAACCCTAACCCTAACCCTAACCCTAACCCTAACCCTAACCCTAACCCTAACCCTAACCCTAACCCTAACCCTAACCCTAACCCTAACCCTAACCCTAACCCTAACCCTAACCCTAACCCTAACCCTAACCCTAACCCTAACCCTAACCCTAACCCTAACCCTAACCCTAACCCTAACCCTAACCCTAACCCTAACCCTAACCCTAACCCTAACCCTAACCCTAACCCTAACCCTAACCCTAACCCTAACCCTAACCCTAACCCTAACCCTAACCCTAACCCTAACCCTAACCCTAACCCTAACCCTAACCCTAACCCTAACCCTAACCCTAACCCTAACCCTAACCCTAACCCTAACCCTAACCCTAACCCTAACCCTAACCCTAACCCTAACCCTAACCCTAACCCTAACCCTAACCCTAACCCTAACCCTAACCCTAACCCTAACCCTAACCCTAACCCTAACCCTAACCCTAACCCTAACCCTAACCCTAACCCTAACCCTAACCCTAACCCTAACCCTAACCCTAACCCTAACCCTAACCCTAACCCTAACCCTAACCCTAACCCTAACCCTAACCCTAACCCTAACCCTAACCCTAACCCTAACCCTAACCCTAACCCTAACCCTAACCCTAACCCTAACCCTAACCCTAACCCTAACCCTAACCCTAACCCTAACCCTAACCCTAACCCTAACCCTAACCCTAACCCTAACCCTAACCCTAACCCTAACCCTAACCCTAACCCTAACCCTAACCCTAACCCTAACCCTAACCCTAACCCTAACCCTAACCCTAACCCTAACCCTAACCCTAACCCTAACCCTAACCCTAACCCTAACCCTAACCCTAACCCTAACCCTAACCCTAACCCTAACCCTAACCCTAACCCTAACCCTAACCCTAACCCTAACCCTAACCCTAACCCTAACCCTAACCCTAACCCTAACCCTAACCCTAACCCTAACCCTAACCCTAACCCTAACCCTAACCCTAACCCTAACCCTAACCCTAACCCTAACCCTAACCCTAACCCTAACCCTAACCCTAACCCTAACCCTAACCCTAACCCTAACCCTAACCCTAACCCTAACCCTAACCCTAACCCTAACCCTAACCCTAACCCTAACCCTAACCCTAACCCTAACCCTAACCCTAACCCTAACCCTAACCCTAACCCTAACCCTAACCCTAACCCTAACCCTAACCCTAACCCTAACCCTAACCCTAACCCTAACCCTAACCCTAACCCTAACCCTAACCCTAACCCTAACCCTAACCCTAACCCTAACCCTAACCCTAACCCTAACCCTAACCCTAACCCTAACCCTAACCCTAACCCTAACCCTAACCCTAACCCTAACCCTAACCCTAACCCTAACCCTAACCCTAACCCTAACCCTAACCCTAACCCTAACCCTAACCCTAACCCTAACCCTAACCCTAACCCTAACCCTAACCCTAACCCTAACCCTAACCCTAACCCTAACCCTAACCCTAACCCTAACCCTAACCCTAACCCTAACCCTAACCCTAACCCTAACCCTAACCCTAACCCTAACCCTAACCCTAACCCTAACCCTAACCCTAACCCTAACCCTAACCCTAACCCTAACCCTAACCCTAACCCTAACCCTAACCCTAACCCTAACCCTAACCCTAACCCTAACCCTAACCCTAACCCTAACCCTAACCCTAACCCTAACCCTAACCCTAACCCTAACCCTAACCCTAACCCTAACCCTAACCCTAACCCTAACCCTAACCCCTAACCCTAACCCCTAACCCTAACCCTAACCCCTAACCCCTAACCCTAACCCTAACCCTAACCCTAACCCTAACCCTAACCCCTAACCCCTAACCCTAACCCTAACCCCTAACCCCTAACCCTAACCCTAACCCTAACCCTAACCCTAACCCTAACCCCTAACCCCTAACCCTAACCCTAACCCTAACCCTAACCCTAACCCTAACCCTAACAACCCTAACCCTAACCCTAACCCTAACCCTAACCCTAACCCTAACCCTAACCCTAACCCCTAACCCCTAACCCTAACCCTAACCCCTAACCCCTAACCCTAACCCTAACCCTAACCCTAACCCTAACCCTAACCCTAACCCCTAACCCCGACCCCGACCCCGACCCCGACCCCGACCCCGACCCCGACCCCGACCCCGACCCCGACCCTGACCCTGACCCTAACCATCTCTAAACCTCAAACCTTAGCCCAGCTATTTTCTCATGTCTGCTTGTGGTTGCTATTTCTTTCTAAGATTCAAGGTGCTAATGTCATAGAATGTTGATTCACTGGATTGTCAGGAGTTAACCTGGAATAAATATCTGAACTAATATGCAAATTAAAACCTTGGATTTTGGTATTCATGGCATGAGCTAGCAGAAAGTGATCATAATTCTTGTTTATAATTTTCTGCTGAGGTGTCTGTGTATCTCTGAAAAGTGAGTACAAGTCTTCCAGAATTTTTTCTAGCAGGATTTCTGATTTTGTTCAGAAAATTCATGGAGAACAAACATATCTCTTTTCGAATTTTTTTTCTAACAGGATGCCAGAAATCTCATGAATTACTTAGATAACACAGCTGTTTTAGAGTGGTTTTTTTGTTGTTGTTGTTGGGTTTTTTTTGTTTGTTTGTTTGTTTTTGGTTTTTTGTTTTTGTTTTGCAATAATCTAGAGAAGGCTGTTTGAAGATTCAAAACAGCATTTCAAAATTTTTTTTCTGGCTTTCTAATGTTAATTGGAAAATACAAAAGTTACTTTTAGAATTTTTATAACAGGATTTCTGACTTTGTTGGAAGATCTAAGAATTTTTTTATAGCAGATTTTCTGACTATGGTCAGAAAACCCATAAGCTAGCAAGAGAACTTTTAGAATTTTTACTAACAGAGAGAGTTGTCTCAGAGACCTGTCATGAGTAGAAAGCTAGCTGTCCCAACCAGAAAGTTTTTTTTTTAAATAGCAAGAAAATATCTAAAGCAGAGCAGAACACACACACAGAGAGAGAGAGAGAGAGAGAGAGAGAGAGAGAGAGAGAGAGAGAGAGAGAACGAGCACAATTTGAAAAGCTGTCTCTAGCAGACTATAGAACCAAGAGCTATCTACAAGGAGCCATCTCAAACAGAATGTAGGCTGCCTGCTTGGACTCATGATTTGACTTCAAGTTGTTTGTTTTTGCTGCTTCCAGATACCCCTTCTCTCAGGAACTCCAACCCAGCCGAGGCTGGTCGTTAGCAGATCGCATGCATTCAGTTCTGGCTAATGTTCAAAGAGGAGCCAGCTGAGAACAGCTTTTGCTTTCCACATATGCTGTTATCCTTAAGTTTTTTTTAGGTTCAGGCTCCAGGGAGAGTTTAAATAGGGACAGGAGACTGCAAGTCTACCCACTGCAGATGGAGGCAGATGAAGACTTACCAGAGCAAATTTATCTTCTAGAGCATAATGTATAATTGAAAAGATAGATTTAAAAGATGTATCAGTGCCACAATTCTCACACATAAAATGTACAGCAAACACAAATACAGGAAAACATCAAGGAAAAATGTTCTAACAGCACTGGAGTTGCAGTTCTTAGATCAGTGGCTATACTGAGCTAGTCTAACCTCAGAATAAAGCTGTTTTGCCTCTGGGCAAGCTGGCTCAGAGGAAGGCCACAGCTGCCTTCGTGCAGAACTAAAAGGAGTTCATTTAAACTAGCTCTGACTGCTGTCTGTATCAGGGCTAACATATCACTTTATAGAAATAGACTCAGGGTTCATTTTTATGCTATGTATATGGGTGTTTTGCCTGCATGTCTGTGTGCAGTAGATGCCAGAAGAGGCATCAGACCCCCTGGGATTGAAATTACAGAAGATGATTAGCTACCAGGTGGTTTCTGGGACTGGAACCTGTGTCCTAACACCCACTGCTCTTACATGCTATTCTATCTCCCTAGTCACTTTTTAATTTAAAATGTATTTTTATACACTTTAAATAAAATATATCACTTTTCCCCTTCCTTGTCTTTTCTCCATCCCTTCCCAAGTTCATCCCTTCCAATTTCTTCCTTTTAAGTATGTGTAGGTATGTGAAATATATGAGTAAAACCTGTTGAGCTCATTGCAACAGAAAAAGATCTATCATCTAGTGAAAGCTCAAGGGAATATGAACAAAAACTACAGAAGGAATATGAGAATGGCCTAATAAACTTCTGTGAATGGATTTACCATATATACAGTGTCTTAGAGTTTCCATTGCTGTGAATAGACACCATGACCAAGGCAACTCTTATAAAGGACAACATTTAATTGGGGCTGGGTTGGCGTATAGTTTCAGAGGTTGAATCCATTGTCATCATGGCAAGAAAAATGGCAGTGTGTAGGGAGACATAGGATTGGAGGAGCTGAGAGTACTATATCTTGATCTGAAGGTAACCAGGAAGAGACTGACTTCCAGGAAGGTAGGAAGAGAGTCCCTTCCATACTGGGTGAAGCTTCAAAGCCTGTGCCACAGCAATGTACTTCTTCCAACAAGGTCACATTTCCTATTAGTGCCGCTTCCTGTGAGCCACACATATTCAAACCACCACATTCCACTCCCTGGCCCCCATGGGCTTGTTCAAATACATGAGTCTCTAGGGAGCCATACCTAAATATAACATAATGCTAAATACATTGAGTCTAATTTCAAAAGTCCCCATAGTCTACAGGTCTCAATAATGTTAAAAAATTCCAAAGTTCAAAGTCTTTTTTGAGACTCATTGTAGGCCGCTGCCCCGACTCGGCTGGTCAAGATGGCGATGTAGGCCACCGGCCGGATCCAGTTTGGTCTAGATGGTGCCGGATTTTGGTATGATCTACTGGTAAACAAGTGTACTGCGCATGTTTCACCTTGGGCCAACTCAGTTTTGGCACCAACCCCTCCCGAGCGGGATATGTTAATAAAGCACTGCAATTCTGACCAATCGTGTACCTCCACATGCTTTCTCCGATTAGGGCTGAGCATATAAGCAGCTCGCTCTGGGTGCTCGGGGGTTCCCGGCATAATGATGAAGCACTTCTACAATAAAGGTTGTTGAGAAGGATCCGGTTGTTCGTGTCTTCCTTGCTGGTCGAGGGAGGTGTGACAAGTGGTGCTGAAACCTGGGAACCCAAGAAGAAATTCTCTCGGATCCAGAATTCTTCACCTTAGAAGCGGCGGTACCGGTAAGTCCCTTGGTAAGTTCCCAGGTTAAAGTGGGACAATAAAGAAAGTTCCCAGGTTAAGGTGGGACAACAAAGTAAGCCCTGTGTCTGATCCTGCGCTCCGCTGATTGCTGCTCTCTTTATCGTCCTTGCTTTTGTTTTTACGATCATTGCGTGTTATTGCCTCAGTTGTCATCTGCCCGGATGAGAGTGTGTTTGTTGGGACAAAGAACACCCGCAGCTGACAGTAAGACAGGGTAGATAACTCTGCCCGTCCACCCGTGTGTAAACCTCACGTAGATAAGTGAGTGACATAGGAACACTCCCTCCAACTAATTTTTGAGTGCACTGCAAGAGCTCCTTGAACAATGAAACCTTAAACTACAGAGAAAAATCCTAGAGAGCTTTTTGCGTGAGATAGATAGAGTGGCTCTGTGGTTCGCTCCCACGGGGTCTCTAACCATTGGCTCATGGGAGAAATTGGGTTGAGATCTTGATAGGGAGGCTGAGGAAGGGTCAGTGAAACCCAGGGTGAGGCCTCTTGATACGCTCCTGCTTGGAGGATAAAAGATGTGTCGAGAGTGTAACAGCGAACAGAGATTGCTTCAAGGACACCAGGAGAGCGTGTCAGAAGAGGATAGGGCTTGTCAGGAAAGAAAAAAGGGCAAGGGACATAAAGATAAAGAAAAAGGAAATGCTAGCAAAACAAAAGACAGGCCTAAACGGCCTGCACAGGATAAAAAGGAGAAAAAAGAAAAAGACAGGCTTAAAGTGCCCAGATAATAAAAGGGGACCAATAAATTAAGTTCTCGGAAAGAGACAATATAAAGCCCATGGTATAGTGGCGATTGTTAAAGTAAAAGCATAGGAAATTCTCAGTCTCAGTTGCTTCTCATAGCTTTTCAGGAGTTTCTGGAGACGAAAGGGTTAAATTAGAAGAGGGGAGTGTTTACAACCTTTTTACAAGGAGTGGATAGATTGCTCCCTGATTGCTCCCTGATTTATGGTCTCAGGCCATTTAACACTGGTGAGCTGGGACAAATTGGGAAAAGATCAGCAAAAATAAATAAATAAATAAATAAATAAATAAATAAATAATAAATAATTAATAATAATAAATAATAAATAGAAAATTTGGAAGCTTTGTTATCCAAAATGGAGTCTCTAACAGCTCAAAAGAGAAAGAAGAAGAAAGAGGCAGTCACACTTTTGGTGCGTAAAACTCCGCCCCAAGTCTGCCTTTCCTGCTCGCTGCAGCTGTCTGCAACTGTTGAGCCTGGAGGAGGAGGAGGTGGGGGAATGGAAAGTCTTTTTACCCAGAGAGTTAACCCTCGAGGGGTGAGAAGCCTTAAAGATAGTAGAAAAGGAGCTGGCAAAGTCATCCCTACAGCGATGTCAGCCCACGGATATTATTTTATTAATAATTTTTAAGACAAAATTTCAACCCACTGCTGTGTTGTGGCAGCATGGGCCATTAAAATGGATTCATCCTAAAATATCAATAACAAGAACTATTGAATATTATCCTGCAGCTGTTACAATATTAGCTTTGGAAGCTGTGCAACAGTGCTTGCAACATTTTGGTATGGAGCTATCTAAAATTATAATACCTTTTTAATAATAATCAATTGCAGGTTCTGTGTACTATCATAGATGATTGGGCAATATTAAAATGTGGATATGCTGGAGAATTTGATAATCATTATCCTCAGCATCCATTGATACAATTTTTTGAATCCCATCCTATTGTTTTTCCAAAAATGACTAAAAGTAACCCTTTAATTGATGCTGCTGTTATATATACTGATGGTTCTAAAACTGGATGTGGATCATATAAATTTAATACTGATGATCCTGTGGTGATTCAATTTGCTCCTGCCTTTCCTCAAATTATATAGTTAAAAATTGTAATAGAAGTTTTTGATAAATTTAAAGAACCTTTTAATTTAGTATCAGATTCTCTGTATGTGGTAAATGTTTTAAAGATGTTAGAAGCTACTGGTAAGACATAATTGACCAGTCCTATTTATAATTTGTTAACAATATTGCAAAAATTGATATGGGAACATAAATTTCCTTTTTTGTGCAGCATGTGAGAGCCCATACAGGCTTGCCGGAGCCTGTTAGTGCTGCTAATAATGAAGTTGATATGGCTACGCACAGAGAGTTTATTTTTACTAGTATTCTTGATTCCCCAGTAGCGCTGGCCACCCAATTTCATAAGACTTTTCATGTTAATACTAAAACATTGCAAATGAAGTATAAAACTTCCAGAGAAACAGCTAGACAAATAGTGATCCATTGCTTAGATTGTAACATTTACACTCACCCCCCTGAGTTGGGAGTGAATCCAAAGGGATTGCTGCCTTTACGGTTATGGAAAATGGACGTAACACATTTTTCAGAATTTGGAAAACTAAAATATGTTCATATATCTGTGGATACTTGTTCAGGCCTTATTTTTGCTTCCCCCTTGTCAGGGGAAAAAACAAAGAATGTCATTCTTCATTGCTTAGAAACATGGACATCGTGGGGCAATAAAAACTGATAATGGCCCTGGCTATACAGCATCCTCCTTTAATTTTTTTGGTCAACAAATGCAAGTGTCCATAAAACATGGATTACCATATAATCTACAAGGTCAGGGTATGGTAGAAAGAGCCCATCATACTCTTAAAGAATGTTTTTTAAAACAAAAGGGAGATTTGGCTATAGCCGTACCCTGAGAGAATGTATTTTTCTTGCTCTTTTTACTTTAAATTTTTTATAACTTGATGTAACTGGTCACTCTGATGAGAAGTGTCATACTTACTGACATAAAACAAAAAAGAATTTTTTATCTTTTCACCAGATATTGGTACCAGTTTTAATGCCACCTATGCTGGCCTTAATTTTACTTGGCAGGATAGCTATGCCTGCTAATCCTTTTGATGTGTGGTTGCTTTGTGGAGTGAATGGTAGCTACACAGATCTGTTACCCTTTGTTATGATTGGGGGCGGGTCTCATGGAGTACAAAAATTTTCTTATTCCACCTCCTCGTGTGTGCAGGTGACCAATGAAGGCATTGATTATAGACCATCCTTTTATGAGGCTGTTGTAGGAAAGGGGTTTGAAAGAAATACTACCTTTAGTCCTACTCCTGTTTGTGTTTGAGCACCTTTTGTGTTTATTGTTAGTAAATCTATTCAGCCTTATAGGAACCAACTAGTTTGTAGTAATCTTGATTGCTTTTATAGCATGTGCTGGGAGAGTGATAAGTTTCCCACTGCTGCTGTGGCCATGAGGCACACAGTACAAACTGCTGCAGTCCTTAATAACTTATCCACCAATACAGCTGCTGCCCTTGAGTTACAAGCATCCTTAAATGTACAACTAAAAGGAGGACTCATGCTGGTCAATCAAAGAATTGACCTTGTCCAAGAGCAGGTGGATGCACTGTGGCAGTTGGGACAAATTGGGTGTGAATGGAAATATGCTGGGCTGTGTGTTACTGCTGTTCAATATCAAAACTATACTCAAGCTGCTAATCTGTCTTGTCAGCTTTCTAATTTTTTGACAGGTAATTGGTCAGCGGACTTTGAAAGTTTGATGAAGAGGTTGTGGATAGCCGTTGTGACAGTAAACTCCACTCACTTAGAGTCTAGTCTCACCAGTGGACTTGCTGCATGGATTGCTGGAGCTGTGCTTCATCTTAAAGAGTGGGCGGGTGTCTTTATTTGGGGGGCCGTGGTTGCGTCTTTTGCATGTGGCTTCTATGTAAACTAAAAAGAGACCATGCCAGGCACAAAACTGTAGTCTACCAAGCCCTGGCCGCCATGGAGGATGGTGAGCCTCCCCATGTTTGGCTTGCAACCCTAAAGGAATTATGAGCAGGTTTCAGCAGATACGAGCCCTTAAGGAGTGCACTACTGGCGGTTTGAGGTGTTTTCGAGTGGGCACTCGACAGGGAATGTTCCACGAGTGTGGATAGATTTCCCGAAAGTACGCCTGATTGCATAAAGATTTGATGCCAAAACACTCCTTTCCCCGTCAAAAGGCATTGAGATGGGTATGGGAAGTATTACTCATTGCACAACGATGAGAGAAGAAACCCATTACAATATCTCATTTTGCACAGGGGATCAGGCCTCTGCTTTCCCTCACTGTACAACTACACTCATAGGGCAACTATCATGTACCCGTTCTGTGACTCAGGGTTTACAATGAAACAAAAAAGGGGGAGATGTAGGCCGCCGCCCTGACTCGGCTGGTCAAGATGGCGATGTAGGCCACCACCCGATCCGGTTTGGTCTAGATGGCGCCGGATTTCGGTATGATCTACTGGTAAACAAGTGCACTGCGCATGTTTCACCTTGGGCCAACTCAGTTTTGGCACCAACCCCTCCCGAGCGGTATATGTTAATGAAGCACTGCAATTCTGACCAACGTGCACCTCCACACACTTTCCCCAATTAGGGCTGAGCATATAAGCAGCTTGGTCTGTATGCTCGGGTTCCCCGGCATAATGATGAAACACTTCTACAATAAAGGTTGTTGAGAAGGATCCGGTTGTTTGCGTCTTCCTTGCTGGTTGAGGGGGGCGTGACAACTCATGCAATCTCCTAACTATAATCCCTCATAAAACCAAAATGCAGATCACATACTTCCCAATATATCATGGCATGAGATATATATTACCATTCCAAAGTGTCATAGTGAAGAAATACTGGACCAAAGCAAGACAGAAAACCATCTGGGCAAACTCTTCCATGTCTGATGTCCTTTCAGCTTTGTTGACTGTAAAAACTTCTTTCTCAAGGGCTGGTTCCACTCCCTGCTAGCAACTTTCCATGGCAGGTATCCCATGGCTCTGACATCTTAATCTTGGTGTATCCAAGTCAACTTTAACTTTATAGCTTCTTGTTCCAGTGTTGGGATCTACACATGATCTTCTGGCTCCTCCAAAGGGCTTTGGCCATTCCTCCAATTCTGCCTTCTTATAGCACTCTAGGCTCAGGTAGATCTACTCCATTGCTGCTGTTCTTGGTCATCATCCCATAGTACTAGCATCTCCAATATGCTGGGGTCTTCCACTGCAACTAGGCTTCACCAATAGCCTCACATAGGCTCTCTTCATGGTGCCAAGGCTCAACTTTTTTGCATGACCCATTCAGTCCTGGTCTGTCAACCCCACCTTCACCAATGGCTTTGCCTGGCCTCTTGCTGAGGTCCAGCCTTAGCCAGAGAGAGGATCCCGAGGAAGGAGTGGATGGGAGCAGTGAAAGAATGACTCGAAGTTAGTGGTGCATGCAAGCTGACAGCTCTGTAATCTGGTAGAGATGGCTCTCTTGCAGACCAAAGACAACTCTGCAATCTGCTCAAGATATCTAGCTCTTGCAGACCAAAGCCCAGTATTTATTGCATAAGCTACTTTCTTAGTAACAGTTTAATCATTTACCCCAGGTTCCCTTTTGATCATTTCATAAATCAGCATTTTGATCTTATCCCCTTGACTCTTAGAAATAGGGAGCATACTCAAGGCAAATGAACCAGACAGCAAGTACATTTTTTTAAAAAATAGCAACTCCTATATAGTTCACCAGACAAAGCATTTGTGGTCACCAAATCTAGACATAGAGGTTGTTTTTATGTGAGAAGTTAGCTATAAGTATGTGCCCTTATTTTTTTATTAAGCCCCCCCCCCCAAGCAACTCTTAGCTACTTCAATATATTCTTTTACTCTTTGGATTTTTTCTTTTTAACTCAGCAACTCCAAGGCTAATTATTAAATGATCCCAGAAAGTAGGATTATCATTAAGTCATCATTTTTTTCTTGACAGCAGACTTTTGTCTTTCTCTCATACAATTTATATTGCAACCTTATATTTTACATAGTTGAGAAATCCTGTAAAGATTTCCTAAACAACTGTAAAGAATAGTTCTTACACTGATTTATGTATTCTTGAAATTCTGTTGAACTCATGTTTTCAGAGTTCCTTCTCACAGCCTTAAGGGCTCCTGAAGTTCACAAAGTCACCATATTGCTGAGGATCATCATTTTTGCTTCCTGGAATTGTGCTATTTCTGATTATCTTGGAGTCACTGACCTTGGCAAAGAGAACACTCTCCTGATGGAGGAACATGAAGTAATGTACATTATTATACAAACAATCTTTTTGACTATGGCCACCATCAGCACTCAAGGAGACCCATGTCCTGCTGGCTCTGCTCCATGAGCAGGAATCATGTCATACCTTTCCTCTGCTACCATATTGGACCTGGCAGCTTCTCACAGTGTCAAGTCTCAGTGTCAAGTCTCTATGACCCCTTCATGCATTCAAAACCAATACTATTGGTGTTTGGCTGATTCTTACACATTACCAAGTCCAACTGCAACACGAAGTACAACTTGGGCTATTTCTGAAACATAGCTTCTTTGTGTTCTCAGAAAACACTTGCTGGAAGATTTCACCTTAGTGATATTGGTCTCTTTTTCTATTATATTATTACCAGCTTTTTGTTTTCCAACTCCTTTACTGCCTAACCATGATTGTCCTGGAGCCTGCTCTGTAGATTGACCTTGAACTCAGATATCTGCATGGCTGTCTCCTGAATAATGGGATTAAAGGCATGTACCACCAAGCCTGGACCTAAGCTTTTCATGGTGACTATGCATCAAGCTTGTGTCATCCCATGTCATTTTGACACATAATCATATCTCCTTATGTCCAAATGAAAGCAATAATCAGGTCATAATAATCCCAGTAGTTGAACATAATTCTTCACAGAGGAAGCTTCAAAACCCATGCCCACAGTGATGCACTCCCTCCATCAAGGTCACCACCTACTCCAACAAGGCCACACCTCCTAATAGTGCCACTTCCCATGGGCCAAGCACACTCAAACCAGCACACACAGCAAACTTCAAAACCTACTCCAAATATTTCAAAATACAAAGCACAACCATAATTTGTGATATTCTCCATTACATTTGAGTAAACATGGTAACTGATAGCCTTCCTTGAAGGCTATGATGAAAAAGAGATGAAACAAGATTTTTTTTTCTTGAAACTGAAGACAACTATAATGTTTAAACTCTTTATCAAATCATTCACATGAATAGTGTTTTTCTATTGTATGCATTCTTTCCTACTTCCTGACATCAGGATAATATATAAAGTTTTAAACAATTTACAGGGCTATACACATGGGTGTGCAGTTAAGACAAGCTCATTCCTAGGATCAAGGCCAGGTTTTGTTTGTTTGTTTGTTTGTTTACCATTTTCTGTAATTCCTGCTACAAGATCTAAGGCTCTAATCTTGGGAATAAGCAAGCATGTACACACACAGACATACACAGACACACACACCCATATCACAAAGACACACTGACATCACATAATTTAAACAAATTGTTAAATTTTTACTCATGAAAGTTTTTCTCATGTAAACAGTCATTTCTGTAACTCAGATGTTAAGTTTATCTATAGAGTTTTTCTTCATCATGAATTGTAACAGAAAGCCAGCATGTAGGCTTGAAGTCAGAAAAATCAATCTTTTTCAGTTAGTAGTATTTGGAAAGATTTAGAAAATGCTGGCCTGCTGTAGAAAATATGTCACTTGGAGTGGACTTGAACATTTACATCCATGCACCATTTCTAGTTCCCACTCTCTGCTTCATGCTGTTCAGCTTTCGAGTATGTTGTGTGGCCCCAATCTTGCAACTTGATTACAATAAATTCTTATCATTTACATTGACCTACATTTGAGTTGTATTGGATCTCAGCAGACCCCATAATACAAAGGCTTTGCCACATTGCTTACATTCATAGGACGTCTCTGAAGTATGAATACTTTCATAATGATGAAGACTATAGAATTGTGCAAAGGCACATTAAATATACTTACAGGGTCTCCTTTTATTATGATTTCTTTCATGGCTTTAAAAATGACTGTGATATGCAAAGGCTTTACTATATTGCTAACAATTAATAGGATTTCTCTCTAGTATGTGTTCTTTTATGTACTTGGAGATTACTGTGTTGTGAAAAGGCTTTACCACATTGGTTACATTCATAAGGTTTCTCTCCTGTATGAATTCTTTCATGCCTTTGAGGATAAATGTGATATACACATTGATTACACTCCTATGATTGTAATCCTATGAGGATTTCTCTTCGGAATGCTTTCCTTTATGTATATAAAGAAGATTGTGAGATATAAAAGCTTTACCACATTGATTATATCCATAGGGTTTCTCTCCTGTTTGAATTCTTTCATGCCTTTAAAGATGACAGTGATATACAAAGGCTTTACCACATTGATTACACTCATAGGGTTTCTTTCCAGTATATGTTCTTTTATGCATTTGAAGAAGATTATGATTCGGAAAGCCTTTACCACATTGATTACACTCATAGGGTTTCTCTCCAATATGTAGTACTTGGAGTTTACTGTGATATGCAAAGGCTTAACTATAACGAATACCTTCATAGGGTTTCTCTCCAGTATGAATTCTTTCATGCCTGTGAGGATAATTGGCACATGTAAAAGCTTTACCACATTCATTACACTGATCAATCTTTTTATATGTATGAATTAATTTCATATTTTGGTCTAATAGTACAGAGGAATCAGATCCTAAGGTTTTATCACTTTGCTTACATTCATGGTGTTCCCTTTTGCTATGGGTTGTTTTACATCTTTGAAGATACTGGTGATGGTAAGAGCATTTATTATAAGGCTCACATTTATAGCATCCTTTTTCAAATGAGGCTTTTGTTTTTTATTTTTTGGTTTTTTTTTTTTTTTTTTTTTTTTTTTTTTTTTTACATATTTGAAGAGAACTGGAAGAACTCAAAGCTTTACCAAACTGATTGCACTCATAAATTTTTCTATAGTGTGAGTCATATTACATTTGCAAAGTGAACCAGAACAAACAGAAGAATTTCCATAGGGATTTTCTGAAGTGTGAGCTTGTGAATATTCTCAATAAAGCTGGAAAACTGCTGGGGTCCAGGAGTTGCCTCATAATCCATATGAATACCTATCTCCGTCAGACAGGGATAGTTTATTGAGCATACACCCCAGGACTGACTGATCAGGACTAAAGTTCAGACTTGGGAGGTGAACCATGTTATTGAGTTAATATTCTATAAAGCTTTTAAAGCCCGATATCTACAAACACCTGTGCCAAGTTATTCCACTAGTTAAGACGTAGGGATAAGGTATTTCCTTAGGAGCACATCTTTGTTGTACATTTATCCTGCTCTCATTGGTTGTAGTATTCAACTGTAATAAGAGACTTGCCTTGTCCAACATTCATGTCTTAACTTGTCAACTTGGATGGGTCTTGTTTAATATTCATGCCTTAGCATGCCAACCAGGGTGTCAGTTACCTACATACATGTATCCTTCTGCCAAGTAGGATCTCAGTTTCTAGAGAGGTCTTGGGAACTTAAACTTTACTCAATATCTACTCAAATGGAAGTCTTATTCTAAATAGATGCAGGTATTTTTCTTACATTGGGGGGGGGTCCATCCCATGGGGTGTATTATAAAGGCAAATACCATAAATGCTTTATTCACAGGTGTAGGAAGTACTTCGGGTGGTTGGTTTGGGTCCAAGCTTATACAAAGCAGTTCTAACTGACTTCTGTTGTGATTGTTTTCCAAGAGCACAGAATATAACAGAATATGCAATCAACTTGAGCATGAGAAAGTTTCCTAGTAACATCAGAAAAAACATATGTGAAAATTTCCTTATAACATTAGCAACAAGCCAGGCAGTGGTGGCACATGCCTTTAATCCCAGCACTTGGGAGGCAGAGGCAGGCAGATTTCTGAGTTTGAGGCCAGCCTGGTCTACAGAGTGAGTTCCAGGACAGCCAGGGCTAAACAGAGAAACCCTGTCTCAAAAAAACCAACCAACCAACAAACCAACCAACCAACCAAACAAACAAACAAACTGTTGGGAGCCGCAGTGATTCGCCGTTCCAAGATGGCATGGGCATCCTGTCCTCCCACTAGTAAACAATTGACTGCGCAGTTGCAAAAGGCAGAAAGCGCACCAAAGTCACTGCCCATCCCGGGGCGTAATATGGGGTGATGAGTGAACAGCCAATCAGAAGTGAACACGCCACTCTAGGGTATATATAGCAGTGCCTTTCCCGGGCTTTGGGCCTTTTCTGCTTCTGCTGTTACAAGAAGTAAAGCCTCGTCTGTAGTGATACCTGATTACTGCCTCCATGTCCTTTTTCGTGGGCGAAGGGGACACAAAAGAGGTGCTCGCAACAACAAACAAAAACAAACAAATAAACAAACAAAAAACCCAACCAACCAAACAAACAAACAAAAAAACCCAACCAAACAAAAAAACCACCCAAAACATTAGCAACACAAAATGGCAGGCTAGCCAGGTAACAGTTACTTAGGCCTTAACAAAAACCTATTAATTGCAAACTTGTATCACATTCAGAAAGTGGATACTGCTACTTATCTTCTAACTGTTCTGGAAGAAAGAAAGGTATGTTACTTCTTTCTTTCTTTCTTTCTTTCTTTCTTTCTTTCTTTTTTACTCTCTTTTTTCTTTTTTTTATTGGATATTATATTTACATTTTAGATTTTATCCCCTAACCCCCCTTCCCCCTGAAAGAAAATTTAATGGGTCCCACAAAAAACCAATAAAATAGCAGGGCCCTGTAGATTCCTTCTCCCTAACTTAAGTAGCTGAAAACACCACCTTTAGGGTTTGCTAGCCGGAGGCCCAGTTAATCAATTACCAAAGAATGCAGAGTTACAGGACAAAGGACTGCTAAGTCATCCCAGGAACAGGCTGGCCATGAAGATAAGAGAGATAAACCTCGCAGGAAATGCACCCTGCCCCTATCAACTGGTACAGCCTGCTGATGTTCAAAAAATGTAAAACAACCAATAGTGTGCACCCACATGAAAGTTCCCCCCATTACCCACCCCATGCTTATAAAAAATCCTAAGTCCCTGAGGGGGAAGGAAGGTTGATGCCTCTGTCTTCTGCATTGAGACACATGTTGGCCTGGAGCGCTCCGCCATTAAACTGCCTCCTGTACTTGCATCAAGTCAGTCTTTCCTGTGTCCTTGGGTGCGCAACATCCTGAGACTTGAGTGGGGTATCCTTCTGGGGGGTCAATGAGCCTTTCACCCCCCACCACCCAGGAACCTCCTATCCCATTTCCCCTCCTCATGCTTCTATGAGGATGTGCTCCCACCTATGCTCCCCACTCCCACCTCCCCACCCTCGAATTCCCCCTCACTTGATGTTCATCCTTCATGGGACCAAAAATCTCCTCTCCCACCTATGCCAGACAAGGCCATCCTCCCCTTATGTACAGATGGAGTCATGGGTCCCTCCCTGTGTACTCCCAGGCTGGTTGTTTAGACCTTGGGGAGCTCTGGTTGGTTAGTATTGTTGCTCTCCTCATGGGGCCACAAACCCTTTCTGCTCCTTCAGTCTTCTCTCTAACTTCTCCATTGGGAAATCCTTGATCAGATCAGTGGTTAACTGTGAGCATCTGCCTCTGAATGTGTCAGCCTTTGGCAGACCTCTAAGGAGACAACTATATCAGGCTCTTGTCAGCATGCACTTCCTGATATCCACATCAGTGGCTACCTTTGGTGACTGTACCTGGGATGGATACCAGGTGGAATGGTCTCCAGACAGCCCCTCCTTCAGTTTCTGTCCCACACTTTGTCTCCATATTTGCTCCCTTGAGTATTTTTGTTATTCCTTCTAAGTAGGACCGAGGCATCCATACTTGGTCTTCCTTCTTCATGAGCTTCATGTGGTCTGTGAGTTGAATCTTGGCTATTTCGAGCTTTTGGGCTAATATCCGCTTATCAGTGAACAAATACCTTGTGTGTTCTTTTGTGATTGGGTTAACTCACTCAGGATGATATTTTCTAGTTCCATCCATTTACCTAAGAATTTCTCGAATTCATTATATTTAATAGCTGAGTAATACTCCCTTGTGTAAATGTACCACATTTTTTGTATCCATTCCTCTGTTGAAGGACATCTAGGTTCTTTCCAGCTTCTGGCTATTATAAATAAGGCTGCTATGAACATAGTGGAGCATATGTCCTTGTTATATGTTGGAGCATCTTCTGGGTATATTCCCAGGAGTGGTATAGCTGGATCCTCAGGTAATGGTGTGTTCAATTTTCTGAGGAACCTCCAGACTGATTTCCAGAGTGATTGTACCAGCTTGCAATCCCACCAACAATGGAGGAGTGTTCCTCTTTCTCCACATTCTCACCAGCATCTACTATCACCTGAGTTTAAGGAATAAGAAGGAGGAATAAGAAAGATGAATCCAATCGAGGATCCTGTCAGGAGGTTAAGAGAGCTCCAGCAGGGAGTCCTTTGGTGGGAAAACTAGCCCCCAGAGCTCTGGAGCGAGATCAAATTCAACAGGCAGACCTGTTGAAGACCAGTCTTGACTATTTTGAGGGTCTCTCTAGCCTCTGAAGTGATTGTGATAACATCCTCCATCTTCCCAGGGCCTCTTAAAAACTGAAAGCGGGGAGGGGATGCTAATTGCCCAGATGTGATTAGGCAAACTAGATCAGATCCAGACCAAATTTCTCAGAAAGGGGATGCTAGAATAGTAGGTGTGGGGAAAGTGAATTGACCGAAGCTTTTGAGGTTTAATATCACCTGTGATGGTGTGACCTAGAAATAGATAAGGCTCCTGTGTTTGTACCTTTTCTGCTGCTCTGTACAATCCAGACTTCTGCAATGTAGCAGTGACAGTGGTTAGTTTTCTTCTCCTTTTTGTTTTTTCCTTTTCAGAGTGCCAACTGCAAAATAGCCTGGCTAGCCCTGAGTGGCCATGGTGTTCACTCTGCTGGGTCCACTGCTATACTAACCCTGCCAAGGGCAGGAGACAGAACCCTAGGTGGAGATGCACAGGGCTTCCGGAGGCCACTGGCTGCAGGGATATGAGCTAGCACTGTGGCTGAGACAGGTGGAACCAGAGGGGCAGGGTTAGTATAGCAGATCCCAACCCACCAGGTCAAGTGGCACAGCGACTGCTCCAAGTCCTGAGTGCAGCCTGTGCCTTTATTTTCAGACTCAGAGACTTTTCTGAAGCTGCACTGTTATCTATAGGAAAGTGGAGGTGGAGCCCACTAAGATGTCTGGGATTCAGACTCCGGAGACCAGCATCAGAGTGCCGATCTAACTTTATTGCCTATTATACAAGATTATATATAGCTTTTTAGCCAGTTGGAGTATGTTTTGATATTCAAGGGCAAATTGGGGTGGAACCTGTATTGTTTAGCAGAATCTGACTCACCTATCCATAAACCTGTAGTGAAGGGGACAATTCCCTGGGAAGATTTCACTGAAGACAGGGGAGGCAGCACCACCACAACACCTTGGGTCCTTTGTGTTGTCTCACTGGTGTGACAAGAGCCATGTCAGAGCACACACTGTGTACGGTAGATCAGGACTCCTCAAGGAGTCACAGAAGCCATCTTCTGTTCACATTCTAGTCATCTGCCCTTTCTTGATCCTGATGGACATGTATCACCGATGTCACATGAATATCCTTCTTAATTTCCTGGATAAATATTAGGGTGTCCTTAAAGTTCTTAAAGATCCTACTTCTCTTCCTGCTCATCTTCCTGTACCCAGCTCCTTTCCACGTCAGTACTTTCTTATTACGCTGGCTGATGTTTATTTCAGTATTGTGAAATATTTACTCAGGGAACTGATCTGAAGTCAAAGACATTCTGGCAATTTGAGATTAGTGTTGATGAAGATTACAGATCTTCATAAAAACAACAGGTTCTCAAGAATAGACCTTTTCAATAAGAAGTCTCTGAAGAAAATTTACCATTCCAATATGATTTTAAAAAGAGATAAAAGTGGTCAGAAAAAAAGACCATTTTTATACTTAAATATATGAATGGAAACTGTTATTAAATAAGGAAAGACAAGAACAATCTAGTCTCTGAGTCACTCCTCAGAAATATATATCAAATAACCCACAGATCAAATAACCAGCAGAGTCATCTTTTATCTATAACATGGCTTTTCCCCCATAGGGACATGAAGCCTGAAAATGTGTGTGTGTGTGTATGTGTGTGTGTGTGTGTGTGTGTGTGTGTGTGTGAGAGAGAGAGAGAGAGAGAGAGAGAGAGAGAGAGAGAGAGAGAGAGAGAGAGAGAGACTGATTTTGAACTTGCAAAATAACAAAGATCACACCCACCCTATATATCTACCAAACAGCATAATATTCCTAGAGCTGGCGAGATGGCTCAGCAGGTAAAGGGGCTTGCTGCTGAGCATGACTATTTGAGTTTGATTTCTAGGTTCTATATAGTGGAAGAAGAGAAAAGATTCCTACAAATTACGCTATGACCTCTTCATGTGAACAATGACATGACAAAGCATGCCCCACCCCAATTAAATAAAATTGTAATTAATACCAGTAACAAAATTATTGAGCAGAGGAGAGAAATCTTGAATAATTTGGATCCAATAAACAACAAACAAATGAACATCAAACCATGTTCACATGCTTTTAAACTGATCTGGTGTTAAGCTTTCTTCCAACCATCTGGGCTCAAAACAAACTGTACACAAGCAGTTGCAGCTGTAAGATGGTGAAGCTGTTTTTAGCCAAACTGTCAGCTTTAACTGAATATCCTAAGATTCTGCCAGACATATTTAGTTAGCCTGTCAGCCCCAGCCAAAACACAGCCAACAACCATAGCACACTATTGAGCTACCACAATGCAACAGGGTTCAACCATCTCCCAAGAAACAGGGACACCAGAAACCACCACAAACACTGTTTCTGAGTATCATAAAAACATGCAGACTGCTGGGTAGTGGTGGCACACGCCTTTAATCCCAGCACTTGGGAGGCAGAGGCAGGCTGATTTCTGAGTTCGAGGCCAGCCTGGTCTACAGAGTGAGTTCCAGGACAGCCAGAGCTATTCAAAGAAACTCTGTCTCGAAAAAAACAAAACAACAAACAAATAAACATGCAGACAAAGCCAGTTGGCAAAATGGGCCATAAAGGCGTAAAAAGACAATGGGGTTAGACTATCTTCAAGTCTGGAGATGGTTAGAAAGACATTGGAGATGTGATTTCAGAGCCTCCCATTCCATAAAGCCAAGCATGGGTGCTTTCAGAGGAAAACAAAAATGAGGAGGGGATTCTCCATTTTAGGATTCATAGTCAGTAACTCCAGAGAGAACAGGAGCTTTTGTGCCACTGTGGCCCTAACCAGAAATCAACTTGTCATTATTCCAGGCTATACAGTACTATTTGAAACTCTCAAATCCCTCTCAGGTGTAAACCCCAAGAACATGTCTTCTACTGGCAGTGGAAAGAATGTAAACTCTTTTTTTTAATAATTAGGTTTTTATTGTTGTTGTGTAACACATTTGGTACCATAGAAGCTGTACTACTCACAACCAGACAGGATACTTCTCCAAAAGAGCTGGGTCAGCCAGACAGAGGAACTACTTAACAAGGACAGGTGCAACAGCCTTAGAAGATACCTAGAGCATAATCACTGATCAGGGCCACTTGTCAGAAAGTACTTAGTAGCCCAAGTAAACAATAAATATTTCAGCTGCACACAGTTGCCTGAAAAATGCTCAGGGGTTCAGTTTAGGTGGTTCTATATGGAGGCAACCGGTACCACCACTGGTAAGGTTCCCCAAGGGACTGCTCCCCAGGGACCAGGCTAGTCCCTGACACTAGGAAATGTCTACAGGTTTCCAATCCTTCTGAGTACTGCAGGAAAAAAATGCAAGCAATATGAACATCAAAGAAAAAATTTATTTTATTTCTTTCCTAAAACTGAAATGCATGTTCTTAGATTCTTTGCCCACAGTGCTGGTATCAGGGTAAGATTTCACAACATTTTGAATATACTGTTTGACAATTGTTGAATATTTATCTACAAATTAATAATAGTAAATATGTATACTTTTTTAAATGACTAAGAGAAATGAATTGGTAGAGTGTTTTACTCTAATTTGTTGTGTTTCGGCCTGAGCTGTCTGCTTTTACTGAGCTGTCTGTGTTTACTTGGCTTAGAAGGAGATGGGCCTCCTGAGCTGTCACTGGCTGATTCTACTCAGCCTCTGCCTTCCCACCTTGGCAAAGGCAGAAAGACTATAATTATCATTTGTTTTTCCTACATTGGAGACAAGTGGCGGTACAAATCTTAGTAGAAAGTCTTTCCCAGAAATAAATTTCTCTTCATCATGCAGAGAATATCAGAATTATACATCCTGATCTCAGCACAGAGTCTGCTTGACCTTGACCAAACTAAACTTACTGTTTACCAAGTCAATGACTTGAATATTTCCTCATGAACCATGCCAGGGTTCTCTTGTCATGCCATCATTATGAATGTCCTTGCAACTTCATTTAAAACTTGTTGATCTGACTTTCCAAATTTTGTTTCCGTCTTTCTTCCAGATTCAAAGATGAATTGTGCCAGTTGGCCCTTCCTGCACACTATTGAAGGCCAAGGTTGTGACCTCCACATTTGTGCCACAGAACAAATGTGTTCAGTTGTTGTAACATGTTTTCACATAGTACCTAATTGTTCTTAGTTTTGTTTCTAAATTGCTTTTTCAAAAGACATTTTGAATCTAGGGCTACTCTGTTCAAAGTTGAAACTCTTGTTGCCTGGACATTGTTAGGACAGTATTGGGCTGGAGAAATAGCTCAGTGGTTAAGAACATGTAGTTCTCTAGAGAACTGGAGTTCAGTTTTCAGTGCCCATGTGGAGATACTCAAAACTGTATGTAACTCTAGATTCAGGGAATCTGTTATGATCTTCTGGACGCCATAGCTACCTACACACGTGAGCACATACGCTGACATTCACCTATAAATATAACTTTAAAATAAACATCAGCTTCAACAGCTTATGGAGCTATGCTAAAATCTCAACTACTTATTCTGTTATCTATGCCAGTGTACACTGTTCTGCTTTGGCTAGTATTTCTATTTTATCTAAGTGAACTCAAAAATAGTTCCACAAAAGGTGTTAGTTAAGTTGCCTAGAGTACATGGATCCCCATAGACTTGTCTCAGGTTCTAAAATCGTTAGAGTTTTAGGTACATATAAATCACTAAGAAGTCACACTTACAGTTTATGGTCTTCTTTACCTAGCATGTTCTGGACCAGAGATTTTAAAAAACATTTTGACTCATGAATGCCTGAGAAATTCTTTCAGGACCCCAGAAATTTGGTATATAATATAAGTATATAAATCAAACATTTCCTGATAATAAATCACAAAGAAATTTATTCTTTAAAACCCTGTGTGGGCTGGAGGGATGGGTCAGTGATTGAAAGCATTCACTGCTTTTGCAGGGGGACTAGCATGAGTTCAAAGCACTACATCAGGTTGCTCAAAACTACCTTTTACCTTAGATCCAGAAAAACAAGCATGCTTCACTCAAGAAGAATGGGCTGTGCTAGATCCTTCACAGAAGAATCTCTACAAAGGTGTGATGGTGGAGACCTACAGGAACCCCACTGCCATAGGTAAGTCAGTGAATTTTCTTTCCCTTTTTTTAAAAAAGGGGGACAAATGTTTCTTTGTTGTTGATGATCTTCTGTAATTTCAGTTGAGAATGAAGAAGAATGAGGTGAATAAATCGGTCATAGTTCTAAGGTTCACTGAATATAATAACTTAGATTTTGCCTAATTTCCAATAATATTTCATACATTTTCTGGTACTATAGTTTAGGCTACAATTGGGAAGACCATAATATTGAAGAACATTGACGAAGTTCTAGAAGACATGGAGGGTAATTTTCATGTGCAAGCTGATACAAATATGCCTCTGAAAAATTGTAATGTGTCCTGGACATTTTAAAGAAAAGTAACAATGTGAAAAAGCACTGCTTTAACTGTAGTGATAATTATTAAACGTAGTATAACCAACTTAAGCTATCCCCAACTAGATTACAAATAATGAAACTCAGACCATGGTTATTTTATTTGGCTTTGACAATTACTGGGGATAACCCCTAATCTACTCTTTTAACTGCTGGCCTGGCTACCTCCCCAGCCATGTACCCCAGACTGCTGTTTCTCCTGGCCATGTGCTCATGATCTCTCTCCCTTCATGGCTGCTTTCTTCTCTATTCTCATACTTCTTCTTTTTCATCTCTCCTCCGCCAAACCAGGTCTCTCCAAACCCATCTACCTCTAATCCATACAGTAATTGGCTGTAGCCAATTTTATTTAACCAATAGTTTTAAATCTAGGAACAATAAAAACATAAGTATGAGAAGTCACTCATAGGCCTAGACCTTCAGGTATAGAATTTAGTATTACAATACATAGCAGTAGACAAAACCTTAATAATTCCCCTTTTTGTCTAAATAATAACAATGGGAATAATTATGAAATTAAATTATTAAGCAAAAAAAAATTTAAAATAATTAAATCTAACCTGTTTGTAATTGGCAATTTAGGAGAAAGTATTTTATTATCTATTTTATTCTGGTGAGTTTAGAGTTTTGTATCTAAATCAATTTTTATCCTAACTTGTATAATGCTCCTAAAATTATCTTTTTAGTCCTAGAACATACTTTTAAATCTTAAACAACTTAAGTTCATGATTGTGACTATTTAGTCTTTAACCCCATTAAGATTTGAGAAGGAATAAACATTATTTGAGTATGTGGAAGTGTAAGGACACTACCTTTAAAAATCATAGAAATGACAGAGATAGTTCACTGCTTGGTCAGTCCTCAATATTTTTTACAATATTTATAAAATATTTTTCTGTCCTGGCAGAGCTTAAAAGACAACTATCTTGCACCCATGCATCCTTTTGGACAGCATTTTGTCTGTAGATAAAGTTAGGGCATTTCTTGCCCAGTTACTAGCTTGCCACAGTTGAAGCAACTCCACATGGAGGTATTGATGTTCATTATCTTTTTTGAAATGGACATTGTCAAGAACAGACATGCTGCATAGTTGAAAGATCTTTTGATAATGAAATAACATTAAATGTCATATTTTGTGGATCTTTGATGTTTTTGAAGATCACTTATTTATTTATAGCATATTTGAACAAACAGAGAGTGCCTGTCTTCAGCTATCTATTATCTGTACAGTCCTGGATACATTTTGTGATAATCTAGACTAGTATCTAACATGACTATCAGTTTTATTTACTGACTGTTAACTCACATTATTTAACTATTCTAAACAGTTTATAAATAGCAGCTATTAAAAGGACTGGGATTAAACCTTATGTTTTTAAATGAGCTGTATAGGCACTATGCTAGTAATCTTTAATTTTGTACCAATACATAAAGATTTATTTCAATGAAAAACTTAAATTTTTATATTTTAAAATATACAAGATTTTGTACCAATGTAACAAAGTATGACCTTATTTTTGTATTAATATACAAAATTTTATATCAATATAAGATTATGGCTATAAAATATTTTTAGGTTAAAAAGTAGATTTAATAATCTATCCCTATTTAATTTTATATAATATTTTTATGTCTCCCTTTTTCTTTTCAACCCTTTTCTCTAACCTAGGGAAGAAAGATATAAATCCCTGAGTCTAAGCTCCCTATTTAGTTTTCTATCAGAATCTATTTTTCTATTGATAACCCCAAGTTATTGCTATGTTTTATTTGGATTGCTCTTAACTCTAATTTACCAGCCCTCAGGGCCACATTTTTATTATTCATCTAACCCATGGCAGTACTCCTCTATTCACCTTATTCTACATGTGATTCTCCCCCAACCCTCAAGTCCAGGAACCCTAAACCTGACCTATATATCTTCTGCCAAGCTATTAGCTGTTGGCATCTTTATTCACTATTCAGAAATAACTTTGGAGCAAGATCACATAGCATCATTTGGGTCTCCATGACAGAGGTTTTAGAGTACCCTACTTCCAAACTGTCATAATGGACCTGTATGGGTTTCATTTGAATAGCATCTATCTGTTGTACAAAAGCCATCAGTTTGTTGAACAGTATGGGCCCGAGAGACAAAAGAATAAGTAGCCCTACTAGGGGACCCAAGATGGATGGGAGTAAAGTGGTGAGCCATGGCGAGGTACTAAACCAAGCCTTGAACCAGCCCTGTTCCTGGTCACGCTGTCATTTGCAGTTTTTCTGGGCCTTCTCTGACCTTTTTCATAGAATCTTTAACAATGCCTGAATGGTCAGTATAAAAGCAGCAGTTTTCTTTAAGAGAGGCACCCCCCCCTCCCGTTGGAGGAGTAAAAGATCTAAGCCTCTTCTATTCTGTAGCACTACTTCAGCTAAGGAGGATAATGAATTTTCCAAATTCAATATAGTGGGTTCCATTCTTTCTAGATCTAAATCTATAAAAGTACAGAGCTGATCATAGCTTTGATCTAACAAAACAAGTGAGGAAATTCCCATTCTTGCCCCAGTCAATCCCAAACTCAAAAGGACAGCTATAGTAACTGTGGTAATGGGTTCTCTACTGGGTCTAATCAATGTACCCCGGGAAACCAAGAGTCCAATAGAGGCACCTTGGAGGTTCTGGTGATGATGTCTTCTTCAGCACTGAGGACTTTCCAAGTCAGGTTATATGGCATATGATGGTTGATCTGTTCCAGTTTGAAGGCAATTGTAAAGGATCTTCATGTTTCTTGCAAAGAAAAAATAGGGTTCTCGGAGGCTTCTCTTTGGATTTGTTATCATTGTCTATTGGTTTAATCAATTTCTCTGGCAGCCAGCATGCAGCATCTGCTGTTTGGGAATATATGCAGACAGAACCTCTTCCCCAGATAAGCACTGGCTCTGGCCTATTCCAGGTTCCGGTTAATGGGTCTTTCTAGAGAACTGTTGCAAAATTCTTTTTGGTATCAGGATGCCAAAATGTATCTGCAGCAGATTTTTCTTTGGAATCCAAAGTTAAAAAAATTAAAATAAAGAGTGTGTGATGAAGGATATTTCTGGGGGATCCCTTGGTAGGGTACCATTGCCCATCTTTAATTTTTTCAAATTAATGTTTAATGGTTTGATGTGCCTTTTCTACCATACCTTGGCCCTGCTGATTATATGGAATACCCATTTTATGTAGTATTCCCAATCTTTCACAGAATTGGTGAAAACTGAAGCTTGTATAACCTGGGCCATTGTCAGTCTTTATCTGTTTAGGCACACCCAATACAGTGATTGTAGCAAGCATATGAGTGATCACATGTTTGCTTGCTTCTCCAGTTTGTAATGTCACATAAATGAAACCACTGTATGAATCTACACATACATGTATATGTTTTGATTGACAAATATATTATAATGAGTAATATCCATTTGCCAGAGACTGTTTGGTATCAGTCTCTTTGGATTTATGCCCACATGAGAAACTAATAAAAATGTAACACATGATCAATATTGTTTGACAATTTGCATAGCTTGGATACTGTTAATGTTAAACAGGATCTTTAAAGTTTGGGAATTAAGGTCATGTAACTCATGAGCCTTTATGGCCTGATTCAAGTTAGATAGCAGACCTAATAATGTCTCTGTGGCTACATGAGTGGCTGAATCTACCTTGGTGTTTCCTCAGAGAGGGGACCTGGTAGTCCAGTGTGGGCTCTCAGGTGTCCTATAAAGAATTTACATTTTCTCGTCAAAATTAATTGACACTGTAAAAAAAAAAAAAACCCAGCTGCTTCTGAGGAATGCATTATTTGCACAGCATTTTCTAGCAGAGGAATAGACTGAGCTAAATATGAGCTATCTGTGTAACTATTAATGGCTTTATTCAGAAATGCTTGGAACACAACAATAACAGCATGTAATTCAACCAATTGTGCTGACACAGATGATGCAGCAAAGGAGATTACTTGATCTTTAAAGGCATAAGTGGGTGTTCCTGATGAGGAACCATCAGTGAAAATTTTACAAAATCTATACCTGCCTCTGCATTACCCAAGATCTTCCCTGCTATTGTCATTAATCAATGAACAAAATCAGAAAATCATTCATTAGGCCCATGTCTGACAGCTGTCAAAGATGCATCAGGGTCTCCCTTTACCGGGAGTTTATGCCAAGCCTTCATGACTGTATTTTGAATTTGAGTGAATAAGCCTGGGTCATATTGCATCTGGTTATCACTAGAAGCAAATTGCCCTTTTCCTACTAAGGCATCAAAGGACCAACCGTTGCCTGCCTGAATGTTTCTTCTAGCTGTCTCTTTACAATTCTCATGACATTCTGATTTCCAAATAAAATGGTCACCACCACTAAGAACTGTTCTCAGTAGAGTATTCCAATATCCAGGAGTCAGCCACTCCTCTGCAGCAGATTCTAAGATTGCAAGAGTAAAAGGAGCAGTGGTGCCATATTGCGACATCACATTTTTTAATTTTTTAATGATTTGAAAATTAAACCCTGTGTGATGTCTGCAAGCAACCCCTTGAGCGGCTGTGGTCTCTGATACAGGGAAAGCCTCAGTGTCTCCCTCCTCTGGATGATCTGTGGCTGAACTAAAGCCAGAGGGCAGGAACCATCTTTGGACTCCATGTTGAGGAACTCGAGGACTTGGAGGATCTTCAGGGGTGGTCTTGCCCTCATGAAATGTCTTCCCTGTCTTTAACTTTTGTAGCTGATTAAGTCCTGATGCTCTTTCTCTAACTCTATTTGTTGTTTAAGGAAAAAAAATTGTCCTGTAACTCCCTTCTGGAATCTACAACCACCATCCCCATAGTGGGAGCATCTGGAAGCTGAGGCACATAGGGAGGGCCCTTTGGGAAGAGGGCCAATCAGGGTCATAATATTTGGCCACCTTTTCCTCTAGGTTGGCCCAGTCTGACTGCGACAAATAATCATCATCCTTTGGTCATATTTTGAATTTTAATTTTAGATATATGCGTTTTATCTTTTTTTTTTTTTTTGAACAATTGAGTCATTTCTCTCTTTGGGTCTTGTGCCACTATTTGGTTTGGTTTTCTTCCCCCTTGGATTCTCTGTCTCTAAAGTCTGATCCAAATTTTGAGACCTATTGGATGACTTTTGAGAGGTTGCTCCCTTATCATCATTTTATCTAGAGAAATTAAATGTATTTCTTCCTTACAGGAATCAACCCTTTCTTTTGTCTTTTCCATTCCTTTTTCTTTTCTTTCACTGCCTTTAAAATTTCATTTACCCTCTTCAATGACTGCTGCTATAAATGCATACATTGTTGAGATGATTTCATTTATCAAGTTTCAATATGAAAAGGCAGTAACTGGGACCTTTTCAGGCCCAAATATTCTGTAAAAATCTTTAAGTGCATCTCCAACTCTATGCCATTTTTTTCATCAATGGTACCTTCTTAAGAAAACCAGGGACATAACTCTTTAATAAAATAAAAAAAAAATGACAACGAATGCTGAATTTTCACCTTTACTCCTCATATCTTTAAAGCCTTTTTTATCTGTTCCACATATAGTTCATGCTGACTTATTTCTTGCTCCATTTTTGTTAGTATGACTTACTTGTCTCTATGCAGCAGGTTCCCTCAGGGATCACCTTTGTTTCACTTTTGAATTTTCGGCCAATCCTTCTTCCAGTAATGTACCTCACAGGGCCTCTCATTGGGCACCAGGTGACTTGGCCCCCAGGTCAGTCAATGGGTTCTGCAAGAGAGAGAGTGGGAATGGAAGGACAACAGATGGAAAGAATGGAGACAAGACAAGGTGTCTGATCAAGTCTCATTTATTGGAAGACAATTGTGGGTCTAGAAGCACAAGCAGAGGAATGCACCTGGAGACACTTAACCATGAGTGCCTTGCAGCTGGGTACACTAAACAACAAGTCCAGGATATGTCTAAGAAAAACAAGATGGTTATTAGAGTGTGCTCAGCTGTTGTGGGGTGTTTGCAAAAACATCATGCTAGAAAAACAAGACTCTTGTCAGGGCAGAAAAGTTTCAATCTTCAAATATATGGCCTGAGACAGCTGCAAAGATGATAACCACTTTCTGCTAGGAGTTGGCTCCCAACAGTTCTGTCAAAGTTATATTCACTGGATGTCATACACATGCACATTTCTCTACTGACTTTCCTGAAACAACATAATTGCATTGTTGTGTTAGAAAAATAATGTTTCTAAAGCTATGATAATCTGGCCATTTGTTGAGCTTCTTTCTGGGAATCATGGTCTACAATATGCCATGCAATAAAGGTGGACCAGAGGGATAGCTCAATGTTTTAGATTGCTTGTTGTACACACAAAACCACAGCTTGGTTACCAATTTCCATGCCATGGGCTCACAATTGCTTGTAACTTTACCTCTGAGTATTCCAATGTCCTCTGTGGACTTATAAAGGCCTTTGCACTCATATGCAGATACACACACTCACATGCAGACACATACAGAGAAAAGCAAAAGTTAAATAAACATTAAGATAACAGAAAAGAAGCATTGTAGCTAAATCTGTAGAAACTTCAGTTATTAACAAGAGTGCAAGGAAGTTCCCTGAGACCTATCCCAAACCCTGACACTATTAATACTCTGCTATGCTTGCAGACAAGACCCTAGCATAACTCTTCTGAGAGGCTTCATTCAGCAGCTGATGAAAACATTCAGAGACCCACAGCCAAACAATAGGCTCCTAGTCCTACAGTGACTGATGTGCAGGGTGGAGGTGGGGGTGGAGGTGGTAGTGGGTAGAATGGGTGATACTGGGGGTGGTGCTTCTTTTCAGAGGAGAAGGGGAGGGGGAATTGGGGAGGAGCTGAAAGAGGTGAGGAACGAGAGGAGAAGGGGGTTTGTGGGAAAAAAAACTCGCAGGCGAGTCAGGTGGCAAGGACAAAGTCGTGAGGGCTGGTGGAGGGATCCCGGGAGGGCTTCCCACACTGCAGGCGGTGGGTCCCACATTCTCACAGCCACTGCAGGCGGGCCGGTGGCTGTATCAGGAAGGTTCAGGGTTCCAAAGGCTGGGAATCTGGCGGCAGGCACAGGAGACACATGGAGTCCTGGAGTTTTCCAAAGCTTTTATTGTTCATGGCATAGTGAATGGGTGTAGATGGTTCGCACTCCCCCCAAAAAGCCAGGGGAGCCTGGCTTTTATAGGGAGGGGAAAAGGGGGAGGGAATAACTTAATTAGCTATGCCCTGGCCTTAAGATAACTCATTAATATTTTAATCTCTGGAGGTGGAGACCTGTTAATCATGCCCTCTACCTGTGGCCTGTGTGACTGAAGGGTGCAGAATGAATGGAGATTAGACCTTGTGTCAGGAGCCTGTGTTCTGGGGCCATGGCCGAACCCACAACCCAAGAACCAGGATACCCTTCTACAGCCCGACAGGGGTTGATATTGGGATGTAAAGTGAATAAGTAAACTTATAATAATAAAAATATCGCACACACCCCCCCTCTCATCAAGATGCTATTGCCACAAAACTAATCAAACCTAAATTCAGCATGCCACCTAGTGTTTAAACATACCACAAGCCACACACAAAACCAGACTGAGAATCTTAGTTGACTGTGTGTATTCCAGCCTTGACGTTACCAGGTAAGCTGCTAAATTTAGCAAATACTTTCCAAGAGCGATTGTAGATCCTGATTTTCTGTATTCTAATATGTAGAAAAAGTAAATAGTGTCTTGTTGCAAAAAGTGGTTGGAGTAGCACTTTCCTCTCCTTTCCTTTCATTTTAATGTTCTTCCCATCAACTGTTTGATAAACTTTTACAAGATGGAATGTGCTTCTCTCTTCCTACAGAGAGCATAACAAGGAGACTTTATTCAACAGCAATAGTAATGACCATGGCCAGAAATACTGACCCCTAGGATTACACCAAAGATGTGTCAAAAGTACATGGCCCCATTCACAACATAACCCAATGTGCAAAGGTGCTGTAGCTGTCTCAGTGATTTATACCACATTTGGTTTAAAGTACCTATATTGTTAGCTTCTTTGTCTTCGATTGAAGCACAGCAGTAGAGCCATGGGGTCAGTAGTAGCATGTCCTAAGTCATTTTATTTTATAATACTGCTCTTTGTATAAGTGCTGTCTCCTGATTTAACTGCTTTTTAAAACACTGGCCATAAAAATCCTGAAAATTTTGACCTGAGTCAAAGCATTTGGCTTCCCAGCCTGGGGCATGTGCAGCAGTGGAGGTGCTCACACCATATCAAATATTGGAGGAAAGTGGGTCTTAGTACTGGCAAATGTTGGTGTTGTGTAGAGAAGTTTACATAGCTTTAGCCATGGTAAGAGAAGTCATCTACATTTGCACCTACCAGTCAGGTGGGAAGGTTGAATACAAATAATAGCACGCCAGGCAAATGGACTTATTTTGCATTGTAGCCATTGCTTCTATCCACTGTAGGAAGACAGTTCATTTAGCTGTGTCTAGGAGCAGCTGTAATCTATGTAAACACATAGATATTTATTTGGCAGTTTTAAACTGAAATCTTGTGCCTATACCTGTCATTACAGAAGGCAGTTGCTGGGAGCCAAGTCTTAGCAGAAAGCGGCTATCATCTTTGCAGCCATCTCGGGCCATATACCCTGACAAGAGACTTGTTTTTCAACAGCCTACAATAGATGAGCACACTCTGATAAACATCTTGTTTTTCTCAGACATATCCTGGACTTGTTGTTTAGTGCCCCCAGCTGCAAGGCACTTGTGGTTAAGTGTCTCCAGCTGCACTCTGCTGCTTGTGCTTCTATACCCATCATTTTCTTTCAATAAATGAGACCTGATCAGACACTTTGTCTTGTCTTCATTCTTGCTCCTCCATCCCCACTCTCTCTCTTGCAAACCCTGTTGACTGACCCACATGGGCCGGTTCAGCAGTAACAGAGACAGGATTAGAAACTATAAATTATGTTTTATTTAGAAAGGAGTAACTTGAGAAGACAGCAGAATAATATCTTTGACATCTATTTTAAGACTCATCTTTAACTGACACAGTATATATGGAGTTGGGAACTAAGAAAGAAAATCACTACAAAGCTTATGCTTGCAGACATGTTGTGTGGTTTTAGTGTTTTTCTTCTTAATGCTCTTCTCTCTGTTTAACAAGAATTTGCATACCCAAGGCCACTGAGTCTTACAATACTCCTGTTAAAGAATTTAAATATAACACCCACCCTACAGGGGTATAAAAAAGGCCCTCCTAGATGACATTGCATTGGTAAATGAAAATTTCCTTGATCCAAAAGAATGTTGTCTCCTTGGAGATTTTGATGGCCTTGACTAGGCTGATGGCTTATACCAATCAAGAACTACAGCATCTTATAAACTATCTACAGAGGGAACAGAGTCAGCAGAAAGCTAAGCAATGTTGGCAAGGAGAATGAAGGATGGGTACCTCATACACAGCTGCATTAGAACTTACAAACATACCCCAGGAGGAAGAGTCAGGTTCCCAGAAACCACAGTCTTGACTCCTTTGAGATTCTGTCCCTGCTCCAGAAGAGACCTTGTTATGTCTGCTCCTGGGCAAAGACATAGAACTAATGTTTCCTTTCTCCTTTCATAGGGCCTCTGAGAAAGATTTAAATCAGACTGACTCCTAATAGTTTCCTTTATTTTGAAGACCAGATGAGTTTTTCATGTCTGAATGTCTAAGAGACCCCAACATCACTAAAAGTAATATATGTATCCTAATCATATTTTTAAAGTCATTAATGTAAATAATCTAAACATAATACTGAGCAAAAGTTGAATGATGTTAATGAAGTTAAATTCTCACATCTTGTATAATCAATCTTTGGCCAGTTATGAAGAATTGATTGAGAGATGAGCTTTGCCTAGGTCAGTTACTAAGTACTTGATGCTTGCCAAATCTAAACTAACATTCTCATGATGTCATGTTACCTTCAAATGATTTTTAATTCCATTCCATTTCCACTTAGATTAATTATAGTTTAAATGAGTAATATAGACCTGTCTAAAAGCAGCATGACAATGTTAACTGATATTGGGTTGCTTGATTGGTATCTCCTTGGTACAACACCACAACTTCTAACACATTTAATTGTTTTTTTTTTTAAATCTATACATTTTTCTCTTGATAAAGTTACATAGGTATCATAAGCAAGATTACTAACAAAATTGTAAAGTTTGCACTTGTGTGGTAATGGTCACTGGGAAAGCCTCTGTAGACACATAGTGGTGACTACCTGAAAAAAATGCTAATTAAAATAAGACTTAAATGTCTTCAAGTTCTAATAAAAGCCTGATGTCTGTTGCCCAATATCAAGTATCATTAAGACACAAAGAAGCCATAACAAAGAGAATCTACTGGATCAAGAGAAGGTTCTTATGATCAAAGAAGGAATTTACATAATTAAAGGTGCCAGGAGCCAGCACAGCCTAGAATGGTTTGAAGTGGGCCACAGAATTTCCTAGTTTTAAGAACTGATGGTCTCAAGGGTAGCTTGAAAGATTGATGGTCTTTGGCTTTCTAGCTCTCTAACTATACTGAATGCTTACTGCAGGCTTCTAAAAAAATCCTAAAAACTTTCTTGCTTATTCTATGGTTAAAACTCAGCAGGCTTGGTGATTAATACCTGTTGTCTAGCAGCAGGGGATTATATAAAGAATTTACTGCTAGCACTCTCTTCCCTGGCCAAGCAGCCAGGAGTCCCTTATAGACTTGGCTAGTTAACTCTTTGTGAACCAGAGAGGAAGGAAAGAAAAAGAATTAAAATCTTTTATGTTGAGGCCTACATTCTGCCTCAACACTTTTGCCTCAACGCTTTTGGGGCTAAGTGCTCTGGTCAAGAGAGAGTGTGGCTCTTGGGGCAAGAGACGCGAAGAATGGAGACAAGACAGGGTGTGATTCAGTCTCTTCTATTTTCTCAAGTCTCTCTTATTGAAGGGAATTCTGAGGTATTTACATACACAAGCAGGAGAACACAGGTGAAAACATTTTACCACGTGCACCATACAGCTGAGGTCACTAAACAGCAAAACAAGCTATGTGGGATAAACAATATATTTATCAGAGTGTGCTTCAGCTGTTATAGGCTTTTGACAACCAAGTCTTTCATCAGGGTATATGGTTCCAGATGGCTGCAAAGTTGATCTAGCCGCTTTCTGCTTAAGTCAGCTCCCAACACTTTTACACAGGCAAATATGCACAGAAACATATACATTCATATATACATTTACATTTTCATTCACATTCTCATTTACACATTAACACATTCACATTTTTGTTCAGTCCAACCACTTGTCTCATATACTCCACAAGTATTCATGTATGCTTACATAAACATATATACCTACCTAAATACATATATAAACAGACATATACATTTTGATGGATGGATGGATGGATGGATGGATGGATGGATGGACAGGGCAGAGCCCCTAAGAGAAACCATCCAACTGACAACTTTATTTCTTTTCTCTGGCCTTTTTATACCTTCTTAGACAAATAGTTCTTTAGAAAATTACCTCAGAGATAAAATGTTACATAAAACAGGGGTGAAAGATGGATGTTGATATTAAGTTCAAAGCAGTGTTTCATTCTAAATGCTCATTATAAGTTCAAAGCAACAGTTTTTGCATGCCCTTGCCTTATCACAGCATACACCTGTGGCTTTATCTTTGGACCTAAATGTGTTTCCTTAACCACAAATTTTTCCCAAGTCTATTTCTCTTCTTAGGGTAATTATGGAAGCTCATTGTATTTCTTATTATGCTGCCTTTAGTTACTATTCTGAGGAATTGGCATATTCTATTCTTGATTTTAACTTCATTACATCATTCTAGCAAAGCAATTAAAATGATCTCTAAAAACTTTCTTCCTAAAATTATTAGAATCAAATCAGGAATTCTATAGAGTCATTAATTCATCCAAACAGCATTAATTCATAAAAGTTCATCTTTATGATGATCTTCAGGAAATCTGATCAGTAGGGTCAGCTAATGCCCAGGGATTGTTATATTAATTTAATAATGACAAGAAAGGCATATTAGATGCAAGAAGCAATTCTAAGATGAAGTGTTTGTGGAACCTTGCTTCATTGAGCTCACCCATGGTAGACCATGCAAAAGATGGTTGGCCACCTCTCTGAAGGCCACAGCCAAATAGTGGATGGTGCTTGGAAACTCTTATGGAAGAGTTGGAGGAAGGATTGAGAGCCCTGAAGGGCATAGAAACTCCACAGGAATACCAACAGAGTCAACTAACCTGGAACCTTGGGGCTCTCAGATACTAAACCACCAACCAAAGACCATACAGGGCTGGATCTAGACCCCACTCCCCTGTGACTATGTAGCAGATGTGCAACTTGATCTTCATGTGGGTCCAGAATTGGAGCAGGGGCCATACCAAAAGCAATTACTTGTCTGTGGCATATGTTCTTCTAGCTGACCTGCCTTGTCTGGCCTCAGTGGGAGAGAATATGCCTAGTTCTGCAGATGTACCAGGGTAGGGAGATGCACAGAGGGGCTCCACCTTCTCAGAGAAGAAAGGGAGGTGGGGAGGAGAGGAGGGATTGTGAGAGGGGATGACTGGGAGGAGGCACTGATCAGGATGTAAAGTGAATAAACAAATGAAAAAAAAGTGAAATCACAGAATATACTCTTGTTTTTCTTGTAATGTCTCCACATCAACATACTAAGTGGAAGAGTGCACAACATCCAGTCTCTAATAAAATGCAGTTAGTTTTTCAAAGGTGACTTTTGTGTCTAACCTTTCTGAAATTCTGTCCCTATTTTCTTTAGTATAATTACTTTGGAGACATTGGCATTTCATATACACAATTTTAATCTTTCTTTCTTCCCTTTCTTTGCTTCTTTTAAATATACTAACTTTTTCAAGCACACATGTTAGGGCCCATATAAGAGGAACAGCAAAACAGTTTTAGAACTCATAGAATGTGGCCTACCAGTTAATACAACCATAATGGGTGTGCCTCGGTGAAGCAGAGCCCTGGGGACTGCACATCCTGAGGACTTCATGCTGCTATGGAGTTTTGCTCTGCTTGTTGTCTCCAAGGTTATCACATCCCTCATAATCTATGAGTTGTATGAAAACTCTATGGGGGTTTCCAGCCCCTCACTGGACAGTGTCATTGGCACTTACAATATTAGTGACTGATCTTTTCCAAACATTGCTGCTGGAGCACATTAATGACTCAATCACCATCCTCAGAAAAAAAAATTTGTAGGTGTAGACTGTTAATAAAGTTAGGTTGGAGATGTTTTTATTAATTGCATTGATGTAGAAAATCTTGGGGGAACACTTTAGAGTTCAGAAAGGCACAGGGATTTGTAGTGAGTTTGGCCTAAAGTTACTTGTATTATGTTAATTTGGGCCTCCAAAATTGTTTGCATGAAAATCTGAACATGACACATAAGACCCTGCCCTCAGTTGGTCTTGATTGATAAAGTTGCTGACAGCCAATGGCTGGACAGGGCAGACAAAGGTGAGACTTTGCTGGGATATGTAAGCCATGGGAGAAAAAATAGAGATAGTGGAGCTTGTTGGTGCTTTGCTCGTTGCTCTCTTCCTTGTATCCACCCCTCTATGAGACTCTAATAATAGGTACTAACGGACTTAATGGATGCAGAAAGGAACAAATTCCCAGGTGAGGGACCATGGGGGAAGGAAGAGGGATATCTGTCATCCCAGGAGAGGAAAGATGCCATGCTGGAGAAGGTGCAGGACAGACAGCATAGCCACCATGTAGGAACCATGGGGGAGCAGCCCCAAGAGGGCTGCCAGACTGGGTCTAGAGCAGCAAAGACAGAATATAGGATTTAGTAAGTAATAACTCAGGAATATCAGAAGGAGGTGGATTAGCCACGTGGAGGTTAGGGAATGGCCTAGCCATTGAGCTGTTTAAGGCATATCAAAATATAGAGGCCGTGTGTGTGTTTTTTGTTTAGGAACCCAAAACATTGAGGCAGGTAGTGAGGAAGGTACCACTGCTAGGATCTATTTAAGTATTTAATTGGTTACTACTGCAGGGATTTTGAGCAAGGGATTGTTTTGAGGTCAGGGACCATGAACAGTGGCATCCTGACTAGTACTAGCTGACATGCCTTTCTCGCTAAAGCTGGGCAGGTGATCAAGGTAATGATTAATTTCTTGCATCTATTTTTGTCTTCAGTTTTCTGAAGTGATTCAATAATAATAAAAAAAAACCTGTTAATGAGTAGATGTGCACCCTAAGGATTTGAAGTAAAAACAACTGTTTTTTAAAACAAAAATTTATATTTATTTATACTTTTAAATTTTTTATAAGATTATTTTTTAAGATTAAATAATAAAATAAATTGATTCTTTCTTTGTAACTGTAAATTGCAGACTGCAAGTAAGAGAACCAGCTGAAAAAAAAATACATTGCTTGCTTACACTTTGTTAGTTTATAACAAGTTACTTAAACATGAATGTACATGGATTCTTGAGAAAAAAATATCTTGTTTACACTTTGTTAATCTATAACAAGTTGTTTAAACATGTATGTTCATTGGTTCTTGGGAATAATTTGTATTTTTTTTTTTACCTGTAATGCAGAAAATGTTTATTCATGTAAAGGTATTGGGGAACACTCTTTTTTTTTTTTTTAAATCATTCACTAGAAGAAAATTAAAATGTAATCTCATTGTAATTTCTATACTCCTTGAGAGATTTTACTGGGATATGTAAGCTGTGGGAGAAAAAATACAGATAGTTGGAGCTTGTTTGTGCTTTCCTTCATCCACTAATTTTCTATGTTTGCTCATTGCTCTCTTCCTTGTACCCATCACTCTATAAGACTCCAACAATAGGTACTAACGAACTTAATGGATGCAGAAATGAACAGATTTTCATTCAGTCTTCTTTCCTCTCCCTTGTCTTAGCGTTGTTTTTTGTTTGTTTACAAAAAATGTTTAATTTCACACAGGTCAGCCTGTTCTACATGATGACTAGTGGACCCTTTCTTGAAAGAAATAAAAATAGTAAGGAAAGAGAGACAGACAGACAGAAAGATTGAAGAAGGGCTTAAAATTAGGGACATTATTATTGGTCTTTGAATGACTCTTAGACTCAGTGTGTGAAAACAAATTGCTCACAGTGCAGTACAGTGGAGAGACTTGGCTTTAAGCATCTACAGACTTACGGGCTGACTACTGGACCGGGTCTTACTGGTTCTCGCTCTTATCACTTCTTCTTCTTCTTTTTTTTTTTTTTCTGGAACTTTTATTTCAGAAATAAGCATCCAGTGTACTTTAAAGTGATCAAAAGTTATTTATGGATTACTGTAATAAATACTTCTTAAAAATAGTCATTCTGCAAATACACATACAGACTTCAATGAACAGCCCCTTGCTGCAAACAAGTGATCTGTATCAAAATCTTAAGAAAAAACAATCGTAATCTTAGCATAAACCAGAGGCTTTCTGACAGCTGTCAGAGCTGTGATGAGAAAAGCATGCTTTCAATTAGACACTGAGAAAATACCCCAAAATCAAAACACAAACAAACAAACAAACCCTGGCCAGCTACAAATATACCACATATATGAAAACAAATGAATCTTGAGCTGTGGAATATATTAAACTGAGCATAGCTGGTAAATTTTTTGTTGTGGATGTTTGTTTGTTTTAGAGACAGTCCCTTGGCTGGCCTGGAACTCACTTTGTATACCAGGCTTGCCTTGAATTTCCAGATCTGCTTGCCTCTGCTTCCCAAATGCTGGGATTAAAGACACATGCACCCCAACAACCACCTTGTTCTAAAAGACTTCACAGTAAATACACACAATTCCAGCAGGGATTCTCTGTATGGTTAATACTCTGGACCTTCCTGACAATGAGTAGTCAACCCCGAGGTCAGAACAGCACAGAAGAAACACCTGTGTCTTTGTTAATACCACATACGGTGGTCCCTTGTTTCACATCTCTGATGTCTTTTGTTGGCTAACCGATCAGTGTTGTCCTAAGCATTCAAATGACTGTAGGTGGTTTTTATCTCTGACCTCTATATGAAGACTTATCACTCATGACTTCAATATTATGCAGCCTCCCACAATATGAAGACACACAAATGTGCTAAATTTTACTTCTTCAATAAATAAAACAACACTTGAAATCTTCTAACAAATCTTTGTTCACACATTTATCAAAGCATTTTAAAAGTATGAAAGCATGACAGATGAAAATGTATGTGCTTATTTGGAAGACATCTATTGCATTTATTCTCTATAAGAAAAGGCTGGCCTGAAGGGTCACATTACTGAACATTTTAAACATAGTGACAGGTTATCTTCTAAATCTCAAGAAGTTCTGATGGTGCAAACTGTAATGACTATCTGCTCCTATTACACAAACAAGATGGTCAGTGAGCAGAGACGCAAGTGGTCACTTCATTTCTTTCTGTTGCTTCCAGTTGCTAGCATAGTTGCAACTCGCATAAATATGTTTAATGTTGTAGGGAGCCGCGGTGAGCGGTGACAATACTCGCCATTACAAGATGGCACTGGCATCCGGTGCTCCCACAAGTAAACAACTAAATTGCGCAGGTGCAAGAGGCAAAAGCACGCCAAGTCACTGCCCATCCCGGGGCGTAATATGGGGTGATGAGTGAACAGCCAATCAGAAGTGAACACGCCACTCTAGGGTGCATATAAGCAGTGCCTTTTCCGGGCTTGGGGTCTTCCGCTTCAGCTGATACAAGAATAAAGCCTCGCTGTAGTAACTACCCGAACACTGCCTCCCGTGTCTCTCTTGCGGGCGAGGGGATTCGAAAGGGGCGTGGAACAATGTATCCATGTAGATTGTCAGCATTGAATTGATGGGATCATACTTTTGAGTTCCATACATGGGTGTTATTTCTGCACTTTTGACTACTGAGTATCATACAGAAGGAACATGCTGAAAAGAACTAATCCACCATACATTGCCACTGAGTGCAGAGTGGCACCAGCCACAGAGGTAGGGGGAAGAAACATAGACCCCAGTGAAGACACAAAGACAAGACCCAGGCCCACTCCCAGGGGTGCTCCCATGTTCAGAAACTTCTCACTAGGTGCACACATGGCCACAGTAGAGAGGCCTCCCACAATACCAGCAGTGTACCATGCTGCTCTCAGGAGAAGAGGCCCTCCTAAGATTGTCAGAGGAGCCACGACTGCACCCATCACACCAGAATGCAGCATCCAAGCCAGATGCTTTGGGCCTGGGCTCTGCTCATATGATATTGCCTGTACTAGCATTCCAGCTCCGATCATGGCAGCAAAGGTTGCACCAATTGTCACCCAAGAGCCTGTCATCATAAAGTTCATGAGAGCAGGTATTCTGGCTACTGCCAAGGCAGACAAAGCTGTTAAACCAATACTTCCTGCTAAGTACATGTAAGTAGAATGAATTCTATCCTTCACATACTGAGGCCAGATTACAGCCTTTTCAATAGCTCCAATCTCATTAGACATTCCCAAGCCATAGTAGCACATCGCTCCAAGACCAACAGCTGCTCCTCCAGCAACAAACCACCTTCCCATCTGATCAATTTTAAAGATTTTTTCCATTGATGGTTCCAAGGCTGCCTCTTTCAGTTCTTGGCCAGTTTTCCCATGGTAGGTCCAAATTCTTGTCTTGGTAGCATATTCCCTGCTGGGTGTTAAGAGCCATTGGTTCTTTGTGATGGAATTCTTCACAAGTGGAGAGGTCTTGGTGATAAAAGTGGGCTGGAAAACTCTGGAAGGCAGTGTCCGGAGACACACAAGGCTTGCAGCCAACATGGTGGGTGATACACTGGTTTACTAAGCAGATCTGAAATGCTCAGCTCTGGTCACCTCTACCACAGGGCTCCCTTCCCAGGCCACCCAAACTGAGAGCATGCAACCTCCCTCTGCCCGCTCCTCGGCAACCGCGAGACTCTCTGCCACTCTTATCACTTCTTAAAGAAGACATTGAGCTAGACCGCTAGATATTCTGTACATATATAACATCTGACTCATCTGTGAAAAGTACTGCAGATGTCAGAAAGACTGTAATGTACCTATGAAACACAACAATGACCATCGTGGCACAATAAACATAAGGGGATGTATGGAGCAGTATTCAGTAGTATGCAAACCTTGCTGGTACCAACAACTCTCTAGATTTAAGGCCCACTCAACAAGAGAGGAATCATGATTGGCAGTTGAAACCTAGCCACTACATAGAGCTACTGAAGTCATGGATCTTGGAGGAGAATGTACAACTACTATCTTACTAAAACTGCATAATCTCTAACTACACACTAAATATTTCCCGCATGCCTACAGATAACTGTAGTCCTCACTCTGAATCCAGGAAATTTTTCTTTGCATCAGAAACCTTTACAGAAAACTGCAACCAATCAAAATGAAGAGTTGTAGAACCTAGTTGCATTGACTACATCTAGAAAACAACTCTGGGACCTATGGCTCAGTAAACATCATAGAAGGGGGAGGTCAGAAAGATTTTAAGTGTGCTGTGAAACTGTGTTTTCTAATAATACCAGAATCTATACCTATAAAGTCTCACCAATATGGCTTCATAAGCATGAGATGAACAAAGACAACAATAGACATGTCAAAGTGTATGGAGGAAAATCCACATGGCCTCAACCCTGCACAAAGAACTACAGCTAAGGATTACTGAGAGTGGAAGAAATAGTCTCCATGGAAGAACACTTTAATTGGTTATCCAATAAAAACAATGTCAACCCTGAAAATATACATACAAATAACATAATGCAGACTGAGCAGGTTATATTTAGGAATATACACATATATAGATAGAAAAACAATTAATTTTTTTCCATGAGACTCAGGCGGAGACAAACGGGATGGAGTGGGATTCGAACAGGCAGAGAGAGAGAGAGACAGCGCAGAGGGCCTGCACCCTCTAACAATTAGTTTTTTTAAGGACATGAATTTAAAAGAGAGCAAGGAGTGTATAGGATGGAAAGGGAGGGAGGCATGATGTAATTGTATTGTACTATGTTCTCAAAAATAAAAGACAAGGGAACGAAGCCTCATCACAAAAGAAAAAAAAGAGCAGATTTGTCTTGGGCATATTTAAATGATCACAACAGCTTGTAAAATGGAAGTTGTGTACCCCATAAGGAAAAGGGAAGCAGGGAAGAAAGGTGTGTGGTGTCTTTAGCAATAATGTCTTATAACCTGTTCTGTTAGAAATGACAAGAGCTTGTGCTGTTTTGAGGGCTTCTGGAGTCTCTGCTGAAAATCTTATAAAGCAGCATCTCACACCTGCCACTGAGATTTTTGTTTAATAAACAATGGCTTCTGGGAGTAATATTATCTAACCAAGCAGAACATCTCTTTTATAACTCCTTTTTAACTGGCTATTTATCTGCTGTTTTATTTATAATATATGAATGGATTCAGCCCAGACGTACATTATCAAAAGAATAGATAATAAAAATGTGGTACATTGTCACGCCCTACCCCCACCCCCCAGATCAGCAAGGAAGACGCGACAAACTGGATCCTTCTCAACAGCCTTTATTGGAAGCACTCTTTTAGATTTCTTGGGGAGACTGCCTCGAATGCCCAGAATGGGCTGCTTATATACCCCCAGCCCTGGGCGTGGCAAAGCGCATGGAGGTGTCCGACTGGTCAATTTGCAATGACTCATTAGCATACTCATTGGCCTACCCCGCCCGGGAGGGGGTGATTGGCCAGGTTCGTGGTACCCTAGTGGTACCTCATTTGCATGCCCCGTTCAGGAGGGGCTGGAGTCAAATTCCTAAGTGTACTGCACATGCGCAGTGCACTGATAGTTCTACCTGAGCCTAAGCAGCCGCCATCTTGGATTGCGCCTCAGAGCGGCTGACACGCGAATGTCAGCGCTGTCAGCTGCTTTGAGGCGGGGCACTGCTTCTCTCAGCTGGCAGCCGCTTTTCAAAGCGGGCATGGCTGCCGCTTTTCAAAGCAGGTAGCCACTTTTAGTCAGCAGCGCCACGAGTCAAAAAGGGCAGCTGCTTTGAGTCGGCTTTACCAAGCTTTACCAAGCTGACAGACCTGCGGTGCCTTTAACCAGCCATCAGGTCTGCGTCAGGTCGGCTGCTTACAGTACATATGTACAATGGAATTTTATTTAGCTACATATAAAATGAAAACATAGAATCTTCCAGGAAATGAATGGAACTTGGAAAATATAGTAAGTGAAGTATGCCAGGCTCAGAAAGACATGTGCCACATGTTTTCTCTCAGATGCAGATCCTAGCTTCATCTTGTCAGATATGAGTGTTGAACACAGAATACCTGCAGAAGCCGGAAAAGCAGGAAGGACCATGGGAAGGGAATGCCTTGAGGGAGAGGGTATAGTAGAACACAGGTTATAGGAGGGGAAAAGGGGAAGTTTAGTGGTGATAGGAATAAGAGGAATGGAGGACATCAGAGGATGGTGAGAGTAGGCTAACAACAATGAAGAATTGTTGCGGCCCAAGCTGCTCCAGGTTGGGTGTCAAAAATGTTGAGAGCTGCTCTACCCCACGTTTGGAGGCCAAAATGTTCTGGGCCGATCTGTCAATGTTTGAACCCGTACTGCCAAAGCCTTGGGGGCTAAATCATTAGAGCTGTACTGCCCCCGGCTGCTTCAGTCTGCGGGTTGGGGGTTCAGCAAGAAAGAGAGGACGGACTAGAAGAATGGAGACCAGACAGAGTGTGATTCAATCCCGTTTATTCTTCAGTCTCTCTTCCCCTCTTCAAGTCCAAAGTCATGAATTCCTAGTCCCTAGTTCCTAGTCCCTAGCGCCTCCAAGTTCCAAGTTCTTTCTCCAAGTGCTACATGCCTAATATCTAATAATTCTTCTTCTGAGTTCTCTAGTCCAAGTGTTTTCTTCCTCAATGCCTAATTCCTACTCCAAGTTGCACTCCAAGTTGTACTCTCTAACCTAATTCCTAGTTCCAAGTTGTACTGCTCAAGTTCTTCCTTTAAGTTGTACTTCCGAGTGCATAATAATCTGTTCCTGATTCTCTGTTCCTAGTGTCTCTCTGAAGTGTCTGATTCTCTGATACTCCAAATTGTTCTGAACTCTCCTGTCTGCCTCTAGCCTTTTATATGTCTCACTTCTAAGCCACGCCTCTAAGTCACGCCTTTAATCATGCCCTTAGGTCTTGTCTATAAATCTGATCTCTAAGTCAAACCCTTAAGTCACACACCTTTAAGTCTCACACACCTAAGGGAAGATCCTGGGTATCTAAAACAAGATGTTATCAGAGTGTGCTCAGCTGTTATAGGCTATTGTAATCAAATCTCTTATCAGGGTATTTGGCTCAAGATGGCTGCAAGGATGACAGCCACCTTCTGTCGGCCCCCACAAAGAATATATCAAAAAGCCCTGTGTTAATGTACTGCATTATCAGCCAATTAATAACTATAACATGAAATTTTAATTCAAGATTATGTTTAAGAAAACATGTTTGTCAAAAAAACTCATATCTTTAGTATATGGTATTATAATATTGATCTATTTCTTTACATATTTGACACCATTTTATAGAGAATCCACATCATGACACCATTTTATAGAGAATCCACATCATGACACCATTTTATAGAGAATGCTACTCACAGTGTCTTTATTGCTTCAGAGTTTGTACCACTTTCATCTGTTGATAGATCATTTCTGTTTATTTGCAAGGATCAAGTTGTAAAGAGATTGATATTCTTTTAAATGTAGCCATGTACAAATATATCTATAGTGAATGACATGTCATTTTAGTCATAACATTCATATGTGTATATATATATGTGTGTGTGTATATAATTTTACATATTATAAAAAATATGCTCCCAAAGCTTCTAAAAATTAATTATATCAGAAGTCAGAGTGTGAAAGCATATTCTTAAAAAGTCTGTGAAAACTGGGGTATTTTTGTTTGATTATTTTCAGTCTGAAAGTCAGGAGCAACATACACCATGGAAAGTAGTGAGGTAGAACATCCAGCATACACTTGTTAATAGCTTAGGTCCTTCTTTTAGAATTGCCTAATTCAAATCATTGTATTAGCTGTGATGGTTTGTATATGCTTGTCCCAGGGAGTAGCATTATTAGAAAGTGTGGCCCTGTTGGAGTAGGTGTGTCACTGTGGGCCTGGGCTTTAAGACCCTCATCCTAGCTTCCTGGAAGCCAGTATTCTTCTAGCAGCCTTTAGATGAAGATGTAGAACTATCAGCTCTGCCTTCACTGTGCCTGCCTGGATGCTGCTATGCTCCCACCTTGATGATAATGAACTGAACCTCTGAACCTTTAATCCAGCCCCAATTAAATGTTGTTCTTATAAAAGTTGCCTTGGTCATAGTGTCTGTTCACAGTAGTAAAACCCTAACTAAGACATCAACTATGACTTCTGCTTTAATTTTTTTGACAATGCCTGAAGCCTGACCAGATACCACACAAAAACTGCTCTGGACACATGGAGTCAGGACACATGGCTGTGTTTAACAAAATAGGGGTTAAGAAGACACAGACTAATTGTGGCTCTAGAATTAATAACAAAAAAGTAACGATGGGAGGATTCCTAGGAGAATAGGAGGATAAGAGAAAAAGGAATATGCAGTTAGTCCAAGGTAAGAGCTAACTTTGTGCTCATATCAAAGGATCTAGGAAACATAAGGGCTAGAACCTGAGTGTAGATACCAAGCACCACATCCAGACCTAGCACACATCTAATATGTGTTACTATTTGTAACCATTGTCACACATTGTTACTATTTAATTCCTGCTTAAATTTCACCTCTCCAAATAAGTTTCAATGGCTTCCAGACTAGTCATCCCAGGTTACAGTAGGCTTCATGGCAGTACTTAGAATTACCTGATACTTACATATCTACTTCATTATTTGTCAGATTTTTATCTTCTCTATACTATCCCAATTTGATTATTTCCACTCATACTCATAAATCATTCATGCCATGGTGATTTCATTTCCTGATCACAGTGAGATGGAACATATTGTATTGCTTATTAATAGCATTGTGAAAGCTTTGTGTCCATGAATAACTAAGCACTCAGAGAGGAGAAAAAAATGTTGATTTGCTATAACTGTTTCACAGGTCCTAAAGAAGTACAAAAACTAGGTACATGCTTGATAAATGTGTAACTGAAGTAATGCTTGTCTAGATGGATAGATGATGAAGCAAGATTCAGACAAATTTAACTATTAAGGTATAGGCAGATAGAAAGATAAAAAAACGTTTCTTAAGGCATTCATGAGGTAGCTTAGGTCTACCAGAGCAATGATTCAGCAGGATGTAGATAATATCTTAGAAGTAGAAGCCAAGCCTGTGTTTTATGACATTACATAGACAAAAAAGGAAGATAGGCATGAACCCAACAAAGAGTTAACTGAGGAAAGAAATGTTGGTGCTTAGCTACAGGAGTGCCTTATTATTGTGTGACATATTTGTAACTATATATTTAGTTTATGTATTTGGTAAATATGTATTTGTAACTATGTATTTGGGCTTTCATGTCTTGATACAGAGACCCTATAAACATCGTATATATTTATAGCCCATTGCAAATGAATGTGAGGCCAGAATCTACACTTGGTGTGGAAAGTGGAATGACTCTCTTCCAAAACTGTTGTAGCTAATGCTGACTCTGAATACAAGCTTCAAAATTTAATTCATTTTTTTGGGCCACAAAGCAGATATTATAAACATTGGAAAATTTGGTCATTGGTGTGTAAACACCCAAATATTTATTATAACATTAATGTGAGTGATGAATTGTTCTCTTAATCCCAAAGATCATACAGTCAGCAGAAACTCAGATTTACAAATGAGCATGCCCTTTTCCAGGAGAATGCAAAAGCTTCACAGGAAAGCACTCACTACTCAGCTAAGTAAACTTCAAGGCAGTTTCTGCAGTGACATTTCAGAGTAGTTCCTCTCCAAATCTCCAGGTCCTCGTCCATTGTTTGTCAGGAAAGTCCTGTCCTAAACAAAAGATTACTCTACAGTGGAACTTTAAGAGTTGAGAAAAATTACTTCTGATCAATCTACTGTCATCCACCTTAAGGGTTTATTCTTATACATTTACTGTTTTCTGTTGAATCTCAATTACACTGTTTATTTTTGAGACAAAGTAGCTGCCTCAAACTCATTGCTATCCTCCTGCCTCTGTCTCCCAAGTGCTGGAATTATAGGCTTTTGTCACTATGGACAGTTTTACTCCCATGAATTTTGAATGGCTATTCAAAACAAAGAAACAAAAGTTCTGAATAAAGAACAAATGTTGTCCACATAGTCAATATTCAAAGGAATAAAATCTCCTTGTGTTGCTATACTATGCTTTCCTGTCTTCCTAAGGACATTCCATATTTCTTCCTCCTTGTGCTAGGTTATGTTCTATTACTAGAACAAATGCCGGTGAAAAATAATGTAGCAAAAAATTTTGCACTGGCTAGCAGTTTCAAAGGTTTAGGGCCAAGGTCAGCTAGCTCCAGTGCTTTGAGCCTGAAGTGAGGCAAAGGATCAGTAGGGAGAATATGTGGTCTAGGATACATAAGGGAAGCAAAAGGAAGGCCCTGGGCACATGATAGACCTTTCAAAGATACAAACCCAGTGACTACTTCCTCTAACATATCCCACCTAGTAGTCCTAGTAGCTATGAATTCATCAGTGAATCCATTGTCTAAGGTAAAATACTCATGATCCAAACACCTCTCAACAGGGACAACAGTTATAGAACTTGTAGTCAGTGTATGAGAACTGACTCATCTTTTCTCAAGGACACAGAGAAAAGATCTTTCTGAACACAGTGGCAGGCTCCCCTGGGGCCTACATAAGACAACTCATTGTTCTTCTCCATATCCTGGTCGTTTGCCCTTCCATGAACATGTGGACATCTGCCACCATGTCACAAGAATATCCTTCTTGATTCCTTGGGTAAATATTCTGAATTCAGTTCCAGGGTGACCTTTAAATGTTTGAGAGTTGTGCTGTTTTCTGATTGCCTCCCTGTACCTTGCCCCATTCTGTGTCAGCACTATGTTTTTTAATCACTCTTACTGATGACTATGTCAGCATTATGAAATATTTATTCAGTGATCTGCTCCAGACTTAAGGACATGCTGGTAGTTTGAAACTAGTGTTGATGTTCAGTGTTCACTTCAAAGTCAGAACAACAGCTCTTAACAAAAACAACCATTTTTTTGTAGCAAAACAATTTTGCCTAATCTCAAGAATCTTTTCAACAAAAGGTCTTTTCTGATCAAGAACAGGGTATAGAAAATTTTCACTGAGAGTTGAAAGAACTCTGAAAATCTATACAAATAAGACTTATGAAATATTACTAATTCCTCTCCTGTTCCACCCTACCACTCCCTGCCTATAGAACACTGTCTCTAGATAAAACTGTCACTAGAAATGTATAACTTGACTCTAATTATGATGAGTCTTCAAATAAGACTCCAACAGTGGACATTTTTGTAAAGGGGCATAAATTTTACTCTTGAGTTTGTAAATGTCTTAAGAGATGAAGAAAGTGGAAGACGCTCTGGAATAAAGAACACATGACAAAGAACACTTAAAATGAACATGTGATACTTGTGTGGTGTAAGATGAATTGTGGATTGCAGACTTTTCTTCGACAAAACATAATAATACCAGACACATCTTTAAAGAAAAGAAAGCATTGTATATATTAGTTTTAAAGAATTAAAACCTGCACTCTGGGACAGAGTTTATAATGTAAGTACTTATAATGTCTGAGCTCTAGAGGCTGAATTACATAGGAAGACCATGTTACCAAAAACAAAAGCAATAAAAAATAATAACAATAAATTATTCACTTAGCATGTAGTTAAATTTTGGTGGAAAATAGCTTTACAAAAATATATTGGTGAATATTTAATGACCCAAGAAAAGCATTGTACCTGCTCTTTAATTAACATCTGAAACCTCCAAACCAAGGGCATCAACACGTCAAGTAAAGCACATGTACGTCTGTGATGAAGACTTACATCTGAGCTCAACTATAATGTCACCCATAGAGATATGTTTGAAGTTGCCTTCAAATGATTTCTACCTTCAGCTGTATATGCCCACATACAGTCAAGAGGCAACAAATTCCTTAGGTAACGTTTCCCAATTCTCAAGCACATATTCTATGAGCATATAAAAGTAACTATTGTTTAGTAACTTGGAACTCAGCAGGAAATAAGTGACAAAACAATATTTGATTCAAGCATGGGATAATGCAGTAACAGAAATCTAAAGAGGAACAAGGTAAATACCAGCATGGATAGATAGTGAGTGTGAGTGGACAGCAGGCCTAAGATCCTTTGTCACACTCAGCCCTGCCTTCTTTTAATGCCAGTCCTGCATGCTGTCTCTGCACCCAATACTACAGGGCCACCCTCCTCAGAGAGAAGGAACATAGATGCCAAATATCCCTGAGAATGAAGCAATGCATTCTTGACAGATTCCTTCTTGCTATACATCACAAATTTCCATGGTCTTGAGGAAAAGCCTCATTTAATGATGACAAAACTCTCCCCAGCATAGCTGCAAGAGGGAAAGCAAAATTTTCAAATTTATTTAAACTTATATTGAAGAAAAAAATCATTTCTTTTTTTTCTTTTTTTTATTGGATATTATATTTACATTTCAGATGCCATCCCCTTTCCCCCTTTCCCCTCCCTAGAAAACCCCTATTCCATACCCCTTTCTCCTTTTTGCTTTTATACTTTTTTTTAATGTTAACCAATGGCTTTATAAATTTGATAATGCTCAATATCAATCAGAAGTGTAACCTAATACCCAACCTAGATATATCAACTATCTTTGACTGGCGGAGACATGTGAACATCTGCCTCCATGTCTTGCCCCCCCTCTCTCTTTCTCTCTCATCACCTAGCTCCTCCTCTCCTTCTCCTCCTCCTCTCCTTACTCCTCCTCTCCTTACTCCTCCCACCTTAGCTCCTCCTACATATCACCCTTCCTGTTAAAATAAAACTTTTCTCTCAAAATACAGTTAGAGCATAACTATATCAATTTATGTCAGTAAGGTGCAAGATAATACCTAATAGCCAGTCCATCATTTTGTTGACTAAGCAGAATCTCTGTCATCTCTTCTAAATAAAAGACTTAGTTCTGAACCTGGCTTTTTTCTTGGCTTTAGACTGAATGCCAGCTGAAAACCATCATCTCAAATCTTTTCTTTCAAGGTAAATAGCAAGGATTGGCTATGAGACTATAAGTTTTCAACCCCATCAGAAATCCAGAATGACTGAGTTAACTAAAATTATGGGAAGCACAAAGCATAGCTTCTAAAACATAGCCAATTTATAGAGACTGCTGAACACCTGGACAGCCCCTATACTACGGAACGTTGGAGCATCCGATCTTCAGCCTTCTGGCCCAGGATCATCTGACAGACCTAGTAATGCAGAATTATTAAGGGCTGATTACTCTGTCTTGGCAGATATAATCAGTTGACTATTCTGCAAGTGTGTCCTTTTCTGGACAGTGATTTGTCTGTAGATGGAAAGATCTTGCCTAGTGGCTGAATCACCACAATTGTAATAACTCCAAAGATGCTCAATTTCTCCCTAGAATTCAAGACAGGAAGCTGTCAGGAGCGGACAGGTCTCTAATCAAAATGAACATTAATACAGAAATGTTTGTAACGTCAATTCTGTGGATTTCTGATGTTTTGAAAACCAACTATTTATGCAAGGCAATCTGGACTGTTGTCTGTTAACTCCTCTCAGCTATTTCTAAAGAAAATATAGAAAACACCCTAACAATAAACTCAAAGCCATGAATTTGCTAAAAAAAAAAATCATTTCAACTAACAACTGCTCCACTGTTTTTGTAAGGTGAACTCTATAACACAGATGGGGATTGACTGACTACCAGAGTGTACTTCATGCAAAAAGGATGATTCTGGGGAGATGTTGGCTAGGCAGGAGGTAAAAATGAAAGTCTTAGTTTTAGAAAAAAATGTGAGAGATGATAAGTCTATGAAGAAAATTAATCATGCCAATATGATGAAAGTGGATCTTCTTCGATTTCTTTCTTCAGAGACTTGAAGTTCTTGTCATACAGATCTTTCACTTGCTTGGTTAGATTCACTCCAAGATATTTTTATATTATTTGTGACTATTGTGAAGGGTGTCATTTCCCTAATTTCTTTCTCAGCCTGTTTATCTTTTGAGTATAGGAAGGCTACTGATTTGTTTGAGTTAATCTTATATTCAGCCACTTTGCTGAAGTTGTTTATCAGGTTTAGGAGTTCTCTGGTGGAAGTTTTGGGGTCATTTAAGTATACTATCATATCATCTGCAAATGGTGAAATTTTGACTTTTTCCTTTCCTATCTGTATCTCTTTGACCTCCTTTTGTTGTCTAATTGCTCTAGCTAGGACTTCCAGTACTATATTGAATATGTAGGGTGAGAGTGGGCAGCCTACTCCCTGATCTTAGTAAGATTGCTTCAAGTTTCTCTCCATTTAGTTTGATGTTGGCTACTGGCTTGCTGTATATTGCTTTTATTATGTTTAGGTATGGACCTTGAATTCCTAATCTTTCCAAGACTTTTAACATGAAGGGATGTTGTATTTTGTCAAATGCTTTCTCAGTGTCTACTGAGATGATCATGTGATTTTTTTCTTTGAGTTTATTTATGTAGTGGATTACATTGATGGATTTCCGAATATTGAACCATCCCTGCATTCCTGGGATAAAGCCTACTTGATCATGATGGATAATTGCTTTGATGTGTTCTTAGATTCCGTTTGCGAGAATTTTATTGAATATTTTTGCATCAATATTCATAAGAGAGATTGGTCTGTAGTTCTCTTTCTTTGTTGGGTCTTTGTGGGGCTTAGGTATGAGCGTAATTGGAGCTTCATAGAACGAATTGGGTAGTGTTCCTTCTGTTTCTATTCTGTGGAATAGTTTGAAGAGAATTGGTATTAGGTCTTCCTGGAAGGTCTGATAGAATTCTGCACTAAAGCCATCTGGCCCTGGACTGTTTTTGGTGGGGAGGTTTTTAATGACTGCTTCTATTTCTTTAGGGGTTATGTGACTGTTTAGATGGTTTATCTGCTCCTCGTTTAACTTTAGTACCTGGTATCTATCTAGAAAATTGTCCATTTCTTCCAGATTTTCCAATTTTGTTGAGTAGGATCTGACAAATTTTAAAATTTCCTGTTTCTGTTGTTATGTCTCCCTTTTCAGTCCTGATTTTATTAATTTGTGTTGGGAGCCGACTTTTAGCAGAAAGCGGCTAGATTATCTTTGCAGCCATCTGGAACCATATACCCTGATAAGAGATTTGGTTTTCAATAGCCTACAACAGCTGAAGCACACTCTGATATCCCACATATTTTGTGTTGCTGTTTACTGCCCCCGGCTGCAAGGCCCACGTGGTAGCCACGCCTGCAAGGCATGCAGTTCACATGCTGTCCACGTGCTATCCAGGCCATATATGCCTGTAAGGCACACGTGGTATCCAAGCTTGCAAGGCACACAGTGCACGTGCTATCCACGCTATAGACGCCTGTAAGGCTTACGTCATATCAACACCTGCAAGGCACGTGGCATCCATGTGCCTACAAGGCATGTGGCAAAAGTGTATAAATACCTCAGAATTCCCTTCAATAAAAGAGACTTGAGACATGAGACAAGAGACTTGAGACTTGATCAGAACCTCTGTCTTGTCTCCATTCTTCGCGTCTCCTGCCCCTCCAGCCCCACTCTCTCTCTCTTGACCAGAGCACTTAGCCCCAAAAGCATTGAGGAAGAGTATGGGCCGCAACAAATTTGAGTACTGTCTCTGTGCCCTTTGGTTAGTCTGGCTAAGGGTTTGTCTATCTTGTTGATTTTCTCAAAGAACCAGCCTCTGGTGTTGTTGATATTTTGTATAGCTCTTTCTGTTTCTACTTGGTTGATTTCAGCCCTGAGTTTGATTATTTCCTGCCATCTACTCCTCTTGGGTATATTAGCTTCTTTTTGTTCTAGATCTTTCAGGTGTGCTGTCAAGTTATTAATGTATGCTCTTTCCATTTTCTTTTTATGGGCACTTATAGCTATGATTTTTGCTCTTAGTACTGCTTTCATGGAGTCCCACAAATATTGATATTATGTGTCCTCATTTTTATTTAAATCTAAAAAGTCTTTAATTTCTTTCTTTATTTCTTCCCTGACCAAGTTACCATTGAGTAGAGCATTGTTCAGTTTCCATGTGTATGCGGGCTTTCCATTGTTTTTGTCATTATTGAAGACCAGTCTTAGTCCATGGTGGTCTGATAGGGTACAAGGGATTATTTCAATCTTTTTGTATCTGTTGAGGCCTGTTTTGTGACCAATTATATGGTCTATTTTGGAGAAGGTACCATGAGGTGCTGAGAAAAATGTATATTCTTTTGTTTTAGGATGAAATGTTCTATAGATGTCAGTTAAGTCCAATTGGTTCATAACTTCTGTTAGTTTCATTGTGTCTCAGTTTAGTTTCCGTTTCCACAATCTGTCCATAGCTGAGAGTGCGGTGTTGAAATCTCCCACTATTATTGTGTGAGGTGCAATGTATGCTTTAAGCTTTAGTAAAGTTTCTTTTATGTATGTGGGTGCCCTTGCATTTGGAGCATAGATGTTCAGAATTGCAAGTTCCTCTTGGTACATTTTTCCTTTGATGAATAAGAAGTGTCCTTCTTTATCTTTTTTGGTTACTTTTGGTTGAAAAAAAGATTTTATTTGATATTAGAATTGCTACTCCAGCTTGTTTCTTGGGGCCATTTGCTTGAAAGATTGTTTTCCAACCTTTTACTCTGAGGTAGTGTCTGTCTTTTTCACAAAGGTGTATTTCCTATATGCAGCAAAATGTTGGGTCCTGTTTATGTATCCAATCTGATAGTCTATGTCTTTTTATTGGAGAATTGAGTTCATTGATATTAAGAGATATTAAGGAAAAATGAATGTTGTTTCCTGTTATTTTTGTTATTGGCAATGGTGTTATGTTTGTATAGCTACCTTCTTTTAGGGCTGTTGGAAGATTACTTTCTTGCTTTTTTTCTAGGTTGTAGTTTCCCTCCTTGTGTTGGAGTTTTCCACCAATTATCCTTTGAAGTGTTGGATTTGTGGTAAGATATTGTGTAAATTTGGATTTGTCATGGAATATTTTGGTTTCTCCATCAATATTGATTGAGAGTTTTGCTGGGTATAGTAGTCTGGGCTGGCATTTGTGTTCTCTTAGGGCCTGTATGATATCAGTCCAGGATCTTCTGGCTTTTATAGTCTCTGGTGAGAAATCTGGTGTGATTCTTATAGGTCTGCCTTTATATGTTACTTTGCCTTTTTCCCTTACTGCTTTTAGTATCTTCTCTTTGTTCTGTATATTTTCTGTTTTGATTATTATGTGATGGGAGGTTTTTTGTTTTTTTTTTTTTTTTTTTTTTTTTTTTTTTTTTTTTTTTGGTCTAGTCTATTTGGGGTTCTGTAGGCTTCTTGTATATTTAAGGACATCTCTTTCTTTAGGTTAGGGAAGTTTTCCTCTGTAATTTTGAGGAAGATATTTACTGGCCCTTTAAGTTGGGAATCTTCACCCTCATCTATACCTATTATCCTTAGGTTTGGTCTTCTCATTGTGTCCTGGATTTCCTGGATGTTTTGTGTTAGGAGCTTTTTACATTTCACATTTTCTTTGACCGTCTATGTTTTCCATGGTATATTCTGTGCATGAGATTCTGTCTTCTATCTCTTGTATTCTGTTGGTGATGCTTGGGTCTATGACTCCTGGTCTTTTTCCTAGGTTCTCTATCTCCAGGGTAGTCTCCCTTTGAGATTTCTTTATTGTTTCTACTTCCATTTTTAGATCATGGACGGTTTTGTGTAATTCCTTCATCTCTTTGGTTGTGTTTTCTTACATTTCTTTAAAGGCTTCTACCTGTTTACCTGCGTTCTCCTCAAATTCTTTGAGAGTGTTTTTTATGTCCTTTTTAAGGTCCTCCATCATCATCATGAGAAGTGATTTTAATTCTGAGTCCTGCTTTTCTGGTGTGATGTGGTGCTCAGGACTTGCTATGGTTCAGGAACTGGGTTCTAGGGATGCCAAGTAACTTTGGTTTCTGTTGTTTACATTCTTACGCTTGCCTTTCACCATTTGTTTAGCTGTAGTGCTACTCGAACTCACTGGTTCTGACTGGAGTCTGCCTTTCCAGTTATCTTGGTTGTGTCAGAACTCCTCGGGGTCCAGATGACTCTATGATCCTGAGCTCCAGCTGCTCTGGGTACAGTGGCTCCTCTAGGATATTTCAGGATATGGTGTCTCCACAGTAGTAGACTAGCTAGGTGTTTGCTGCTCTGAATGTAGTTGCTCCTCTAGGATGCTTCAGGATATGGTGTCCCCTGCTCTGCAGCTCTGTGGGCCATGTCTTCTCTAGGATGCCTGCAGCTCTGCAGTCCTTGACTTCTCTTGGGTACCTATGCATCTCTGTGGTGACCTTCCTAGGGTGCCTTTGGACTCAGTTTCCAGAGGGGAGCAGATCGGCTAGGAGACTGCTCCAGCCACCAGTATCTGGGCCAGTGTTATTTGTTTCTTTATTTTCCAATAAAGTAGGTTTTTTATTTTAGTTTTAGTTTGGATTGTTTTTTTGAGTTTTTGCTGTTGTTGTTTGAAGTATGTCTAAGTTGAAGTATTTGTATGCTTGGTTTTCTACAATTTCTCCAATGTCTATCATAGGGCCTAGTCATAATTATAAGTCTGGGTGTGGTGACATAAACCTTGAATCTCAACACTTAAGAGGTAGGTACAGGAGGATCAGAAGTTCAAAGCTAGCTTTGGCTATGAGAGATCCTATGTTAAAGACAAAACAAAAAGGAAGAAAGAAAGAAGAAAGAAAAAAGAAAAGAAAGAAACAAAAAAGAGAAAATCTCAATGAATAAACTCAGTGGATGCAGTCCTTAACAATGCTTTTTTTCCCCTGTCCTTTAGTCTTTTTTTAAAATTTTTTATTTATTTCTTAAAATACATTTCACCTTTTACTCTTATATTTTGAATTTTATACAAGAATTGCTGAAATCTTGTGAAGTCATATTTGGTCTTTCCATTAGTCTTGGGCTCATACTCCCTGTGTGATAGGATTCCCTTACTGAATATACAGTGGAGACACTCCAGAAAACACTTGGATTTAGTAGCTCTACCCTAATTACTCCCTTGAAGGACACACAAAGCTGAGGATTCTGTAAGGTTTTAATTTTTGCTATCTTGAAAGGAAAGTACAGACATTGGGAAGACCATCCTGACATTTTCCAAACTTGTTGGAGTTTATAAGTATGGCAGCCCCATGCCTCACAGAAGAAAAAGCCAGAAGTTATTTATTGGACAAAAGCTTGACTGGACACCTATGTTATCAGAATCAAGGATTTGTCAAACATTTGAAGTCATGACCTTTCTAAATGGCCTCTGGCTGTGTGGTTGATTCTCATTTACCTCACTTCCCAATCTTTCCTGTTACTCACTTACCAGGTTGTGGCAGCTTCTGATTGGTGTGCTCTCCATATATAGTCCCATGATGTGGACCCTGGAATCAACAGTCTTCCTTTTCTCCTAGTACTGGAGCTTGATCTTGTGCATTTCCTGCTCTCCTACTTGTCACCATGAAGTTTCTGGTACTCCTTGTGTTGCTTGGTGTTTCCACTATCCTAGTCTCTTGCCGTAAGTAAAGACTTATACTTTACTTTAAAATGGGGGCCAGTGAAACATGGATTTATGGATGCCTACATGCTGCTATTTCCTGTCCTCCTATTTAGTACCTGGTTCTATCTCAATTTTTAAACTTAAATAGTTTTTTCTTATTTTTATCAATTTATTTATTCACTTGACATCCCCATAGCATTTTATCAGTATGTTTGTGTGTGTGTTTTGTGTGTGTGTGTGTGTGTGTGTGTGTGTTGTATGTGCCATATGGTGTCAGAGTCAGGGAAGCAAAACTGACCACATGTTAGATTTCAAAGGGTTTCTTTTTGTTTGTACCTGTGCTTCCCTCAATCTGTCTACTTAGTTGAACATGACTGTAGTAGTGTTCACATTCTCTATCTCATCAAAATGTTACTTAAGTTCTTCTGTCTTATTTTGCTTATTTTTCTTCAGAGGACGCTGGGACAGACACTGCTGACACTTCTACTACTGGTGAGCCTGAGTCTGAGTATCTTTCATTACTGATAGTATATTTTTTTATCAGTGTGTGTGTGTGTGTGTGTGTGTGTGTGTGTGTGTGTGTGTGTGTGTGTTTATGTGTGCTATATTCTGTCAGGGTCTCAAATATATTGTAGTGCATATGAGGAAGTTAAAGACAAGAGTCAGTTCTGTCCTTCAACTATGGAATCATGTCATATCAGCCAGCTTGTAAGAGAAGAGCTTTTACCTACTGAGCAGTCTTGCTGGTACTCACCTCCATTTTGACACATCATTGTAGGTAGGTAGGTTGACTCCTCTGAGGTTCCCAATTCAGTACAGCTTTTCCTCTATTCTAAACATGGCACTGAAATGCTTTGTTAGTGTCAATAAGTTACATTTGAGAAGGTTATTAAAGACTTATTTCAGGGAAGCCAAAGTGACCACATGTTAGATTTCAAAGGGTTTCTTTTATCTGTACATGTGCCTCCCTCAGTCTGTCTACTTAGTTGAACATGACTGTAGTAGTGTTCACATTCTCTATCTCATCAAAATGTTACTTAAGTACTTCTGCCTTATTTTGCTTATTTTTCTTCAGAGGACGCTGGGACAGACACTGCTGACACTTCTACTACTGGTGAGCCTGAGTCTGAGTATCTTTCATTACTGATAGTATATTTTTTATCAGTGTGTGTGTGTGCCTCTGTGTGTGTGTGCCTCTGTGTGTGTGTGTGTGTGTGTGTGTGTGTGTGTGTGTGTTTATGTGTGCTATATTCTGTCAGGGTCTCAAATATATTGTGTTGCATATGAGGAAGTTAAAGACAAGAGTCAGTTCTCTCCTTCAACTATGGAATCATGTCATATCAGCCAGCTTGTAAGAGAAGAGCTTTTACCTACTGAGCAGTCTTGCTGGTACTCACCTCCATTTTGACACATCATTGTAGGTAGGTAGGTTGACTCCTCTGGGGTTCCCAATTCGGTCCAGCTTTTCCTCTATTCTAAACATGGCACTGAAATGCTTTGTTAGTGTCAATAAGTTACATTTGAGAAGGTTATTAAAGACTTATTTCAGGGAAGCCAAAGTGACCACATGTTAGATTTCAAAGGGTTTCTTTTATCTGTACATGTGCCTCCCTCAGTCTGTCTACTTAGTTGAACATGACTGTAGTAGTGTTCACATTCTCTATCTCATCAAAATGTTACTTAAGTTCCTCTGTCTTATTTTGCTTATTTTTCTTCAGAGGACGCTGAGACAGACACTGCTGACACTTCTACTACTAGTGAGCCTGAGTCTGAGTATCTTTCATTACTGATAGCATATCTCTCTCTCTCTCTCTCTCTCTCTCTCTCTCTCTCTCTCTCTCTCTGCGTGTGTGTATGTGTGTGTGTGTGTCTGTGTGTGTGTGTGTCTGTGTGTGTGTCTGTGTGTGTGTGTGTGTGTTTATGTGTGCTATATTCTGTCAGGGTCTCAAATATATTGTAGTGCATATGAGGAAGTTAAAGACAAGAGTCAGTTCTGTCCTTCAACTATGGAATCATGTCATATCAGCCAGCTTGTAAGAGAAGAGCTTTTACCTACTGAGCAGTCTTGCTGGTACTCACCTCCATTTTGACACATCATTGTAGGTAGGTAGGTTGACTCCTCTGGGGTTCCCAATTCAGTACAGCTTTTCCTCTATTCTAAACATGGCACTGAAATGCTTTGTTAGTGTCAATAAGTTACATTTGAGAAGGTTATTAAAGACTTATTTCAGGGAAGCCAAAGTGACCACATGTTAGATTTCAAAGGGTTTCTTTTATCTGTACATGTGCCTCCCTCAGTCTGTCTACTTAGTTGAACATGACTGTAGTAGTGTTCACATTCTCTATCTCATTAAAATGTTACTTAAGTTCTTCTGTCTTATTTTGCTTATTTTTCTTCAGAGGACGCTGGGACAGACACTGCTGACACTTCTACTACTGGTGAGCCTGAGTCTGAGTATCTTTCATTACTGATAGCATCTCTCTCTCTCTCTCTCTCTCTCTCTCTCTCTCTCTCTCTCTCTCTCTCTCTCTCTGCTTGTGTGTGTGTGTGTGTGTGTGTGTGTGTGTCTGTGTGTGTGTGTGTGTGTGTGTGTGTGTGTGTTTATGTGTGCTATATTCTGTCAGGGTCTCAAATATATTGTAGTGCATATGAGGAAGTTAAAGACAAGAGTCAGTTTTCTCCTTCAACTACAAAATTAGCTCATATCAGCCAGCTTGTAAGAGAAGAGCTTTTACCTACTGAGCAGTCTTGCTGGTACTCACCTCCATTTTGACACATCATTGTAGGTAGGTAGGTTGACTCCTCTGAGGTTCCCAATTCAGTACAGCTTTTCCTCTATTCTAAACATGGCACTGAAATGCTTTGTTAGTGTCAATAAGTTACATTTGAGAAGGTTATTAAAGACTTATTTCAGGGAAGCCAAAGTGACCACATGTTAGATTTCAAAGGGTTTCTTTTATCTGTACATGTGCCTCCCTCAGTCTGTCTACTTAGTTGAACATGACTGTAGTAGTGTTCACATTCTCTATCTCATCAAAATGTTACTTAAGTTCTTCTGTCTTATTTTGCTTATTTTTCTTCAGAGGACGCTGGGACAGACACTGCTGACACTTCTACTACTGGTGAGGCTGGGTCTACGTAACCAGACTTGTCAGTAACCAATGTCATTTTGATATTATGAGATGTGAGAAAATTTTAGTAAAATTCACTGAAATCTGCATTTCTGATTATAAAATTATTTTGAATGTAAAGATATTATTTTATTCCTTATATAAAGATAATTAAGCCTCTGACATGGACTTAGAGAAACTCTAGGTATTTAGTGTTCTATGCAGAAGACACAAGGTCATGAAATCTGATACTGTAGCTTAACTATTATATGTGTGTGCATGGAAGGTCTTCCACAAATTAAGAGACTGAATATATAACTCATGTATATAAGAGACAGCAATTGTCACTGGAACATACAACAAATTCCTGAAGGTGCTATGGACTGAGGGCCTGGGAACATATGCCAGGGTGCGTTGAGGCAGAAGCAGAGGCCTGTGCTTTGCATAGATGTGTTAGTCTCAGAATAATGTTTGTTTTCCTTCTTGGAACTGGTACTGGGGGCTGTTGCCTAGGAAGTTTCTTTGTGGATTTTGGGCAATAGTGCGTATAACTAGCTTGGGTTTTATTTTTGTGTACATGCCTGCCATGAGGTACTTGCTTGTGTCTTAGGTCAGTTGTTATTGCCCAAGGAAATTGTAAGGTCATGAAAAATAAAGCAATAACATATATGCTAGAATATTTGATAGAATTAATGACTTCAGATTAAGGAATGAATTATAATTCTGGGTGGGACCAATAACATTCCAAGAAGAGTGAGTATCTCACTTGGAGGTTTTCCTCCTAATTTCCTATGTTCCTGATTCTGCAGATGACTCAGCTGATGGAAACACTGGCTCTGAAACTCAAACAGAAGATGGTAATTCCACCAACGAAGATAGTGAGAGCACTGATGGTACCAACAATAATGATGGCACTACCTCAGATGAGGGAGAAGAGGATGATGATGAAGACAATGAAGATAAAGTAGTTGAAGAAAAGCCCAACCTATTAGAGAGTAAAAACATTTCATCTAATTTTGTTCTTTATGTGACTCTTAGATTCCTTAGGTTCCCCATGGTCATAGTGAATTGTACTTTAGTGAGGAAATAAGAGATGGTAAGGAGAGGGAGAAAAAGAGACCCCTCTTTTATTCCTCTTTTTAAAATTCATCATATTGTCTATATATAAGTACCAGCAAGATCAGAAGTTGACAAGAGTATGTTATAAATTTTAACCGCATCATTCTTCCAATACTAAGGTTCATTAGAGACAATATACATTCAGCCAAAATCATTGAAAGTGTAAAGTGTCTCCATGTAGCATGGTAACTGCATGGCTTTTCTTTTTCTTGAATAAAAGTTATGTTTTCTTTGGAGACTATTTTAAAAATAGAAATGAAAAATGGCTTTGTGATGAGGTCTCTATGTATCAGGAAATTTCTAAAATGTTTAAAAATTTATTCAAGATAAGGGAATTTTTTCTTGGATTTTTTCCTAGCCCTTCATCTTTAAAGTAATACCAATTATATTAATTATACTGTATTATATTTATTATATTGTATTATATGCATATGTCAAGCATAATGTTATAAAATTCACATTTCTGATGTGATTCAGATCTCTAGAAAATTAGTCCAGGTAATATATACAGTGAAATAAAAAAATTGGAGGCTTCAAATGAGCAGATTTCTCTGAGTGAAAAGGCAGTGATAGAGGATGGTGTTTTCCCTCAGAGGACAAGGTGCTGAGGAATCTTCTCTAGATATTGCTTCTCCTCATTCATATCTGGACTGTTGTTTGTCATCTTGCTTGGTAATACGTATTGGGAAGATGCTGAGTGAGCACATGGCCATAATTTCTTTACCACAGAAGCTGGCTTCCTTGTGCACTAACAGAAGAAAAAAATAATTCTAATCATCTGCCTTTTAAACTCTGTAAAATGTCCAGCCTAATGGCTCCAGTGTAGACTATGTATCCAAATACTACAGATAAGAAATGAATATTGGATGGTTTATTTATATTTGAGACAGTGCTTCACTAAGTAGGCCAGACCAGCTTTGAATTCTTTACCCTCCTGCCACTAATTCCTGAAGGTTAGGGTTCCAGGCCTCTGCCACAACACCTGTGACTTTTACCTTGAAGAATGAAAATGCCATGTGTTTTTGGTTTTGTTTGTTTGTTGTTGTTGTTGTGTTTGCTTCTACCAAATGTAATAGTGTTGCTAGTCCTCCTTCAGGTTAAAAAAAAAAAAGAAATCTCAAAAACCTCCTTATTTTTTTTCTCTCTTACAGAGTTCCGTGAATTCAGTAAAAAATTAAAAGGTGTACTTAACCGGTTTCGAGGTTGAATCATCTACTATTGATCTTTCCGGACCAGACTAGAACATCCTCGATTTGATTTCCTCCAATTATTTACCCCGACTATTCTCTCTCCCTCATCTCTAACTTTTATCTTCTATCAAATAAATGATAGTCATGAGCAGCATCAAAATGCTTTTGTTTTATTTATGAATGAACTGATGATGAATGTGTAGGCAAATCCATGAAGATGCAAACTGTTCTCAGGTACTCCCTTGAGCTCTTTCTAATAATTGGACTATAGCTTTATCTGAAAAATTACTGAGTTCATTCCATGATATAAACACAGAACTGAAATATTGAGAAAGACTTTAATAATATCTATATCTTTAAATAAGACATAAATATTGGACATATCTCTAGAGGCCTCAGCTTTTAAATTTATTATACTATATTTTCTATATTAATATACTAACCAAGTGGTTTAAGTGTTCAGTTTCATTCCCCTAAATTTGTTTGAATTATTATTATTTTTCTCTGTAGTAATTTAGAGTTGACAGTGATGAAATAAGATCCTGAATCTGCTACTGGTCTGACACAGGCAACCAGACTTTGAAAGTCTTAGGATTGAACTTGTCATTGAGGTAGCAAATGAATTGTGGTGTTTGACCAAATTATAAAACACTAGGATCAGAAGGGATCCCTCAGTGACAATGATTAAATGTGTCAAAATGTTAAGATTCTCTCACAGTTCTGTTTTGAGAACCAAACAAGTTTAATATATGACATCAAGCATTCCTCTCTCTCTTTCAGCTGAAGAGTGAACACCACTCTAACACTAATTAAAAATTTTGTTTCTTAGACTTCCTTCTCTTTTGATAAGCTTCATTCAAATTCCAAATATTAACATTTTTGTTCTTCCCCAAATCATCAAATCCACAGAAATGTCCTGTTTTCCTGATAACTTCCCCTGTTTTCTGGGTCAAGAACAAATGTTATATTAGTATTTTCACAAAAACAGCTCCATTTCCTGAAATTTCTACTAGTGTGTTACTTCCTTAATTGACTAATGTTATAAAGTTTCCTAGATTTTTCAGTTATAACTGTTCTCCTGGTAGTCACCATGGCAAGTTTTGAAACAAACTGCAAAATTAGGATGGGTGTTTTATATGACTCTGCCTTGGTCCCTTATTTGTTTCACTGACTTGACTAGAATCATAGTCTTCATTTGCCATAGGTATGCAAATAGTAGTCTAGGGTATTACTGAGCTCATTCCATGATATAAAACAGAATTGAAAGTCTGGGAAAGGCAGGAGACACAGACACAGAAAAAGAAAAATTAACAGATTTATTGTCAGCAGCTCCCATCTGTATAGCCAAGGCTATAAAAAAGACTTCTGGTAAACAAACTCTGGGTTGGGTGTTTTATTGGGTTTCTTAGTTCTTTATTATTTCCTATTGGTGCTGCTTTGATACCTGCCTCCATTCCTTCTCTCTGTTTTCTTTACATTCTCTTCTAGGAAAAAGAAGCCAACATCTTAGAGAGCCTGCCTTCACTTTCCTTGTTTACCAATGTCCCTCTAACTTTCTATCAGTTGAGTCTCTGGACCAGTTTCCTGGGACTCTATATCTGCAGCTTTGATGGCTTTACTTTTGACTTTCTGATCAGAATTCATCAATTAGTCGGATTTCTTAGCCACTATAGTGTATTCAGTTGGTTGATGCTCCCTAAGGAGACATTTACTGTGACTGTTGGGGCTGGAGAGATGGTACTTGCTGCTCTTGCAAACAACCTGGGTTTGGTTTCCATGATTCATACAGTGGTCCACAATCATCTGTAACTTCAGTTTCAAAATCCTTTTCTGGCCTCTACAGACACTACTTATATATGTGGGAAATGTATACATTTTCAGATAAACACTCATACATGTAAAATAAAAATAATCCTTTAAAAAGATTGTGTTGGGTACTTTAGAGCTGGATCACATTTAAATGAAATTGAAGCTGTGTGGATTTTCTCATGAGAAGGAAAATAGCAAGAGTTCACAAGTCTACCAGCAAAAATAAGGCCAGGATCAGATGAACTTACTGCTGGATTTTACCAAATCTTTAGAGAACTGGTGGTAATGCTACTTAAATTTTCAAAGTTTAAGTAGAGATGATCTCTCAAAACTAATTCTAGAAAGCCAATGTCACCCCTGTTACCCAAACCAGACAAGGACATGACAGTAACAATAAAAAAAGAAAACAGCAGGACTACACAGAGAGAGAAACCCTGTCTCGAAAAACCAAAAAAAAAAAAAAAAAGAAAAAGAAAAAAAAGAAAAGAAAAGAAAGAAAACAGTAGTTCTTAATGAACATCAATACAAAAGTACAGAAAAAATGAAGTACATCAAACAGATCATTTATGATGATACAATTGGGTTTATCCCAGGGATACCAGTTTATATATATATATATATATATATATATATATATATATATATATATATATTTATAAAGCTTTCTGGTCATTTCAGTATATAATGAAAAAAATTTAATAAAATTTAATATCTCTATCCCTTCATCCTTCATGATAAAAGCCCTAAACAAATTATATCTAGAAAGCAGGTATCTCAACTCAAATCTCATTACACTTATTCAATATATTACCGGAACACTTATATAGAAGACTTAGGTAAGATAAAGAAATGATAGGGATATAAAAGTAAGGGAGGAAGTGTGATAATCTGTTTGCAAATATTATGATTCCTCACATAGAAACATCTAAATATTCTAGAAAAATATTCATGGAACTGATAATTTAATTTAGGTAAGTACCAGGACACATATTCATATAGAAACCAGTAAGTTTTACCACATTAAGAGTGGATTTGTTCACAATTAAATCTCAAAAGCAATCTCATTTCTACTACCTAAAAATGTACCTATAAATACACTTAATTAAGGAAGTGAAAGCCCAGTACTGTGAAAATTCTAAAACACTACCAAATCACTTGGGGAAGACATATTAAAAATAGAAATATTGCCCATGTCCCTGGGTTTACAAAATTAATGGCTAAAATATTAGTACTACTCACAACAACTCAAATGTAAAATAATATTCATCAAAATATCAATAATCTTCTTCAGAAGAATAAAACTTTACTATCAAAGGACAGTGAATAGCTCAAGCTGACTTGAAACACACAATAAAGCCAAAATCAGGAAGATACCTGTTCTCAAGCTACACTACAGAGTTATAGTAAACTAACACTGTAGTATGTGTATAGAAACAAATAGGGTAGTCATCCAGAGTTCCCAGAAAACCCATTGACAACCACTGATTATTTCCAAGGTAGCAAAACAAACAAATGAACAAACAAACAAACAAAATATTGGAGAAAGAATCAGTTCAGTAACTGGGAAACTTGGATGTGCACATAAAAAGGCAGAGTCTGGTATACTGCAGAGCAATTTTCAGGACACGCAGAGCTACACAATGAGACCATGCCTCAAAAAATAAATTAGATAGATAGATAGATAGATAGATAGATAGATAGATAGATAGATAGATAGATAGACAGACCCCTGTTTCCAAGCACTGGCCATACAATGTATGCACTAAAACTTTCTAGTGCATTTCACAGATCCTGACCCACCTTTGTCATCCTCAACTCCAGGCCTAGCCTCTGGTCAGTGTTCCAGAATACCATATACTTGTTCTACCCCAGTGTTGGGGGCTGACTTTTAGCAGAAAGCAGCTATCAGCTTTGTAGCCATCTTGAGCCATATACCCTGATATGAGACTTGGATTACAATAGCCTACAACAGCTGAGCACACTCTGATAATCTTGGTTTAGATACCTTGGGTGCGGGAGATTAAAGGTGTGTGAGATTAAAGGAGTGTGACTTAGAGTGTAGAGATCAGATTTAGAGACAAGACCTAAGGACGTGATTAAAGGTGTGACCAAAAGGCATGGCTTAGAAGTGAGACAAATAAAAGCCAGAGGCAGAAGAGAATCAGACACTTCAGAGAGTACAGCTTGGAGTACAACTTGGAGTAGGAATTAGGCATTAGTTAGCAGGCACTTGGAAGAGAACTTGAAAGAAGTAATTTGGAACTTGGAGGCACTAGGGACTAGGAACTTAGGACTTGGGTGTTGGGAGCCATAATGGGACAAGCTAATAATGAGCAGACGATCATCCTGAAATGCTTGCCTCGGATTATTATATAATCTGCGACGAGTGTGCCCCATTAGTAAGGCTGTGGTAGACATGATTTTAGGAAAGATTCCTGCTATTAATATGCTTTTCCCATTATTATTGTTATTATACATATGCTATATCACTAAGCAATAGCACTCCCCTTTGTAGCAGATCTCTGCAGATCCACGAAGATGTACTGTCTTGTAGTGATGCTATATAGACAAATAGATGACTTCTTAAGTCTTTTTTTTTATTTTATATTTTATTTACATTTAAGATGCCATCCCCTTTCCACATTTCCCCTCTCTAGAACACCCCTGTCCCATGTGCCCCCCCTTTCCTTTTTGCTTTTATACAATTTTTTTTTAAATGTTAATCAAAGGATTTATAAGTTTGGTAATGCTCAATCAGAAGCGTAACCCAATACCCAACCTAGATATTAAAAACTATCTGACTGGTGGAGACATGTGAACATCTGCCTCCATGCCCCCTCTCTCTTTCTCTCTCTCATCACCTAGCTTCTCCTCTTCTTCATCTTCTCTCCTTGTTCCATCTCTTCCTCTCAGTACTCCTTCCCACTTAGCTCCTCCTACATATCACTCTTCCTGTTAAACTAGAACTTTTCTCTCAGAATACAATTAGAGCATACTTATTCCTAATTGTACCAGTGAGGTACAAGATAGTCCTAATACCCAGTCCATCATTCTGTTGACTAACCAGAACCTCTGTCATCTCTTCTAACTAAAACACTTACTTTTGATCCTGGCTTTTTGGCTTTAGAATGAATGTCAGCTGAAAACCATCTACTCAGATTTTTTCTCTCAAAGTAAATAGCCAGGATTGGTTATGAGACTATAGGTCTTCAACCCCATCAGAAATCCAGAATGACTGAGTTAACTGAAGTTATGGGAAGCACTAAGCATAGCTTCTAAAACTTAGCCAATTTATAGAGACCGCTGAACACCTGAAAAGCCCCTATACTACCGAACGTTGGAGCATCAAATCTTCAGCCTTCTGGCCCAGAATCATCTGACAGACCTTAGTGATGCAGGATTTTTAAGGGCTGATTACTCTGTCTAGGCAGATATAATCAGTCGACTATTCTGCATGTGTGTCCTTTTCTGGACAGTAATTTGTCTGTAGATGGAGAGAGGCAATTCTTGCCTAGTGGCTGTCACCACACAACTGGAGTAACTCCAAGGATGCTCAATTTCTTCTTAGAATCCAAGACAGGAAGCTGTCAGGAGCAGACAGGTCTCTAATCAAAATGAACATTAATATATAAATATTTGTAGCGTCAGTTCTATGGACTTCTGATGTTTTGAAAACCAACTATCCATGTAAGGTAACCTGGACTGTTGTCTGTTCACTCCTCTCAGCTATTTCTAAATAAAATATGGAAAACACCCTAACAATAAACTCAAAACCATGAATTTGCTATAGTCCCTTAACTCATAGGTTAACTGTCCCAAATCAGTTTAAAAAGTTAAAAAAGGACTGGGTCTAGGCCTTGTATTCCTAAATGTGTTATACAGGTACAATGCCCATGAGAGTATCAATATTCATCTAATTTTTATATTAATAAGAGGCTCATACTAATGAAAACCTTAAATTTGAAATGAAAGTAAATTTTGTACCATTTAAGAAATTATAACTTCATCTTGATAATAATTATACAGATTTCTACCAATAGGTTATGGCTATGCAATAAGTCCTAGCTAATCCCCCCTGTTCCAACAAAACCACTACTTTTCCCTAGAAAGACAGACCATTATTAACCACATTAGTCCCCAAGCTCAGGGAATAGGGGTGCCGACTCTTCATTAACTTCTTCAAGCTGATTAAGGGCGTTGAGATTTTAGAAGAGAGGTGGGGGAAGAGTAAGTTGATAAGCCTCTGATGCTGTGTCTTCACTGAATCCAGATGGAATTCCAGGACATGGGAGGTTTGGGCAGGTCTGCTCAGTATGCTTGATGAGTAGATACACCAAGGCTGTGTATTCTAAGATACTGCCTGAGTTAGAGCACCCGGGATCCCCGCTTCCTCTGGGTTCTTGGAGGTTGGGGGCAGAGCTGCCACCCAAGATCTGCTCCGACTTCTTAAGTCTTAATGATGATCCTATAAGAATTCCTAAAATTATATCAGTGATTATTAAGCTCTTTTATAACGGGACTGCTATTAAGTCCCTCAGCCATAGTCGAAACTGCAAAGAGAACTCTGCCAGTCTCCTGAGTGTTATCAGTTAATTGCCCCAAGAGAGATAGTAACTGGACCTTCTCCTGCTCAGAGCACATTCCAAGAGGTCATAAAACAATTAGACTAGGTTACTAGAGTGAATCCACAATGTATTATAGGTACCAGGACAGAAGAAAAAATATTGCCTGGGTTTATCTATACAAAACTTCACTAATTTCTTAAGTTATAGTTTCAAACTTTCTGCGAACCTGTGGAGCTAGACAGGTGATGAATGTCTAGCTAGATAATTACTCCTAATGGATATTCATGTAAACATTCTGTGTTGTAAACTTCTATTTCAATTTATGACTTGAAATTTGGTGTGAACTTGTGATGAACCTTGTAACATGTGACCATGTACTCTGAAAGATGTATAAGTTCTGAGGACAAAGAGATGAGAGTGCAGTTAGAATGGTGAGTTAGAATGGAGAGTTAGAATGGTGAGTTAGAATGGTGAGTTAGACTAGTCAGTTAGTTAGACCCCATCGCACTTTCCTTTCCCCCTGCCTAGAAATTTTCTCCCTTAGAATTTTACTTTGTTAGAATCTTTTCTTCTTACCCACTCAGGACCTTTCCACGTTTCCCCTCAGATAGCTTTCATAGGATACTTTTTACACTTAATAAACTCTATAGCAACTTTTCTAAAGTGTCTTTTCTTCCTGCAAGTTAGAGCCCAGCAGTTCCTGCTGAGATAGAACAAAGGCCACGTTGCCTAATCCCCTGCTGTTAGGCTACAGGTGTTAATCACCCTAGCCTGCAGTCTCTCACCCTCAGAAGAAGTTTTTAGGATAGCACAAGGCTATTACTTAACTCCTTGCTGGTCTTAGGGCCAGGATGCTGACTGCAGGTCAGCTACAGTAGCATAGGGGCTGCCTCCAGAAGAACCGGAAGGTGGGAGGAGGAGAAGAAAGAAGAAGCAGCTGCATCTCTCTCTCCCCCTCTCACCCCCAAGCCGGGGGTGAGGCGGTTGCCGCCCCCCCCCCCCCCCCCCCGCACTTGGGACTTGGAGAGAAGAAGAGAGACTGAAGAATAAACAGGATTGAATCACACTCTGTCTGGTCTCCCTCCATTCTCTCTTTTGCTGAACCCCGACCCGAGTGGAGAGGGTCTCAACATTTTAGGCCGCCAAACTCGGGGCAGCCCGGGCCTCAACATTTTGCTCGGGCTGCAACATTTTTGGCCGCCCAAAGTGGGCTAGTGCAGTTCCCAACATTTTTGGCGCCTGAACGTGGGGCTAGTGCGGTTCTCAACACCCCAGTGCCCAGACCTAGTTCAGGCTGTGCATCATGTGCATTCTTGACAGCCCATAACATCCCCAACCTCTAGCTCTAGCCTCACTTAAGCATCTTTTTCACTGGCCTAACTTGCTGAGTCCCCAGGACACTCAAATACCTATACCACCCCTAATCCCCAGGCCTAGGGCCAGATGCACATTCTGTGCATTTAAACTGCCTGTAAATTCACCTGCCTGCAAAATTTCTAGTCTTCAGGCCTAGCTTTGTCATTCATAACTCTTGTAAGCCCATGGAGCTTGGTAAGTTTTCCCTGTTCTCCAGCCATTACAGTCTCCAGATGCCACAAATATGCAGATATACCCCTGGTTACACAGCCTTTGTGCCTGGCAAGCTTGGTGAGTTCCAGGGAAGCTTGCCCACCTACACAATCCCCAATCCCCAGGCCTTGTCCAAGCCATGCAACCTGTACATCATCTTAGCTTTGTGAGCTCCTAAGATCCCAGTTCATCCCACAATACTAACACTATAAATTGCAGGTAAATTAGCACATCTTGCACCCAGCCAAGGCATATCCAACCATTTGTTCCATTCACATGCTTTCTTGGTTACTACTGAACTGGAATCATCTTGGTCTCCACAATAAAAAAAAAAATAAGCACCAAGTATCAAAAGAATTAACCTACCAACACTTCATATCTCATCTGAAAGCAACTGACTTAGTTAGGGTTTCTATTGCTGTGAAGGGACACGGTGACCAAGGCAACTCTTATAAAGAAAAACAATTGGGATTGGCTTATAGTTTCAGAGGTTTAGTTCATTATCATCATGTCTGGTAGAATGGTGGCCAGAAGCAGGCTGACATGGTTCTAGTTAAGAAGCTGAGAGATCTTCATCCAATTGGTAGATAGCAGGTATCCTGGCTTAAGCATCTGAGACCTGATAGTCTTCCCTCAGTGACACACTTCCTCCAACAAGGCCACATCTCTTAATAGTGCCACTAACTATAGGCCTATGGGAGGCATTTTTATTCAAACCACCACAGCAACCAAGCATGAGCAACAATAACAACAACAACAACAACAACAACACACACACACACACAAATCTCCAAATTATCAATTATCTGAGGCAGCCCAGAATCTTATATCAGAAAACTAACAAAAGAAGTGTACATAACCAGTCATGTAGTCTTCACACAAGTCATCACAAAAACACTAATAGTGTGAAAGGACAACACAATATGACTCCCAAACCCACTAGTCTTATTAACATATTCTCCAATGAGAACTACCTAGATGAACTCCTGGACATATGATGATCATAAAGATCTTTAAGGAGAATAAAGAATATACAAAGACCTCAATGAATTTAAAGAAGATAATAATAAATACCTGACTGAAGTCTAAGAAAACAAATACATGGTTGAATGAAATGAGAAAGTATAGGTTCTGAAAACTGAATTCAGGAAGGAGAAGAAATACCAAAGAAAGTCCAAACTGAAATGAAGATGAAAATGAAAAAAACACAATAAACTAATTATGAAACTTAAAGAAAGCCTTAACAGCTATAAAGGACAAAGTAGGACATAGAATATCAAGATTTGAAGATAAAGCAGAGAGATTGGAACATACAAGCCAAGCATATAGAATATTTTTAATAAACATGGAAAGAATGTGCAGTGACTTTGTGTGCTCGTTTGAATATGCTTGGTTCAGGAAGTGGCACTATTAGAATGTATGACCTTATTGGAGTAGGTGTGTTACTGTGGACGAGGGCTTTATGATCTTCATTCTAGCTTCCTGGAAACTAGTCTTCTCCTGTCTACCTTCAAAACAAGATATTGAACTCTCAGCTCCTCATGTACTATGTCTGACTGGATGCTGCCAGCTCCCGCATTGATGATAATGGGCTGAACCTCTGAACCTGTAAGCCAGCCCCAATTAAATGTTGTGCTTATAATGGTTGTCTTGGTCATGGTGTCTGTTCCCAGCAGTGATAGCCTAACTAAGACACTTTGGAACACCATGAAAAGACAAAATCTATAGTATAGGTGTAGGTGGAGAAGTATCCTATGTTGATAGCACAAACCAGATTCTCAGCAGAATCATAGAAGAAACTTCTTCCTCTACATTAAGAAAAGATATACACATAAACAGATATAAGAAACATAGAATTCCAAGCAAACAGTATCAGAAGAGAAATCTTTCCATGACATATCATAGCTAGAAATACTAAATACATAAAATAACATGAGAATATTGAAAAGTACAAGAGAAAAAATCACAAGTCACATATAAAGGAAAAACATCAGAAAACTAGCTGACTCCTCAATGGAAATTTTGAAGGCCAAATGAGTCTAAATCAATGTAGTCCACTTTCTTTTTTTTTTTTTTTTTAAGATGTAAGTTTTATTTTTTTTCATTTTTATTAGATATTTTACTTACACTTCAAATGCCATCCCCTTTCCCCATTCCCCCCCATTAGACAACCCCTATCCCATGCCCCCTTTTCCTTTTTGCATTTATACATTTTTTTTAAAATGTTAATCATAGGCTTTATAAGTTTGGTATTGTTCAATCAGAGGTGTCACCCACTACCCAACCGAGATATATCAACTATCTTTGACTGGTGGAGATACATGAACATCTGCCTGCCTCCCTGTCTCCCCCTCTTTCTCTCTTTCATCACCTAGCTTCTCCTCTCCTTCTTCTCCTCCTCTTCTTATTCCTTCTCTTCCTCTCAGTACTGCTCCCACCTTAGCTGCTCCTACACATCACCCTTCCTGTTAAAATGAAACTTTTCTCTCAAAATACAATTAGAGCATAATTATGCCGATTTGTACCAGTGAGGTACAAGATAGTCCTAATACCCAGTCCATCATTTTGTTGACTAACCAGCACCTCTGTCATCTATCCTAACTAAAACATTTATTTCTGAACCTGGCTTTAGGATGAATGTCAGCTGACGACCATCCACTCAAATCTTTTCTCTCAAGGTAAATAGCCAGGATTGGCTATGAGGCTATAAGTTTTCAACCCCGTCAGAAATCCAGAATGACTGAGTTAACTATAATTGTGGGAAGCACAAAGCATAGCTTCTAAAACTTAGCCAATTTATAGAGACCTCTGAACACCTGGACACTCCCTCTACTTCAAAACATTGGAGCATCTGTTCTTCCGCCTTCTGGCCCAGGATCATCTGACAGACCTTAGTGCTACAGAATTATTAAGGGCTGATTACTCTGTCTAGGCAGATATAATCAGTCAACTATTCTGCAAGTGTGTCCTTTTCTGGACAGTAATTTGTCTGTAGAAGGAAAGAGGCAATTCTTGTCTAGTGGCTGTCTCACCACAAGTGGAGTAACTCCAAAGATGCTCAATTTCTTCTTAGAATTCAATATAGGAAGCTGTCAGGAGCAGACAGGTCTCTAATCAAAATGAACATTAATACAGAAATGTTTGTCACGTCAATTCTGTGGATTTCTGATGTTTTGAAAACCAACTATCCGTGTAAGGTAATCTGGACTGTTGTCTGTTAACTCCACTCAGCTATCTCTAAGTAAAACATAGGAAACACCCTAACAATAAACTCCAAACCATGAATTTGCTATAGTCCCTTAACTCACAGGCTATCCATCTCAAATCAGTTTAAAAAAAGTTAAAGAAGGACTGGGTCTAAGCCTTGTATTCTTAAATGTTTTATACTGGTACAATGCCTATGAGAGTAACAATATTCATCTCACTTTTATATCAATAAGAAGCTCGTACCGATGAAAACCTTAAAATTTGTAATCAAAGTAAATTGGTGCCATTTAAGAATTTATATCTTCACCTTGATAATAATTGTACAGATTTCTACTGATAGGTTATGGCTATGCAATAAATCCTAGCTAATCCTCTCTATTCCCGCAAAACCACTACTTTTCCCTAGAAAAACAGCCCAACATTTACCACCTTAGTCCCCAAGCCCAGGGAATAGGGACGCTGATTCTTCATTAGCTTCTTCAAGCTGATTATGGGTGTTGAGATATTAGAAGAGGAGTGGGGGGAAAGAGCAAATTGACAAGCCTCTGATGTTGTGTCTTCACTGCCTCCAGATGGAATTCCTGGACCTCAGAGGTTTGAGCAGGTCTGCCCAGCTTGCTTGTTGAGTAGATACACCAAGGTTGATCATTCTGCAATATACAATTCTCAAAACAAATTTTAGTATCAAGATAGTTTTTTTTAAGAGGGCTGACATTTTATTAAGGATGTTGGTTCTAACCGCTTTTCTTTTTTTCCCCTCTTTTATTGGATATAATATTTACATTTCAAATTTTATCCCCTTACCGCATTCCTGCCACCACCCAGGAACCCCTTATCCCATCCCCCCTCCTCCTGCTTCTATGAGGGTGTTTACCCATCTACCCCCCAATCCCCCTCCCCACTCTCAGATTTCCCCCCCCCCACCTCAGTGCTCAGCCTTCAAGGTACCAATGACCTCATCTCCCACGTATGCCCAACTAGGCCATCCTCCCCTACATATACAGCTGGAGTCATGTGTCTCTCCACATGTGCTCCTAGGCTGGTGGTTTAGACCCTGGGGAGCTCTGGCTGGTTGGTATTGTTGCTCTCCTCATGGGGCCACCAACCCTTTAGGCTCCTTCAGTTTACTCTCTAACTTCTCCATTGGGAACGTTTGATCAGGTTAATGGTTAGCTGCGAGTATCTGCCTCTGGGTATGTCAGACTCTGGGGGACCTCTAAGGAGACAGCCTTATCAGGCTGCTGTCAGCTTTCCCTTCCTGACATCCATATCAGCATCTATTTTCGGTGACTGCACATGGAATGAATACCCTGGCAGAATGGTCTCCATACAACCCCTCCTCCAGAGATTCTGTCCCACACTTTGTCTCCATATTTGCTCCCTTGGGTATTTAGTTACTCCTTCTAAGAAAGACCTAGGCATCCTCACTTGTTCTTTCTTTTTCATGAGCTTCATGTCATCTGGTAGTTGAATCTTTGTTGTTTCAAACTTTTGGGCTAATCTCCACTTATCAGTGAGTAAATACCCTGTGTGTTCTTTTGTGATTGGGTTACCTCACTCAGGATGATATTTTCTAGTTCCATCCATTTACCTAAGAATTTCTCAAATTCATTATTTTTAATAGCTGAGTAATATTCCATTGTGTAAATGTACCACATTTTGTATCCATCTTCTGTTGAAGGGCATCTGGGTTCTTTCCAGATTTTGGCTATTATAAATAAGGCTGCTATGAACATAGTGGAGCATATGTCTTTGTTATATGTTGGGGCATTTTCTGGGTATATGCCCAGGAGTGATATAGCTGGGTCCTCAGGTAGTGCTATGTCCAATTTTCTGAGGAACCGCCAGACTGACTCCCAGAGTGGTTGTACCAGCTTGTAACCCCACCAACAATGAAGGAGTGTTCCTCTTTCTTCACAACCTCGCCAGCATCTACTATCACCTGAATTTTTGATCTTAGCCATTCTGACTGGTGTCAGGTGGTATCTCAGTGTTGTTTTGATTTGCATTTCCCTGATGACTAAGGATGTTGAGCATTTCTTAAGGTGCTTCTCCGCCATTTGTGTTTCCTCAGTTGAAACTTTGTTTAGCTCTGTACCCCATTTTTAATGGGGTTATTTTGTTGTTTGGCGTCTAATTTCTTGAGTTCTTTGTATATATTTGATATTAGCCCTCTATCGGATGTAGGATTGGTAATGATCTTTTCCCAATCTGTTGGTTGCCATTTTGTCTTGTTGACAGTGTCCTTTGCTTTACAGAAGCCTTGCAATTTGATGAGGTCCCATTTGTCGATTCTTGATCTTAGAGCATAAGCCATTGGTGTTCTGTTCAGGAACTTTTCCCCTGTGCCTAGGTATTCGAGGGTCTTTCCCAACTTCTCTTCTATTAGTTTCAGTGTATCTGGCTTTATGCGAAGGTCCATATCCACTTGGAGTTGAGCTTTGTACAAGGGGATAAGAATGGATTAATTTGCATTCTTTTACATGTTGACCTCCAGTTGAGCCAGCACCACTTGTTGAAAATGCTGTCCTTTTTCCACTGGATGGTTTTAGCTCCTTTGTCAAAGATCAAGTGACCATAGGTGTGCGGGTTCATTTCTGGGTCTTCAATTCTTATTCCATTGATCTTCCTGTCTGTCTCTGTACCAATACCATGCAGTTTTTATCACTACTGCTCTGTAGTACAGTTTGAGGTCAGGGATGGTGATTCCCCCAGAAGTTCTTTTATTGTTGAGAATAGTTCTCGCTATCCTAGGTATTTTTGTTATTCCAAATAAATTTGTAAATTGCTCTTTCTATCTCTATGAAGAATTGATTTGGAATTTTGATGGGTATTGCATTGAATCTGTAGATTGCTTTTGGCAGGATGGCCATTTTTACTAAGTTAATCCTGCCAATCCAGGAGCATGGGAGATCTTTCCATCTTCTGAGATCTGCTTCGATTTCTTTCTTCAGTGACTTGAAGTTCTTGTCATACAGATCTTTCACTTGCTTGGTTAGATTCACTCCAAGATATTTTATTTTATTTGTGGCTATTGTGAAGGGTGTCATTTCCCTAATTTCTTTCTCAGCCTGTTTATCCGTTGAATAGAGGAAGGCTACTGATTTGTTTGAGTTGATTTTATATCCAGCCACGTTGCTAAAGTTGTTTATCAGGTTTAGGAGTTCTCTGGTGGAAGTTTTAGGGTCACTTAAGTATACTATCATATCATCTGCAAATAGTGAAATTTTGACTTCTTCCTTTCCTATCTGTATCCCTTTGACTTCCTTTTGTTGTCTAATTGCTCTAGCTAGGACTTCCAGTACTATATTGAATAGGTAAGGTGAGAGTGGGCAGCCTTGTCTAGTCCCTGATCTTAGTGGGATTGCTTCAAGTTTCTCTCCATTTAGTTTGATGTTGGCTACTGGCTTGCTGTATATTGCTTTTACTATGTTTAGGTATGGACCTTGAATTCCTGATCTTTCCAAGACTTTTAACATGAAGGGATGTTGAATTTTGTCAAATGCTTTCTCAGCGTCTAGTGAGATGACCATGTGGTTTTTTTCTTTGAGTTTATTTATGTAGTGGATTACATTGATGGATTTCCGAATATTGAACCATCCCTGCATTCCTGGGATAAAGCCTACTTGATCTTGGTGGATAATTGTTTTGATGTGTTGTTGGATCGGTTTGCAAGAATTTTATTGAGTATTTTTGCATCAATATTCATAAGAGAGATTGGTCTGTAGTTCTCTTTCTTTGTTGGGTCTTTCTGTGGTTTAGGTATGAACATAATGGTAGCTTCATAGAATGAATTGGGTAGTGTTCCTTCTGTTTCTATTCGATGGAATAGCTTGAAGAGGATTGGTATTAGGTCTTCCTTGAAGGTCTGAAAGAATTCTTCACTGAAACCATCTGGCCCTGGACATTTTTTGGAGGAAAGATTTTTAATGACTGTTTCTATTTCTTTAGGATTTATGCGACTGTTTAGATGGTTTATCTGCTCCTTGTTTAACTTTGGTACCTGGTATCTGTCTAGAAAATTGTCCATTTCATCCAGATTTTCCAATTTTGTTGAGTATAGGCCTTTGTAGTAGGATCTGATGATTTTTTTAATTTCCTCTGTTTCTGTTGTTATGTCTCCCTTTTCAGTTCTGATTTTTATTAATTTGAATACTGTCTCTGTGCCCTTTGGTTAGTCTGGCTAAGGGTTTGTCTATCTTGTTGATTTTCTCAAAGAACCAGCTCCTGGTTTTGTTGATATTTTGTATAGTTCTTTTTGTTTCAACTTGGTTGATTTCAGCCCTGAGTTTGATTATTTCCTGCTGTCTACTCCTCTTGGGTATATTAGCTTCTTTTTGTTCTAACGCTTTCAGGTTTGCTGTCAAGTTGTTGATGTATGCTCTTTCCACTTTCTTTTTGTGAGCACTTAGAGCTATGATTTTTTCTCTTAGTACTGCTTTCAGTGAGTCCCACAAGTTTTGATATGATGTGTTTTCATTTTCATTTAATTCTAAAAAGTCTTTAATTTCTTTCTTTATTTCTTCCTTGACCAAGTTATCATTGAGTAGAGCATTGTTCAGTTTCCAAGTGTATGTGGGCTTTCTGTTGTTTTTGTCCATGTCAAAGACGAGTCTTAGTCCATGGTGGTCTGATAAGGTACTAGGGATTATTTCAATCTTTTTGTATCTGTTGAGGCCTGTTTTGTGACCAATTATATGGTCTATTTTGGAGAAGGTGCCATGAGGTGCTGAGCAGAAGGTATATTCTTTTGTTTTAGGATGAAATATTCTATAGATGTCACTTAAGTCCAATTGGTTCATAACTTCTGTTAGTTTCATTGTGTCTCAGTTTAGTTTCTGTTTCCATGATCTGTCTATAGCTGAGAGTGGGGTGTTGAAATCTCCCACTATTATTGTGTAGGGTGCAATGTATGCTTTAAGCTTTAGTAAAGTTTCTTTTATGTATGTGGGTGCCCTTGCATTTGAGGCATAGATGTTGAGAATTGCGAGTTCCTCTTGGTACATTTTTCCTTTGATGACTATGAAGTGTCCTTCTTTATATTTTTGATTACTTCTGGTTGAAAAATGATTTTATTTGATATTAGAATTGCTACTCCAGCTTGTTTCTTGGGGCCATTTGCTTGGAAGATTGTTTTCCAACCTTTTACTCTGAGGTAGTGTCTGTCTTTTCCACAAAGGTGAATTTCCTGTATGCAGCAAAATGTTGGGTCCTGTTTATGTATCCAATCTGATAGTCTATGTCTTTTTCTTAGAGAATTGAGTTCATTGATATTAAGAGATATTAAGTAAAAATGAGTGTTGTTTCCTGTTATTTTTGTTATTGGCAGTGGAGAAATGTTTGTGTAGCTACTACCTTCTTTTAGGATTTTTGGAAGATTACTTTCTTGCTTTTTCTAGGTTGTAGTTTCCCTCCTTGTGTTGGAACTTTCCACCAATTATCCTTTGAAGTGCTGGGTTTGTGTTGAGATACTGTGTAAATTTGGATTTGTCATGGGATATTTTGGTTTCTCCATCAATATTGATTGAGAGTTTTGCTGGGTATAGTAGTCTGGGCTGGCATTTGTGTTCTCTTAGGTTCTGTATGATATCGGTCCAGGATATTCTGGCTTTTATGGTCTCTGGGAAGAAGTCTGGTGTAATTCTTATAGGTCTGCCTTTATATGTTACTTTGCCTTTTTCCCTTACTGCTTTTAGTATTTTTTCTTTGTTTTGTACATTTGATGTTTTGACTATTATATGGTGGGAAGTATTTCTTTTCTGGTCTAAACTATTTGGAGTTCTGTAGGCTTCTTGTATATTTATGGACATCTCTTTCTTTAGGTTAGGGAAGTTTTCCTCTATAATTTTGTTGAGGATATTTACTGGTCCTTTAAGTTGGGAGTCTTCCCCCTCATCTATACCTATTGTCCTTAGGTTTGGCCTTCTCATTGTGTCTTGGATTTCTTGTATATTTTGGGTTAGTAGCTTTTTGTATTTTGCATTTTCTTTGACAGTTGTGTCAATGTTTTCCATGGTATCTTCTGCACATGAGATTCTCTTTCATCTCTTGTATTCTGTTGGTGATACTTTTGTCTATGACTCCTGATCATTTTTTTAGGTTTTCTATCTCCAGGGTAGTCTCCCTTTGTGATTTCTTTATTGTTTCTACTTCCATTTTTAGATCCTGCATGGTTTTGTTTAATTCCTTCTCCCGTTTGGTTGCATTTTCTTGCAATTCCTTAAGGGATTTTTATGTTTCCTCTTTAAGGGTTTCTATCTGTCTACCAGTGTTCTCCTTAAGTTCTTTGAGAGAGTTATTTATGTCTTTCTTAAAGTCCTCTATCATCATCCTGAGAAGTGATTTTAATTCTGAATCCTGTTTTTCTGGTGTGACGGGGTGTTCAGGGCTTGCTATGATGGGGGAACTGGGTTCTGATGAGGCCATGTAACTTTGGTTTCTGTTGCTTACGTTCTTGCGCTTGCCTTTCACCATCTGGTTAACTCTAGTGCTGCCTGTACTTGCTGTCTCTGACTGAAGTCTGCCTTTCCAGTTATCTAGCTTGTGTCTGATCTCCTAGGGGTCCAGATGTCTCTGTGATCTTTTCCAGCTGCACTGGTTACAGTGGTACCTCTAGGATGCCTCAGGATATGGTGCCTCCGAGGTAGCAGTCCAGCTAGGTGTCTGCTGTTCTGGGTGCAGTGTCTCCTCTAGGATATCTCTGGATATGTTGTCTGATGCTCTGATTTCAGTTGTTCCTCTGTGGCTCTGGGTTGAGTGGACCTTCCAGTATGTCTCAGGCAGAATCCGGGGTCCACACAACAGCAGACCTGGCAGAGGTCTGGTCCAGGCCTCAGATCTGGCAGAGGGGTAGAAAGGGAATGCTAGTCCACAGTGGCGGGGATCGGGGGTATCTGCTGGAATCTCAGTGCTCACAGCACCCAGCTATGGGCTCAGGGCAGTATGTGGGTCTTCTTACCTAACGCTGGCTGTGGGATCCGTGGAGCCTCCAGAATGTCTCGGGCGGGATCCAACAGCAGACCAGGATGAGTTCTGGTCCAGGCCTCAGATCCGGGAGCTGTAGTCCACTTTCTAAAGACCACAGATACCAACCCAGATTGCTTTACCTGGCAGACATATCTGACATTGTTAAAAGAGAGTGAAAACTTTCTAATAATATAACCAGGTTAAAAGAATTCTCCTTCATCAGGTCAATTCTACTGAGAAGACTAAAGACAATGATTCAGAATGAAAATAAGAATAGTGAAACACAAAATAGGCCTACAAAAACAAACAACAAAAGAGAAAGAGAACAATCAATACTTTTCAATAATAACTTTAAATATTAGTGCTGTCAATTCTACAATCAAAAGACACAAGTTGGTTGAGTTAATTAAGAAACAAAATCCACATTTTTTTCTATGTGAAACCCATATCAAGGATAGGTACCACCTCAGAATGAAAGGATTGAAATTAGTGTTCCAAATAACAGGGGCTAAGAAACAAACAAGTGTGTTTCTTGTTGCAAATAGAAACAAACCAAAACAAACTAACAAACAAAAAACACCATTTACCCAAATTAATAGGAAGAGTGTTTTTAAAAAATTATGTCTTGATCAAAGAAACAATGAACCAGAAAGGCATTAAAATTCTAAACATCTATGCACCAAACTCTAGTGCATTCAATTATATATATAAAAAAAAATGTACTGCTGGACTTCAAGACGCAGAATAACATCAATTCATGGATAGTCGGTTATATCTCACCTTCTCCAATAAATGGTTTATCAAGACAAACTATTAACCAAGAAACTTCAGAATTAAATGACATCATATATCAAATGGCCTTAATAGGTATCTACAGAATATCCACCAAAGCATATACGTTCTACTAAGCAATCTACAAAAGACTTTAAACATTCTGTAAAACAGACAACATCTGGGACACTCTCTCTAGATAGATAGATAGATAGATAGATAGATAGATAGATAGATAGATATTGCAGGCCGGTCATTATTCCAGACAAATCAGGTGAAAGTTTAAGGATAGATGGCCATGATGGCCTAGAGGCCTCAATGCAGATTCTGGGATGTTCTCTATGTCTCTATATGTTTGCAAGGGCAACAGAAGGCTGTGGCAGCCAAGACTGAGAAGACTGAAAGAACTGATATTTAGCTTTATTATTTACAGATTAAGAATTTGAAGTCTAAAGGGTCACCCAGAAACTACAAACCACACAAAAAATGTATCAAGGAGAGGGTATTCTGAACATGGTAGTGATAAGTTCCTGTGTGTGAGTCCTCATCAAGTTCCTGGGATCCTGAAGACATGCCACACTCCAGTCCTGGTACCATCTTCTCCTCCCTCATCATCCATGTATGGATGAGGAGCTGCTGTACTGTCCTCCTACACCAGCTTAAAACTCAAGACTGCTTAGGGTCTGCCCTCAGTGGAGACTCTCCACAAGTGGGGAGGCAGCCAGACAAAGCAGCCAGCCAAGAAGGCTTTATATTTACTATGTCTGCTGTAACAAATTCTACAAAGTTCCTGGTTTATTCCAAATACCATTCATCCTTCAGTTCTGGAAGTTTAGTTCACAGGACTAAAATAAAGGTATGAAAGAGAGATGCTTAGAGGTTGCCCACATCCCTTAGCTCGAACCTTCTTAAGCTATAGGTGTTGAGCCCTGTGGGTTAGCAAAACTGAATTATGAAAACCATGAAAATATTGACAATAACAAAAAGTTTCTGAATACACAGTAATCAAAACTTAATTCAAAATTAAATCCATGAGTGTTTCTGGCAACAGTCAAAGGTGTTGAATCAAGAAATCAAGCCAATCCCTGTGGCCTTGGCTCTAAATATACAACATGTACACTTAGTGCTGAGCACACCAACTTGTCACTCAACACCTGCAAATGCTGTCTGAATACCTTGGTTCAGGTTGGGGTCTGCAAAATGCTCTAAACTGTAATATTTTTGCTGTGTGTATAAACGTTCCTGTTCTTATGAAAACATAATGACTTAATTACAGATAACTATTTTCCCACAATCATTCGTTGACATGTAAATATCAAATTTGTGTATGTGTGCATGGCACTGTGTAACAATATCTGAATTTAGATATTTCTGTTACCCCCTTGTTCTACAGAAATATGTGTTCAATCTTAGCAAATAAAAGTTAAGATTAAAACTCTGTAACAGTATTTCTAAATCATCTGTACACGCAAGAGTGAAGTCAACTTTAAAATTAAGCACAAATGTAATTTCTTAATTTCAGGATGGTGGGTTTTTTTGAGAATTTATTTATATTTTATGACAAGATATTTTTGGTTTTGGCCAAGTGATAGAATTTAAATAGAAGAGCACCACTGACAATGAGAGTCTATACCACAGTCTGCAGCACACCCAGAGCTATAGAAAAAAAAAAGAGAGATACATTTGATTGTTTCAGCAGAATGAATTTACTTCTAACAATCGTGATTATAAACAAAACCTCCTTGTTTAGTTTGTATTGAAGCTTTAGTTGTATCAATCATAAAACCAGCCACACAAAAACATCCTCATAGCAAGAATGTTGTGTGCCACAGCAAACCCCGAGGATATTCTGAGGAACTTGTAAATTTTAATATAAAAATATTTTAGAGAAATTTGTCATCATCAACAAAAATCATTACCTGAGTATTACAAAATTACTTACTTAATTGTAAAAACTAAAATGCCCTACATGGTAGGTACCCTTTTCTTCAGTGCTGACCCATCCACAGGCACTTACAGCCAAAAGTATCACCAAAATCACATGCACTTCCCAGGAGTGCTGTGCCTTTTACAGCCATTTGCCTTCAAACCTTTGAAGAGACCTGGACCTTGGTTACAAGAGAGATTACCATGGAGACCAAGTGCCTATTGAGAGCACAAAGTCTAAACAGAGTACTGAACAAGGAAGTTATAGTTTAACTAAACAGAATCTCGTTTATTTATTTATTTATTTATAATAACATAACTTCAAAAAGTGTCCTTCCAGATTTTTAAAAAACTTGATTTAATCTTGTCATTTCAAGGAAGAAGTTGTAGCATATTAATTAGCAATAAAATTCAAAGTTGCACAAAGAAGTTAACGTGTGGAAGAAAGTAGAATGTGATTTGTTATAAATGTTTATATCTGAACATGAGTTCATAACTGGAAAAACTTTTCTAAAGTTAAATTCTAAGAGTTATAACAAGGCACCAGATGTGTCTGGAGACAACTTAAAGAAGACTTCACTTTGAGTTTTGATTCTAAATCACTTGCTGGAATAGTTAATCATTCTCAACCAAAGTAAAAAATATTAAAAATTTGCCTAATTCTTCACCAACACAACTCTAAAACCTCAGCTTCACTTTTAAAATATCATTAAATGAGTTTTAGGTTGGGATAAAAACAAAATATCCAACAAGTCCAGAAACAGTACAAAATGTCTCTACCATATATTTTCATACTATATGTTTCCATACTATATGTTTATGTGAAGCAAAATTCTTAAGACTAGATGTTTGCTTTTATCTTTAATGAAAGACAAAATTATATATAAATCAAATAATGATTTTTGTTCTGCGCCCCTTTTCGAGTCCCCTTCGCCCGCGAAAGAGACACGTGAGGCAGTGTTCGGGTAGTTACTACAACGAGGCTTTATTCTTGTATCAGCAGAAGCGGAAGACACCAAGCCCGGGAAAGGCACTGCTATATGTACCCTAGAGTGGCGTGTTCACTTCTGATTGGCTCTTCACTCATCACCCCATATTACGCCCCGGGGATGGGCAGTGACTTTGGCATGCTTTTGCCTTTTGCACCTGCGCAGTTAGTTGTTTACTTGTGAGAGCACAGGATGCCCGTGCCATCTTGCAATGGTGAATGTTGTCATGCTCACTGCAGCTCCTAACATCTCCCCCAATCAATTTTATAAAGATGGAACAGCCTATTGCCTATCAAGCACAGCACCAACTCAGTGAGGGAAAGCAGAGGCCTGATCCCCTGTGCAAAATGAGATATTGTAATGGGTTTCTTCTCTTGTCGTTGTGCAATGAGTAATACTTCCCATACCCATCTCGATGCCTTTTGACGGGGAAAGGGAGCCTCCGTTCTGGGGCGCCACCAGGGGAGGAGGTTTTTGGCATCAAACCTTTGTGCAATCAGGCATACTTTCGGGAAATCTATCCACACTCATGGAACATTCCCTGTCGAGTACCCACTCGCAAACACCTCTAAATAATCAGGTACCACAGTTATTCAGGCAAGGGCTGGCTAGACTTAGACCTCTCATCGACCCAGTGCAATGGGTGCATCGACTGAGGGTCTCAGTCATCAGATACTTTCTTAGCATAGATAGCCAAATTTCAGGGGAAGATCCTTGCTCCAGGCTACGAGTGCTTGGGCCATAGAGACCTTGTCACGTTTTTGTTGGGCTCTGAGCTTCCAGACCAACCATAACATGAACACTAATCCACAACATAGGGCTGCACCAAACAGGCCTATCCCCACCCTTTAAGAAAGAAAGAAAAGGCAGAGGTAAGCCAAGAAGTAAAATCGCCAGGGGTAACAGGGTCCACTCATGTTCCATCAAGGCTCAAGATCCGGATCTGCAACTGCTGCTGCATCTGGTCCAGCTCCCTAGTCCAATTCCCTTGTAAATAAGCAGAAAGATTATGGCTTTGAATAAATGTATCATTCATAAATCTCAGAGGTGTAATACATAGATGTGGGGTTGCTGACACGCAGCTCATTTGAACCACATTTGTGAGCTGCTCCACATGGGCTTGGAGCAAATCAACTCTCTGATTGACCAACAGGATGCCTGATGCCAAGTGTGCATCCACTTTCTGTAGAGTGGTCAAAGCCTCAGAAGTCTTTTCTGAAATTTGATTAACAACAGTAGCTGCTGTAACCTGATCAGCCAAGGCCATGCCGGCTGTTACAGCTGCAGCTGCAGCTGCAGAGATGGCAACAGCAGTGATAATGGCTGCAGTTATATCAAAATCTTTCTTCTGTCGAAATAAAGTCAAGGTCCCAGATGTCTGAACGGGAATAGGGATCCATAGTGGTATACTGACTATTAGGGCCTGCTTATAGGAAAGAGCAGACCAGCACTGGGACATAAAGCAAGTTACATTGATACAAGTATTTAAGGAGTTGTTGGATAAGATGAAAAGAAATGGAGGATACACACAAACTGGAGTGAGGCATTACAGTTAAGGGTATAGGAGAAATTCTGTTTAGCAGAAGCGGTGCCTTTTAAGAAGGCCAGGGCATAGGTTTTGGAAAAGCAGGTAGGATAGCCATCTAAATTCACTATATGTACTAGGAACTCAATTTAAGAGAGTCCAAATGAGAACTGAGAGCGTCTGCAGATGAATCCTTCAAGGGGTCATTTTCAGGAACCGTGAGTCGCCACATCAGTCGCTCTGGCAGCCAAAATGGGTTGTCTTCTTCCTGTGGAAAAACACAAACCACTCCCCTGGATCTTATTAAAATAGGATCCAGGCCTTTCCATTGACCAGTCAAAACATCTTTCCATTTTATCATTTCTTTTGGCCTAGATGGTTCCAGGCAATGGCGATCAGCCGCTGTATTGCCCTGACTATCCAGATACAAAAAGTTGAGAGTAAAAAGTGCCAGAGAAACAGTAGCTCATGGCACCGTGGGCAGAGCTTCCTCAACTTCTCCTTTTTGTTTTATCAAATAAGTTTTAAGGGTACGATGAGCATGCTCAATGATACCCTGTCCCTGAGGGTTGTAAGGAAGACCCGTCAGGTGTGTCACCTCCATTTGGCGACAAAATTGTTGAAATTTTTGAGAAGTGTAGGCTGGTCCATTGTCAGTTTTAAGGATTTTAGGCTTTCTCCAGGCACTCCAAGCCTCGAGACAATGTTGAATAACATGGGCCGCCTTTTCTCCGGTCAATGGAGAGGTGAACATAACTCCAGAACAGGTATCAATGGAGACATGCAAATACTGTAATTTGCCAAAGGATGGGATGTAAGTAACATCCATTTGCCATATCTGTAATGGCCTAATTCCCCGAGGGTTCATTCCGGTATGGGGAACAGGTAGAAATTGACAGCAGTTTTGGCATTGAGTCACGATATCTCTAGCCTCCTTTCTAGTAATGTTAAATTGACATCGTAGTGTCTCAGCTGTCACATGAAACCTTTTATGAAAGGCTTTAGCCAAATCTAATTTTGGCGAAAGGGCAATTGCAATCAACTTTGTGGCTCGATCTGCCAGGTCATTTCCACGGGACATAGGTCCCGGTAAGCCTGAGTGAGCCCTAATATGAGTTATAAAGACAGGGAATCTTTGCTTAGCCAGGGTAAGCTGAATCTTTTGAAAAACTTCTACAAGTCTGCTAGATGTCTTAATTAACCCAGCAACTTCTAATGCTTTCACTGCATTAACCACATAGAAGGAATCTGAAACAATATTTAAGGGACCTGGAAAGATTTCCAGAACCTCTGACACCACTAGGCATTCCACAATTTGAGGTGAGGTTTCATGGTATTGTTTGGATGTAACCTTATCATTAACCACATAGGCACCCACTCCTGTTTTAGACCCGTCCGTATAAACTACCATTCCATCTGGGAGTGGCTCCTGAGACACAATATGTGGAAATATGATAGCTTGAGTTAAGGCAAATTGTAAGATGGGATGCTTAGGATAATGATTATCTATTTGACCATTGAAGGAAGTAACCAGCACTGCCCAAACATCAGAGGTAGCCGTTAATATTTGGACTTGATGGGCAGTATAAGGCACTATCAAAACCTTAGGCTCCCTTCCAAAATGAGTAATGGCTGCTTTTAGTCTACGAAGGGCAAGTTGAGCAACTGCATCTGGATACCTTTCAATAATCTTTGCGGGAGAAGCATTGGGATGAATCTATAACAAAGGCCCCTCCTGCCATAACACAGCAGTTGGTAAGTGTCTAGTTTTAAAAACACATAAGTCAAAGGTTTTGATTTCATCTATGCGTTTTAACTGGGCATCTTGTAAAGCATTTTCTACTACTTGCAGAGCACGGCTTGCAGCTGGTGTTAAGGCCCTTGGTGAGGAAATATGAGCATCCCCTTCCAAAATATCAAATAAAGGTTTCAGCTCGGCCGAGGGAATTTTTAAAAATGGTCTTACCAATTTATATCACCTAATAATTTCTGAAAATCATTCAAAGTATGTAAATGGTCTCTACAAATCTCCAATTTCTGAGAAAGCAACACTGGCCTCAAACAGGGAGTAACTGGGACCCACTAGGATCCAGGAAGTCACAACTGGCCTGGAGCACTGGTTCCTTCCTGTCTGTGCCTAGGCACTGAACAGATCCCAGGTGGCAGCTTTGCCCCCAATCTCACAGAACCCAGAGAAAGCAGGCCTCCCAGAAGCTCTAATACAGGTAGTATCTTAGGTAAGGAGACAGCAACACCTGCCTAAAACAGAGTGTAACTGGGACCCACTAGGACCCAGGAAGTGACTCCTGGCCTGGAGCACTGATTCCTTCCTGTCTGTGCCTGAGCATTGAGCAGATCTTGGGCCCCAGCTCTAACCCCAGTAGTAACACCCACCCCACACATTTCTGATACAACCAAAATAATAGGAAAGATAGGCCCCAGTCAGATACAGGGCAGGTAGCACTAAGGAGATCCAGATGGCGAAAAGTGCAAGAACATAAGCATCAGCAACCCAGGGTACTTGGCATCATTAGGACCTAGTTCTCCCACACAAGAAAGTCCTGAATTCCCCATATCACTAGAAAAGCAAGATTCAGATTTAAAATCACTTCTAATGATGATGATAGAGGACTTTAAGGAGACTGTAAATAACACTCTCAAAGAATTTGAGAAGAATACAGGTAAACAGATAGCAGCCGTTAAAGAGGAAACACAAAAATCCCTTAAAGAGTTACAGGAGAACACAACCAAACTGGTGAAGGATTTGAACAAAACCATCCAGGAGAAAAATGAAAGTAGAAAAAATAAAGCAATCATAAAGGGAGACTACCCTGTGTAGGGGACCACTCTGCCTAATGTTGGAACCTGCACTGCCAAAAGCTTGGGGACCAAAATTGTTAGAGCCCGTACTACCCCATGCTTTGGGGGCTAAATTGTTCTGGCTCATACTACTGCTCAGGTCCGTGGGTCAGGGTTCAGCAAGAGAGAGAGTAAGGTCGGACACGAAGAATGGAGACCAGACAGAGTGTGATTCAGTTCCATTTATTCTCAAGTCTCTCTTCCTAGTCCAAGTCCCAAGTCTTAAGTTCCTAGTCCCTAGTTCCTAGTCCCTAGTGCCTTCAAGTTCCAAGTTTCCAGCCCCTTCTTCTATCTGCCTCTCACCTTTTATAAGTCTCAATTCTTAAGTCACACCTTTAAGTCTCATCTCTAAGTAACACCTTTAAGTCACACACACCCAAGAGATTGTATATAAAACAAGATGTTATCAGAGTGTGCTCAACTGTTGTAGGCTGTTGAAAACAAGTCTCTTGTCAGGGTATATGGCTCAAGATGGCTGCAAGGATGACAGCCACCTTCTGTCGGCTCCCCACAACCCTGGTGATAGAAAACCTAGGAAAGAAATCAGGGGTCATAGATGCAAGCATTACCAACAGAATACAAGAGATAGAAGAGAGAATCTCAGGTGCAGAAGATACCATAGAAAATATTGACACAAGACACAACTGTCAAAGAAAACACAAAATGCAAAAAGTTCTTAACACAAAATATCCAGGAAATCCAAGACACAATGAGAAGACCAAACCTAAGGATAATAGGTATAGATGAGAGTGAAGATTCCCAACTTAAAGGGCCAATAAATATCTTCAACAAAATTATAGAAGAAAATTTCCCTAATCTAAAGAACAAGATGCCCATAAACATACAAGAAGCCTATAAAATGCCAAATAGATTAGACCAGAAAAGAAATACCTTCCGGCCCATAATAATCAAAACGCCAAGTGCACAAAACAAGGAAAGAGTATTAAATGCAGTAAGGGAAGATGGCCAAGTAACATATGAAGGCAGACCTATCAGAATTACACCAGACTTCTCACCAGATACTATAAAATCTAGAAGATGCTGGACAGATGTCATACAGACCCTAAGAGGTCACAAATGCCAGCCCAGGCTACTATACCCAGCAAAACTCTCAATTACCATAGATGGAGAAACCAAGATATTCCACGACAAAACCAAATTTACACAATATCTTTCCACAAACTCAGCATCACAAAGATAATAGCAGGAAAGCTCCAATACAAGGAGGAAAATTATACCCTAGAAAGAGCAAGAAAGTAATGGTCTTCCAACAACTCCAAAAGAAGATAGCCACTCAAAGATAATTCCACATCTAATAACAAAAATAACAGGAAGAAACAATCACTGTTCCTTAATATCTCTTAACATCAATGGACTCAATTCCCCAATTAAAAGACATAGGCTAATTGACTGGATATGTAAACAGGACAAAGCATTTTGCTGCATACAGGAAATCAACCTCAGTGACAAAAACAGACTTTACCTTAGTGTAAAAGGCTGGAAAACAATTTTTCAAGCAAATGGTCCTAGGAAATCTGGAGTAGCCATTCTAAAATCTCCAGCCCAAGAACACAAAGGGAGGGACTCATGGCTCCACCTGTATAGGTAGTTGAGGGTGGTCTTGCCAGGCATCAGTGGAAGTGGACGGCCTTGGTGCCTAAAAATTTGGATTCCCTAGTGTTGGGGAATTTCGAGAGAGGGAGGCAGGAATTAGAGGATAGTGGGAGCACACCTTTATAGTAACTGGAGGAGGGGAGGTGGAGTAAGGGGTTAAGCATTAGTAGAAGTGGACGACCTTGGTGCCTGGAAGTTTGGATTCCCTAATGTTGGGGAATTTGACAGCTGGGAGGCTGGAATGGGAGGATGGTGGGAGTGGGAGCACACCCTCATAAAAACTCCCACAGTTATATGAATTAGACATGACAGAGGCAGGAAGCCAGAAGACTAGATTACAGAATTATCAAACAAAAAATTATCTTGATACTAAAATTTGTTTTGAGAATTATATATTGCAGAATACATAGCCTTGGTGTATCTACTCATCAAGCAAGCTGAGAGGAAGACCTGCTCGAACCTCTGATATCCTGGAATTCCCGCTGGATGCAGTGAAGACACAGCATCAGAGGCTTATCGATTTACCCTCCCCCTGCCCCTCTTCTAATATCTCAATGCCCATAATCAGCTTGAAGAAGTTAGTGAAGAGTCGGTGCCCATATTCCCTGGGCTTGGGGAATGAGGTGGTTAATATTGGGCTGTCTTTCTAGGGAAAAGTAGTGGTTTTGTTGGAACAGGGAGGATTAGCTAGGATTTATTGCATAGCCATGACCTATGGGTAGAAATATGTATAATTGTTATTAAGATGAAGTTATAATTTCTTAAATGGTACAAAATTTACTTTGATTTAAAATTTAAGGTTTTCATTGGTATGAGCTTCTTATTGATATAAAAATGAGATGAATATTGATACTCTCATGGGCATTGTGCCTGTATAACACATTTAGGAATACAAGGCTTAGACCCAGTCCTTCTTTAACTTTTTTAACAGATTTGAGATGGTTAGCCTGTGAGTTAATATATAGCAAAATTCGTGGCTTGGAGTTTATTGTTATGGTGTTTTCTATGTTTTATTTAGAAATAGCTGAATTGTATATGCTCTAATTGTATTTTAAGAGAAAAGTTTTATTTTAAGGGACTATAGCAAATTCATGGCTTGGAGTTTATTGTTATGGTGTTTTCTATGTTTTATTCAGAAATAGCTGAATTGTATATGCTCTAATTGTATTTTAAGAGAAAAGTTTTATTTTAAGGGACTATAGCAAATTCATGGCTTGGAGTTTATTGTTATGGTGTTTTCTATGTTTTATTTAGAAATAGCTGAATTGTATATGCTCTAATTGTATTTTAAGAGAAAAGTTTTATTTTAACAAGAAGGGTAATATGTAGGAGGAGCTAAGGTGGGAAGAGTAAGGAGAGGAGGAGGAGAAGCTGGGTGACGGGGGGGGGGGGGGGCATTAAGGCAGATGTTCACATGTTTTCGCCAGTCAAAGGTAGTTGGTATATCTAGGTTGGGTATTGGGTTACACTTCTGATTGTATGGGCATCTTGTTATTGAGAATTACCAAACTTATAAAGCCTTTGATTAACATTTAAAAAATAGTATAAAAGAAAAAAAGGAGAAGGGGATGGGAAAGGGTTTTCTAGGGAGGGGAAATGGGGAAAGGTGATGGCATCTGAAATGTAAACAAATATATATATATCCAATAAAGATTTTCACATCTCCTTACCAAAAAAAAAAAAAAAAAAAAAAAAAAAACCACAGATGCCAACCCAGATTGCTTTACCTGGCAGACATATCAGACATTGTTAAAACAGAGTGAAAACTTTCCAATGATATAACCGGGTTAAAAGAATTCACAATAGTCAAGTCAATTCTACTGAAAAGACTAAAAACAATGACTCAGAGTGAAAATAGGAATAGTGAAACACAAAATAGGCCTAAGAAAACAAACAGCGAAAAAGAGAGAGAGCAATCAATACTTTTCAATAATAACTTTAAATATTAGTGCTCTCAATCCTACAATCAAAAGACACAAGTTGGTTGAGTCAACTAAGAAAAAAAAGACACATTATTTTTTTTCTATGTGAAACCCATATTAAGGATAGGTACCACCTCAGAATGAAAGGATTGAAATAAGTTGAAATAAGTGTTTCAAACAACAAGTGTATTTCTTTACAAATAGTAGAAACAAAACAAACTAACAAACAAAAACCACCTTTTACCCAAAGTTATTGGAAGAGTGTTTTTTAAAAATTACATTTTGACAAAGAAACTATTAACCAGAAAGGCATTAACATTCTAAACATGTATGCACCAAACTCTAGTGCATCCAATTTTATTAAAAAATGTACTGCTGGACTTCAAGACACAGAATAACATCAATTCATGGATAGTAGGTCATATCCCACCTTCTCCAATAAATGGTTTATCAAGACAAACTATTAACTGAGAAACATCAGAATTAAGTGACATCATACATCAAATGGCCTTAAGAGGTATCTACAGAATATCCACCAAAGCATATACATTCTACTAAGTAGTCTACAAGAGACTCTAAACATTCTGTAAAACAGACAACATTCTGGAACACACACACACACACACACACACACACACACACACACACAAACACACACACACACACACATACACACACACACACACACCCCAAAACCTCTCAACAAATATATATATCTTGCAGGCAGGTCATTATTGTAGCTTTCAGAGTTGATATCTGGTAATGCTTGATGAATACTTTTCTTCTCTGTTAGCATGTATAGTACCTTCCAACATTCTGCATGCAAATAGAGATGAGGCTTCTGGTTGAGTAGTAGCTAGATCTCCATGTTCTATGGTGTAGTGGGAGGTATTAGAAATGAGGTGTCAGGGTCCAGGCTCAGCCACCATGTTCCCGCACTAAGTCCCGCACCACTGGACTACCTGGCTCCAGCCGGGAGTCCTCATCTTGGCAGGCTCTCTGGTGGGTTGGAGCTCCAGAGCTCCCCTCCTGGCCATGATAGCAACAAGCAATGATTGTCCACCCAGCAATCAGCGACCACAACATCCATCACCCGATAAAATCAAAACTCTTAATGCTTATAGTTAACCAATCAGATTTATATATTATCAAATATTCAAAACCCAAGATACACAAGAATTTCAAGGCCAATTGATAATGGTAAGATGCCAACACAGATTAGACTACTTATTCCACTTATCCTAACCTTTTGGTTTCATATCTACCTGTAGCAGTTAAAGCCACTATGGTTTATAACTGCTTCCATTTTTGCTTCCCCTTCTCTTTCTCTCTCTCTCTCCTCCTGAGTTACTCTATCTATCTCTATCTCTATCTCTATCTCTATCTCTATCTCTATCTCTATCTCTATCTCTATCTCTATCTCTATCTCCCAACTCTTAGCTCTGCCCCAGCTTTTCCCTGCCCAATCACATGCCTCCAGCTGCACTAATATTTAAAATACACGGGGCAGGGAAATTTCAGCCACATATGGCACAAGTATGTGATGCCTTTGAGAACAGGACTTCACCAAACAGTTATGGTTGGCCACCAAGAGCAATGACAAAAGCCTGCATTGTTTTGAGAGTCCCTGGGGCCTCCATAACCAATACCTCTTCAGGAGGATATCCCAAGCCTGGCACTGATGTTTTCTTTTAGTGACCAATGTCTTGTGGAAGCAAAATTTCCTAATAATATAGAGTACCTCCATTCAAAATCTATTTTAAACATACATTTTATAATTAGCTTACAAAGTGTTGAGCTTCCATAAGTCTTCTTCAATATATCCTTAGTTCTAGTTAACCTATCCCATCATCTCCTCTGCCTTACCCTTACCCTCATCTACACATAAACCTACAATATCCTGTCCATCACCATTCTTGTTAAATTTACATGTGTTCCATTATTTCCTCATTCTCTTAAAGTCTCTTCCTCTCTCCCATCTCGTTTTCCCTTCTGGCTTTCAAGTCTCCACTTAAATATAAAAGCAAAAGTTTCAAAGCTAGGATCCATACATAATGTTTGTCTTTGTGGGCCAGGATTATTTCACTTAGTATAATTGTATTAGTTGTTGAGGCCTGCTCCTTTTCACATAACTATAGCCATTTTGTACTCAGACCCCATGTTACTCCCAAGGTGAAATTAAGTTCATAGTTATTACTTTAACTGACACTGAAGAACATTACTAGTAAACCAAAACATTATTGTTGAATCACTTGTACCCTGTTATCTCAATGTTCTGAATTTCAAGTTTACCACCTTTCTACCACCCTTCTTATGTTACTCAGGACTAATCAGCTAGCTGATAATACTTTTTCTAGATAGCCAAAAAAGTTGTATCACTTCACTGCTTGCCTTTGAACTTTTGAACCTGTTTTTTTTTTTTTTTTTTTTTTTTTCATATTAAAACACCTGCCCTAAGGACAGACTAGTGCCACAATTAGGTTATTCCTTCTTGTGGTCCTGGATGTTCAGGATTGTGGTGTGCATTCAATAAACTATTCTTGCTTAACTGAGGTTGGTATATGTATGGTTTGTGTGGTAATTCTCAGATGCCAATGTTAGTCAGGGTTCTCTAGAGTCACAGACCTTACAGGTTGTCTCTATATATTAAGGGAATTTATTGGAATGTCTTACAGTCTACAATCCAAATAACCCAACAATGGGTAGCTGTGAATGGGAAGTCCTAGAATCAAGTAATTTCTCAGTCCCATGAGGCTATGTGTTCCAGCTGGTCTTCTGTATAAGGTGGAATTCTAAAGAAGTATGTTCCAACAGATATGATGGCAAGTAAGTACAGGCAGGCAAAGAAGAGCAAGGCTTCCTTCTTCCATTGTCCTTATGTAGGCCTCAGCATAAGGTATGGCCCATATTAAAGGTATTTACCACCATGCCTGGATTTGGGACTTGCTCTGTTCCAGGCTGGCCTTGAACTCAGAGATCTCCTTGCCTCAGTCTCCTGGGATTAAAAGTATATACGACCTTCCTGGGCCTAAGCTTTCCACAGACACTATGTCTTAAGATCTGGACCAAAAGTGTATGTCATCCCATGTCAAGATCTGGGTCAGAAGCCTCTGTCTTACAGCCTCAAGATCTGGATCACCCTCCATTTTAGATTATAGTTCATTCCAGATGTAGTCAAGTTGACAATCAGAAATAGCCATCACAATAATATTTTTCATTTTCTTACAAATTTAATCTTAACAGAGAAGTAAAATTTAATCACCTAAACATACCACATTCATGAGCTGATGGACATCTATGAGAATATTACTGTTTCTAATATAATACTTTTTAATTCTTAGAGGACTTCATACATTAAACTTGGAGTATGGTAGAATCCAGGTAACTATAGCCTGTTGGTGGGGAAGAGTGCATTAAGAGAGGGAGATTAGTAGGATAACTATAAAATGACAGGAAAGAGAAGGAATACTAGAAAAAGGAAGGTTCAAGCAGGAAGTGGAATGAGAAAAGGTTTAACAAAAATGTTATTCAAAAAAACTATATGGAAACCTACAATCTTGCAAGCTAAATAAAAATATAACAAGAGGAGATAGTAGAATACATGTGAAATGAAAGAACAAGACGATAATACTTAAAGGTTTTAACAGGAATGGGTTCAAGAGAATAGGTGAAGGAAGGAGTATAGGACAATTTAGCCAAAACTAAGAATGTTATATGAACGCTCCTAATTTGTAAGCAACTAAAAGTATAATTTTGTTTTCAAGGGAGAAAAAAAACATATGCAATTTGAACAGAAGTATCTTGAATATGTAAACACTGCTGTACCCTGAAGAAGTGGATTGTTGAATGAGGATCCAAATAGCAGGTACAGCTTACCTTACTATGAGTCATTGTTCCAGGAGGCCACAGAGACACCCAAAACAACACAGGCTATATCATTGTTTCTTGTTTCCCAACATTACTATTTGTTAAAACCCTATTGCTGAAGACACCAGATTCTTTGTTTGTGGGACAAAAATAAATCTATCTCAAACTGACCAGGAAACTCTCCTCCTTTCTGGGTAGTGTCCAAAGTACTAGAAGGTGAAATTTGGGCTTTGGGGCAAGAATTGATATCAGTGTTTTTACCTGGCACTGCATTCTGCTAAAATACTGTTCTGCCAGAGAAGATGTGCCCAAGGTACAATAGTGATATGACTGTTATGAGAGTAATAAACTACTTTCTGGTTAGATACGAAGCCCTACCTATAGGAGGGAACTCATATCTGGTAGTGTAAACCTAGTTAGAAACCCACAACTAGAGTTAAGTCTGCCCACAACACTATAACCTGAGGTGAATTCTGCTCTGTTCCATGTACTCCATTTTCTATCACTCTGGTTATGAGGAGCCTTGTAGGACCACAATAGTATCCTGATTCCCCATGAAGCCTTTGGGGGACCTCAAGACTAACCAGCTTGCAACTCTGCTCCACCAATTCCAACCAGGTTGGGGCCACCAAGAACACAGCAGGCAGAGAGGTAAGTTGTGTATGGTCCCATGAATTTCGTTGTCCAACTTTAGGCTCACTCTTTGGTCTGGAGGAGTTTTGCAGGAGCCCCAAGAGCATCCTGCTTCCCTGTGGAAGCCTTCCGGGACCCAAAGACTAAGCAGCTTGGAAACCTCTTTCACCAATCCCATTCCAATTGGGTATGCCTGAAACACAAAGAGCTGAGGCATGTTGTGCATGGTCCCATGAACTTCATTGTCTAGCTCTAGGCTTGCTCTTTGGTCCTGAGAGCCTTGCAGGACCCCAGGAGCATCTTGCTTTTCCATAGCAGGTTGTGGAGACCCCAAGAACTACCAGCTTGGAACCCTGTCCACTCACTATGAAACCACCAAGAACTGCCAGTTTGGAACACTGCCCCATCAATCCCTTGCCAGAGGGGTCTGCCTGAGACACAGCCACCAGAGTTGGATATCCTGATCTCCAATGTTGGCCCAAGGCTCCCCTCAACTTCCCAAGAAGTTCTGCTGCCATCAGGATCATCCAGTCAACACAAGGGAAAACCAGATGCCTAAAGAATACCATAAGAAAACAATGAACAAGACCCCCCAGGGCATTATGGTACCACCAGAGCCAAGCTATCCTGCTACAGAAAACCCTGGATATCCTAATAAAACTGAAGCACAAGAAGATAACTTTAAATCCAATCTTATAAAGATGACAGAAGACTTTAAAGAGGAAATGAATAAATCTCTTAAACAAATACAGGAAAACACATCCAAACAGGTAGAAGCATTTTAAAAGGAGGCAAATAAATATAAACACAGGAAAACGCAATCAAACAGGTGAAGGATATGAATAAAAATATCCAAGAACTGAAAAGGCAAATAGAACCAATAAAGAAAATACAAACTGATGTAATCCAGGTGTGGTGGTTTGAATATTCTTAGCCCAGGGAGTAGAATGTGGTGGGCATGGGCAGCATGCCCTCCTCCTCATTTTCAGTGGTTCTGAAACTGAGTGTTGTGGTAAGGCCTAATGTGAAGGACATTGGGATATGGCTTTAGCAATGCAGTCTGGTCCCTTGAAAAAGAAACCAGAATGCTGCCCTGAGTTGTGTGTTGTTTTCTTGGAATACATGCAGTATGCCAAGCAATATTCTAGGCTACTGCAGGCTTTTAGAAAGGTTGCAGTTTATCAGTGTATAGAAAGGACATAGGATTCTAAGAGATCTGAGATGCAGATGCAGGAAGAAGACCTGCCAGCACTGAAGAGGTTTCATGGGCAATGCAGAGCACATGCCTTGCTCACAGCAGAGCTGGCAATTCCGGGTAGAGATTCAAGCTGAAGGATTAGTAGGGAGTAGGAGTAGTAGCCATGGAAATAAATTGCCTCATGCTATGGAAGAGATGTGCTGGGGAACAGTGGGAGATGAGTAATTGTGTCTATATAGTATACAAGGGGCAAACTTTTCATGAGTTTATAAATGACTGTTCTGTTTGTTGGTAAGGATTTCTGAAAATACAAAAGTGTATGTTCATAATCAGGAAAATGTCTGTGCAGCAGGCCTATCTAATGTTTAGACTACTGACTCACTGATGCTCTGAATGTTGTGCCTTTCTGATTGATCATGATCTCACTTCTTATCCCTGGCTTTGATTGTTCATTTTTTTGATTGTCTTTTGATTGTTCTTTTGATTGACTTTTACTTCCTGACTGGATCACTGTCTCCAGTATTGCTTTGCCTCACACGTGTACCAGAGTGAAGGATGGGAACAGCTCATGAAGTCTCACTTTCACTTTCAAATGTTCAGTCAACTATTCACTTCTACCATGAATTCTGAATCCTTGATTCTTAAGGCCATGAAGGCCTTAAGAAGATATTTGAGATTAGAAAGTTATGTTGTTAGAGATTAGAAAGTTATGTGAAAATAAGGCTCTATGGCATATTTTTTTCACAATTCACAGTTAACAATAGAGAAACTAGACAGTAAAGCCTCAAACATGTTGATACCATTTACAACAAAAATAGACAATTATTATGAGGCAAAATGCCCCGACATGAAGAAAAGCCACCAGCTGACAAGACACCCTGCAGGAATCTAGCAAACTCAGAAGAAGATGAGCCAGAAATATGCTCAGCACAAAGTGTTGCCTCCCCATTCCCCCCCCCCAAATGCAGATGAGCATGAGAACCCAGCTGAATTCATAAGGGTTTCCCTTAGGGTTCAGGCCATGCAGTGAGGTCATACAAGACAGGCAAGAGCAAGACAGGCAAGACAACTGAGCCCAGTAGTGCCATGAATCCAAACTACCATGGCTCCCAACTGGGAGCAGAATCCTTGGGAATAGGCTGTAAGCTAAGTACAAAAGTGCAAGAGAGAAGAGAAATAGGGAAGAAAGTGTAATGGTGGAGTAGAAAGGAGCCATAAATCTCATAAAGCAAGTATACTGCCAAGTATTTCTTTTTAAATTAAAAGATTATTTGCATGCATGATGCATATGTATGCAGAACCTATAGAGGCCAAAAAAGGATGTTAGATCCTCTGAAACTAGATTTACAAGTGGTAGTAAGCTGCCATGTGGATACTTAGAAGTGAACCTGGATGGTCAAGGAGAGCAGCAAGTCATCTTTACCAGAGAACCATCTGTGCATCCCCATGTATTTATTTTAATATTACAAGAAGACAGCAAGAGAATGGTTTCTTTATGGTTTCAGAAACTGCCCTGGGTAGCTGGGGGATGACTCAATATGAAACTGCACAGAGAAAGCCAAGAAAGGAGGATACTTGGAGACTGCCAGCCAGCCAATCTACTCAAAATGGTGAGCTCCAGTGTCACTGAGGAATCCTATTTCAAAACAGATGGCATCCAGCAACAGATCAAGATATTGGACTTGGATATCTAGTCTCCATAAGACCCTACATTGGCTGTTACTTATTTTTCACTAATTTATTTGTTTGTTCACTTTACAACCATATAGCCTCCTCTTTTTAGTACCCAGCTCCTCCCCCTCATTCCTCCTTCCCCTTCTCCTCTAAGAAGGCAACCCTCTCCCCCTGTTATCACCTGCTTCTGAGGAATGCTTTATTTGCACAGCAGTTTCTAGCAGAGGGATAAACTGAGATAAATATGAGCTATCTGTATAACTATTAATGGCTTTATTTGGAAATGCTTGGAACACAGCAATAACAGCATGTAATTCAACCAATTGTGCTGACACAGATGATGCAGCAAAGAAGATTACTTGATCTTTGAAGGCATAAGTGGCTGTTCCTGATGAAGAACCATCAGTGAAAATTTTATATAATCTACACCTGTCTCTGCATTACCCAAAATCCTCCCTGCTGTTGTCATTAATCAATGAACAGAATCAGAAAATTGTTCATTAGGCCCTTGTCTGACTGCTGTCAATGATGCACCAGGGTCTCCCTTTACTGGGAGTTTATGCCAAGCCTTCCTGGGTGCATTTTGAATTTAAGCAAATAAGCCTGGGTCATATTGGATGTGGTTATCACTAGAAACAAATTGCCCTTCTCCTACTAAGGCATCAAAGGACCAACCATTGCCTGCCTGAATGTTTCTCCTAGCTGTCTCTTTACAATTCCCATGATATTCTAATCTCCAAATAAGATGGTCACCACCACTAAGAACTGCTATCACTAGAGTATTCCAATCCCTAGGAGTCTGATACTCCTCTGCAGCAGTTTCTAAGATTTGAAGAGTAAAGGGAGCAGTGGCACTGTTTTGTGACACTGCATTTTTTAATTCTTTAATGATTTGAAAATTAAACCCTGTGTGATGTCTTCAAGCAACCCCTTGAGCATCTGTGGTCTCTGATACAGGGAAAATCTCAGCCTCTCCCTCCTCAGGATGATCTGTAGCTGAACTAAAGCCATAGGGCAGAGACCAGAACTCGAGGACTTGAAGGATTTTCCCGGGTGGCCTTGCTCTCACAAAATGTCTTCCCTGTCTTTAACTTTTGTAGCTGATTAAGTCCTGATGCTCTTCTTCTAATTCTATTTGTTGTTTAAGGAAAACAAATTGTCCTGTAACTCCTTTCTGGAATCTACAACCACCATCCCCATAGTGGGAGCATCTGGAAGCTGAGGCACATAGGGAGGGCCCTTTGGGAAGAGGGCCAATCAGGGTCATAATATTTGGCCACCTTTTCGTCTAGGTCATCCCAGTCTGACTCTGACAAATAATCATCATCCTTTGGTCATATTTTAAATTTTAATTTTGGGTATATGCATTTTATCTTTTTCTTTTGCACAATTGAGTCAATTCTGTCTTTGGGTCTTGTGCTGCTATTTGGCTTGGTTTCTTTCTCCCTTGGATTCTCTGTCTCTAAAATCTGATTCAAATTTTGAGACCTATTGGATGTTCTTTGAGAGGTTGCTTTCTTATCATCATTTTATCTAGAGAAATTAAATGTATTTCTTCCTTAGAGGAATCAACCCTTTCTTTTGTCTTTTTCTTTCCCTTTTCTTTTCTTTCACTGCCTTTCAAATTTTATTTACCCTCTTCTATGACTGCTGCTATCAATGGACACTTTGTTGAGATGATTTCATTTATCAAGTTTCAATATGAAAAGAAGTAACTGGGACCTTTTCAGGCCCAAATATTCTGTAAAAATCTTTAAGTGCATCTCCAACTCTATGCCATTTTTTTCATCAACGGTTCCTTCTTAAGAAAATCAGGGACATAACTCTTTAATAAAATAACAAAAAATGACAACAAATGCTGAATTTTTACCTTTACTCCTTGTATCTTTAACACTTTTTCATCTGTTCCACATATAGTTCATGCTGACTTATTTCTTGCCCCATTTTTGTTAGTATGACTTACTTGTCTCTATGCAGCAGGTTCGATCACCTTTGTTTCACTTTTGAATTTTCAGCCAACCCTTCTTCCAGTAACATCCCTCACAGGGCCTCTCATTGGGCACCAGGTGACTTGGCCCGCAGGTCAGTCAATGGGTTCTGCAAGAGAGAGAGTGGGGATGGAAGGACAACAGACTCAAAGAATGAAGACAAGACAGGGTAATCAAGTCTCATTTATTAGAAGACAATTGTGGGTATAGAAGCACAAACAGGGGAGTGTACCTGGAGACACTTAACCATGGCCAGAGACAGCTGCAAAGATGATAACTGCTTTCTGCTTGGAGTTGGCTCCCAACAGTTCTGTCAAAGTTATATTCACTGGATGTCATACACATGCCCATTTCTCTAATGACTTTCTTTGAACAACATAATTGCATTGTTGTGTTAAAAAATAATGTTTCTAAAGCTATGATAATCTGACCATTTGTTGAGCTTCTTTCTTGGAAGCATGGTCTACAATATGCCATGCAATAAAGGTCGACCAATGTTTTAGATTGCTTGTTGTACACACAAAACCACAGCTTGGTTACCATATCCATGCCATGAGCTCACAACTGCCTGTAACTTTACCTCTGAGTGTTCCAATGTCCTCTGTTTACTTATAAGGGCTTTTGCACTCATATGCAGATACACACACTCACACACAGACACATATAGAGAGAAGCAAAAAGTTAAATAAACATTAAGATAACAGAAAAGAAGCATTGTAGCTAAATCTGTAGAAACTTCAGTTATTAACAAGAGTACAAGGAAGTTCCTTGAGACCTATCCCAATCCCTGACACTATTAATACTCTGCTATGCTTGCAGACAAGACCCTAGCATAACTCTTCTGAGAGGCTTCATTCAGCAGCTGATGGAAATATTCAGAGACCCACAACCAAACAATAGGCTCCTAGTCCTACAGTGACTGATGGGCAGGGTGGAGGTGGCGGTGGAGGTGGTAGTGGGTAGGATGGTTGATACTGGGGGGCAGTCCTCTCTTTTCAAAGGAAAAAGGGAGGAAGAATGGGAGAGAAGCTGAAAGAGGTGAGGAATGGGAGGAGAAGGGGGCTGATATTGGGATATAAAGTGAATAAGTAAAAAAACTTATAATAATAAAAATATCACACCCCCCACCCATCAAGATCCTACTGCTACAAAACTAATCAAACCTAAATTCAGAGTGCCACCTAGTGTTTAACCAGTAGAACCTAATAGAGGAGGCACTGACACCACATGCCACACACAAAACCAGACTGAGAATCTCAGTTGATTGTGTGTATTCCAGCCTTGACCTTACCAGGTAAACTGCTAAATTTAGGAAACATTTTGAAGAGAGATTATAGATCTGGGTTTTCTGTATTCTAGTATGTAGAAAAAGTAAATAGTGTCTTGGTGCAAAAAGTGGTCTCCTTCCCTTTCATTTTAATGTTCTGCCTATTAGCTGTTTGATAAACTCTCATGATGTCATGTTACCTTCAAATGATTTTAAATTCCATTCCATTTCCACTTAGATTAATTATAGTTTAAATGAGTAATATAGACCTATCTAAAAGCAGCATGACTCTGTAATGTTAACTGATGTTGGGTTGCTTATATGGTATCTCCTAGGTACAAAACCACAAATTCTAACACATTTAACTTGTTTTTTTAATCTATACATTTTTCTCTTGTTAAAGTTACATAGGTATCATAAGCAAGATTACTATCAAAATTGTAAAGTTTGCACTTCTGGGGTAACAGCCACTGGGAAAGCCTCTGTAGACACATAATGGTGACTACCTGAAAAAAATGCTAATTAAAATAAGACTCAAATATCTTCAAGTTCTAATAAAAGCCTGATGTCTGTTGTCCAATATCAAGTATCATTAAGACACAAAGAAGCCATAACAAAGAGAATCTACTGGAGCAAGAGAAGGTCCTTATGATCAAAGAAGGAATTTACATAATTAAAGCTGCCAGGAGCCAGCACAGCCTGGAATGGTTTGAAGTGGGCCACAGAATTTCCTAGTTTTAAGAACTGATAGTCTCAAGGGTAGCTTGAAAAATTGATGGTCTTTGGCTTTCTAGCTCTCTAACTATACTGAATGTTTGCTGCAGGCATCTAAAAATATCCTAAAAACTTTCTTGATTATTCTATGGTTAAAACCCCACTGGCTTGGTGATTAACACCTGTTGTCTAGCAGCAGGGGATTATATAAAGAATTTACTGCTAGCATTCTCTTCTCTGGCCAGGGAGTCAGGAGTCCCTGAGAACCAGAGAGGAAGAAAAGGAAAAGAATTAAAATATTTTACACAGGCAAATATGCACAGAAACATATACATTCATATATACATTTACATTTTCATTCACATTCTCATTTACACATTAACACATTCACATTTTTGTTCAGTCCAACCACTTGTCTCATATACTCCACAAGTATTCATGTATGCTTACATAAACATATATACCTACCTAAATACATATATAAACAGACATATACATTTTGATATATGGATGGATGGATGGATGGAGCACAGCCTCCTAAGCGAAACCATCCAACTGACAACTTTACTTCTTTTCTCTGGCCTTTTTATACCTTCTTAGACAAATAGTTCTTTAGAAAATTACCTCAGAGATAAAATGTTACATAAAATGGGAGTTAAAGAAGGATGTTGATATTAAGTTCAAAGCAGTGTTTCATTCTAAATGCTCATTATAAGTTCAAAGCAACAGTTTTTGCATGCCCTTGCCTTATCACAGCATACACCTGTGGCTTTAACTTAGGACCTAAATGTGTTTCCTTAACCACAAATTTTTCCCAAGTCTATTTCTCTTTTTAGTGTAATCATGGAAGCTCATTGTATTTCTTATTATGCAGCCTTTACTTACTATTATGAGGAATTACTATTCTTGATTTTAACTTCATTACATCATTCTAGCAAAGCAATTAAATGATCTCTAAAAACTTTCTTCCTAAAATTATTAGAATCAAATCAAGATTCTATAGAATCATTAACTCATCTAAATGTCATTAATTGATAAAAGTTTGTCTATCTATCATACTATCTAAAGGGAATTCTGTTCTGAAACCAGGTTGTTGAATTCTAATTGCAAAGTCTGAAGCATTCATTCAACAGCATAACCTGTGGGCGATTATAAAGTCGAAAACTCAAGTGATAAATGAATTGATGATGTTTGAAAAACAATACATCTGACTCTTCCTGGATCCTAAAGCTATATAGCCCTTATACTTGGAGGAAAGGAACACATCCATACTCTTTACCAGTGACAAACAAGTAGGAACAATTGATGCTATTCTAGTACAGCTAAAGAAAGCAGAGCTGGGTAACACATAAGAAGACCCCAGAATATCTGTTCAATGTTTTTAATTATTATGTAATATTTTAAGACCCAGGTATTTTAAAATAAACCTTGACCCAACATACATTAAAGCTAGGCTTTTGTAATTGTTGATCTTAGACCTCAGAAACTTTAATATCATATATTTTACCTTCTATATACATTAAATAACTTATTTAAAACTTCAGAACTTGTAAAAGCATTCTAGTATTCATATATATCTTTATATATAAATCCCCTTTATTAAAATATTTTATGTTTTTATATATAAATAGCTTTTATTAAGTGTTATGGTTTGTCTATGCTCAGCCCAGGAAGTGGCACTATTAGAAGGTGTGGCCCTGTTGGAGTAAGTTTGGCCTTGTTGGAGTAGGCTTGTCACTTTAGGTGTGGGCTTTAACACCCTCATCCTAGCTGCCTGGCAGTGAGTCTTCCACTAGCAGCCTTCAGATGAAAATGTAGAACTCTCAGCTCTGCTTGCACCATACCTGCCTAGATACTGCCACGTTCTTGCCTTGAAAATAATAAACTGAACCTCTGGACCTGTAAACCAGCCACAAATACATGTTGTCCTTTATAAGACTTGCCTTGGTAACAGTGTCTGTTCACAGCAGTAAAACCCTAACTAAGACACTAAGATAACTTTTTTCTTTAGTTCTTTTTTTATATAATCTGATTACAGTTTCCCCTCCCCTAGCTCCTCCCAGATTTTCCTCACCACTCTAGCCACCCACACAACACTCTTTCATCTGAAAAAGAAAAGACAAAATAAGATATAGAAAAACAAACAAACCATAATTGGAGAAAACAAACAGGAAAAATAGAGCCAAAAAATGGACAACAATTATATACAGACACAGAGACATACATACATATGGGGTACACAGGTACCCCATAAAAGCACAAAATTGAAAATTATAATATACAAGCAAAAAATCTGTAAAGTGTGTTTGTTTGTTTGTTTGTTTAAAAAGCTCAGACAAAGCATTTTATTATATTATATGCATATATTATTTTATAAGATAAAAGAAAAAATCCCCCAAAATGCAATTGAGTTCAATTTTGTTGGCATCCTACACTGGGGAAAACAAATTTTCACTTTGTGAGTGGATATCAATTGGAGATAGCTTCTGGGTTAGGTATGGGGATTTATGTCCACTTCCCTTCGCAGAGGGGACCTCATCTGTCAGAGAACTGTGCAGGACCTGTGCATGCTCTACAGTCTCTGTGAGTTCATGTGTGCTTCAGTCCTTTTGTGCCTATGAATCCCTGTTTTCTCCTTCCTTGTGTCTCTTCCTTCCTCGGTGGCTCTTACAACCTTTCTGTCTCTTCTTTTGCAGTTCCTGAGATAGGCATGTGCATTTAGCACCATGGTTTGCTAAGTTGATTTTATCCATTTCAACAAAGGCATTCTGTAATGTATGCATTACATTCCAGTGCTGAACTGTGGGGCAGAAATCTCGCGGGCGGGGGGAAGGGAGGGAGTCCTGCGACAGAGTCTCAGGGCAGTCCAGCACCAGGGCTTCCCGTGCCGCCAGCGGAAGATCCCACATTCATGCAGCTGTCGGTGGGCTGGCCGGCGGCTGCATCGACAAGGTTCCAAGGTTCCAAAAGCTGGGAATCAGGCGGAGAGACCATGGACACGTGGAGTCCGGTTTTCCAAAGCTTTTATTGTTCATGGCATGGTGAATGGATGCAGGTGTTGTGCGCTTCCCCCCCCCCCCCCCCGCCAAAGGCCAGGGGAGACCAGTCTTATAGGGAAGGGAGAAAGGGGAGGGAATAACTTAATTAGCTACGCCCCTGGCCTTTTGATAATTCATTAATATTTAAATCTCTGGAGGTAGAGACTTGTTAATCACGCCCTCTACCTGTCCTACGTGACTGAAATTAACAGGTTAAATGGAGTTACCTCGTCCAAGGCCCAACATCCCACCCTCTTTTCTTTCATAAAAGGAGGGGCAACTCTGTTAATGAGAGATGTGGACCATGTGGAAGTAGTCTGGAGTCCCAGAGTGCGGGGAGATAATATGCCGTCCCTGACAGGCAATGTCCTGTTGGGTCTCCTGGCTATCTCAAACCCAGCGCTCTATCAAGGGGGCCTAGGAACAGGGCTAAACATCCTACCGTCCCTAAAAGGGTCTCCGGGGTTTAAAACCCGTTCAACCAGGCTATGTCCAAACCATGTCTCCACGGCCCAACATCTCACTGTTTTTAGTGAAAATTTTGGATGAGGTGGTCAAAATAAAACACTATGTAGGCCAGAGGGTGTAGCATAACCAAGTCAAGGGTAATGGGAATTGAGGGTAGGGTTTGGAAGGCAGGGAATCATTGAAACAATTAAATACAGATTGTACAGTTTGAGGGTAATGACATCTGATTAATCTAAATAGACATTATGTTTTCCTCACTAACATGTAACTTTAGCTATGTGACTTTGGCAAAAGAGTTTATTTGTAGTTGGAAGGTCTGGATCTGTCTTCTGTAGTGAGCATCTCTGGGTTCTGGCGTGCATCTCTGGAGCCTGGTGTGGGTCTCTGGATCTCAGCATGTTCTGGGTTCTTCAGTCAGATGAGACGACTGGAAGAAGGCAGCTTGGCAGGTTCCAGGAGGTGGCACTGTCTCTGGATCTCAGCATGTCTCTGGAGTCTGCAGTCAGATGAGGTGGCTGGGAGGAAGCAGCTTGGCATCTCAGGCAGGTTCCAGAGGATGGCTGGACTCTGTTGGATCTGTGGGTATACCTGTAGGATAATCACAGCAGGGAAGGAGCATCTCCAGCAGGGAGATGTCTGTAGGCTGGATATGGAGCATTAAATTGCTTGGGAACAAGCACCTTATGGCCTGTCGTTAAGATCCTGGAAAAGCAAAGGTGTTTGAGGAAAGTTTAGTCTTAGAAGGTATCTTTGAGTCTGTTTTTGGATGGCTGAGGGAGAAAAACAATGTTAATTTTGTATTTGGGATTGGCAGCAACAGTTTTCCTGTAAAAGAAATTAGTTGTTAATTAAGACTCAAGATATGGTGATCAGCACGTTGACTTAACTGTGGAAGGAAATTAGATGGCTTTTAAACCTTGAAGAAATTATAAAGGTTGAAAAATAATGTTGGACATCTATCACAAGTATTAGAGAGAAAAGGCAGCATTAAAATAGAAAAAATAACAAATTTTTGGTTGAAAAAACACAAGCATTGTTGTTCTAGGTGTTCCTGTTAGGAAGAAAAGGAAACGTTTAAAAATTTTGGTTGAAAAACAGGAACGTTTGTTGCAGGTCCTCCTGTTGGGGAGGAGCAGTAATGGCGGGTTTAGAAGCAGTGGGGGGAGGGGCCTAGCTCTGCCATGTGGCGTCTGGGTGCTCTGGCAGAGAGGTTCTGCCCAACACTGAACCCTTTCAATTAAGAGTTAAACCACACTATTCAGCTATTAAATGTGGGGAGCGGGTGTGGCGGCCAGCTAAAATGGCACCTAAGCTTATGAATGGCACCCGCCAAAGCTTATGAATGGCACCTGCCAAATTTTATGAATGGCGCCTGACTTCCTCACACACCCCGGTCAGAGCCACATCCGCAGAACTACTGCGCAGACTCGCTACCACACAATGGTGTGTGGCCACGTAGCAGGCTCTGAGTGACCACGCATGGGGATAAAAGGGAAAGTGGAACTGGGATCTGGGGCTTCCAGAGAGATATTGTAAAAAGGTTCCTGAGTAAACTGCGTTGGGAAGAATCCCGTGTTGTGTCGCTCCTTTCTGCGGGTTGGAACAGGTAGCAACAATTAAAAACAAAAACATTATGAATTTTGCAGGCAAATGGATTGAATCTGAGAATGTTATCCTGAGAGAGGTAACTCAGACCCAAAAGAATATTCATAGTACATACTCACTTACAAGGGGATATTAGTCATAATATACAGAACACCCATGCTACAATCTACAGACCCAAAGAAGCTAAACAAGATGAAAGGCCCAACTGAGGACACTTGAATCTCATTTAGAAGAGGGAATAAAATAGTCATAGGAAAGAGACAGAGGGAGGGACCTGGGTGAAGAGATCATATTGAGCTCATATATGACCAATATATCTGTTATGCTTGCAGACAGGAGTCTAGTAAAATTGTACTCTGAGAGGCTCAGTCCAGCAGATGACTCGGACAGATGAAGATACCCACATCCAAACACTGGATGGTGCTTGGGGACTCTTATGGAAGAATAGGACTCTACAGGAATGCCAACAGAGTCAACTAACCTGGAACCCTGGGGCTCTCAGATACTAAACCACTAACCAAAGACCATACATGGACTGGATCTAGACCCCACTCCCCTGTGAATATATAGCAGATGTGCAGCTTGGTCTTCATGTGGGTCCAGAACAATTGGAGTAGGAGCCATACCAAATGTAATTACTTGTCTGTGGCATATGTTCTTCTAGCTAATCTGCTTTGTCTGGCCTCAGTGGGAGAGAATATGCCTAGCCCTGCAAATGTACTGGGGTAGGAAGATGCACAGAGGGGCTCCACCCTCTCAGAGAAGAAAAGGAGGTGGGGAGGAGAGGAGGGATTGTGGGAGGGAATGACTGGGAGGAGGCACTGATCAGGATGTAAAGTGAATAAACAAATGAAAAAAAGTGAAATCACAGAATATACTCTTGTTTTTCTTGTAATGTCTCCACATCAACATACTAAGTGGAAGAGTGCACAACATCCAGTCTCTAATAAAATGCAGTTAGTTTTTCAAAGGTGACTTTTGTGTCTAACCTTTCTGAAATTCTGTCCCTATTTTCTTTAGTATAATTACTTTGGAGACATTGGCATTTCATATACACAATTTTAATCTTTCTTTCTTCCCTTTCTTTGCTTCTTTTAAATATACTAACTTTTTCAAGCACACATGTTAGGGCCCATATAAGAGGAACAGCAAAACAGTTTTAGAACTCATAGAATGTGGCCTACCAGTTAATACAACCATAATGGGTGTGCCTCGGTGAAGCAGAGCCCTGGGGACTGCACATCCTGAGGACTTCATGCTGCTATGGAGTTTTGCTCTGCTTGTTGTCTCCAAGGTTATCACATCCCTCACAATCTGAGTTGTATGAAAACTCTATGGGGGTTTCCAGCCCCTCACTGGACAGTGTCATTGGCACTTACAATATTAGTGACTGATCTTTTCCAAACATTGCTGCTGGAGCACATTAATGACTCAATCACCATCCTCAGAAAAAAATTATAGTTGTAGATTGTTAATAAAGTTAGGTTAAACTATGGAAATCAGTCTGGTGGTACCTTAGAAAATTGAACATAGTATTATCTGAGGACCCAGCTATACCACTCCTTGGCATATACCCAAAAGATGTTTCAAAATACAACAAGGACACATGCTCCACTCTGTTCATAGCAGCCTTATTTATAATAGCCAGAAGTTGGAAAGAACCCTGATGTCCTTCAACAGAGGAATGGATACAGAAAATATGGTATATTTACACAATGGAGTACTACTCAGCTATTAAAAACAACGAGTTAAGGAAATTCTTAGGCAAATGGATGGAGCTTGAGAATATCATCCTGAGTGAGGTAACCCAATCATAAAAGAACATACATGGCATACAATCACTGATAAGTGGATATTAGCCCAAAAGCTCACAATACCTAACACACAATGCATATACACCACATGAAACTCAAGAGGAGGAAGGAAGACCAAAGTGTGGGTGCTTTTTTTTTTTTTTTTTAGAAGGAGTAGCAAACTACTCAACCAGAGCTCCCAGGGTCTAAACCTCCAGCCTGAGAACAGAAAGGGAGGGACTCATGGCTCCACTTGTATAGGTAACTGAGGGTTGCCTCGTTAGGCAACAGTGGAAATGGAGGGCCATGGTCCCCGAAAGATTGGATCCATAGTGTTGGGGAATTCGAGAGCAGGGAGGCGGGATTGGGAGAATGGTGGGAGCACACCCTCATAAAAATTGGAAGAGGGGTATGGGATAAGGGGTTTGGGGGGAGAAAGAAAGTGGAGATAACAGTGAAAGGTAAATATGTAAAATATCCAAAAAAAAAAAAGATAATGGGTCTGGGGGAAAAAAAAAGATAGTTTACTTATTTCAAACGATTTTCAAAGGTTTCCAGGAGATGCTTATTGGCTAAGATCTTATTTTAAGCTCTTCACAAAAGAATTTATGTCTCTATTTAATATTCTCAAGAGAGATGCAAATCCTAATTTCTCTCAACAATTAATTGACAAAAGAGGAGTAATTTTACAAATGTAGAAGAAGCTCTCATTAATTTATATATTATAGAGATTAATATAGATTAATTGTTGACTGTTTTATAATAGTCCTTTGATAAAAGAAATTATTAATAAAGAATTATATTTCTTTAAATAGTGTCTTCATGACTCTCTGAGGGTAGAAGGGGCATGCCTTGTTTACTCTTAACTTTCTAAAACTGAAAGCTCATGGCAAATCTGCTGCTGATTGCCTCTGGCATCGCTGAGACCAATAAAAACTAAGCCACAACTATATGGAAGGACCCTTTTATTCTTAAATGGAATGGCCAGGACCCAGTTCCTACATGGGGCCGAGGATTGATATGCATGTTTGATACCACAGAAGGCACAGCTAAATGGCCACCAAAAAGATTAATGAACTAAATAGATACCCCCACAAAACCAGGCCCAATTATAAATAAGATGAATAACAATTGACATCCAGGGAAGAGAAATTTCCCTGAGAATTCCCTTCTTTTTTCCTTTCCAGATAAAAAATTAATCACTGGTGATGTCTGCTATTAGGAGTTCTAATCCTGATGCTGGCTTCTGGACTTATACTACTCAGACCTCCAATGGGCCTTTGACAAGGACGTCAAACAGCTATAGACTGACATCACTAATCTGAAGAAATCCCTCATTTCTCTGTCTGATGCAATCCCCTCAAATTGCAAAGGACTTTATTGGACTTGATTTTCTCTTTTACAATAGAAAAGATTTTGTACAGCTCTAGACTGTGTACAGCCCTTAAAGAAGAATGCTGCTTTTACGTAGACAAAACAGGGATGATTAAAGAGAGCATAAAATAGGCCAGAGAAGGTCTCGAGAAAAGACAGAAAGAGAAAGAGAAAAATGAGAGCTTGTACAAGAATTGGTCTTCAACCTCTCCATGATTGTTAACCCTACTTCCTTCCATCTTGGAACCAGTAATTAGGTTATTTTTGCTTATTTCCTTTGGTCCCTGGGCCTTAAATAGGCTAACTTTGTGAAACAACAGATAGATAATCTGATAGTAAAATCTATTCAGATGCATTATCATAAATTAGCTATGGAGGACCACAAGACTCTAGGTGAGGATGTTACTCTATCCAGGGTGCTCCCAAGTCCCATCTCCATTAAACCTAAAAGAGGGGACTTCTGCCCCTAGACCAAGCAGTGAGGGGCCACCCAGAACGCCCTCTGTCTGGCGATCTGAATTCTTGCTTAGGCTGTGAGGCTAAGCACTGCAAGGGAATATAAATAAAAGTTAAAAATATGTTTCTGGGTTCCCTGAGGGACAAGCCTGACTGCATAGGGGTTGATGTCAAAAGTATCCCCTCTCCAGGAAAAAGACATCGGGACAGGTATGGTCCTCATGCCTCACTGGACAATGACAGGAGGACTAGAGCCATTACAAGGTCCCCTTTAATTACTGGAGGTCAGGCCTCTATCCTCGCCTTGGCAAGATTAGAATCACCACAGCCCTTCTATAATTGGAGAAGGGAGGAGATGTCAGGGGCAGCCCTGCTTATACACTGAAGACCTAAAATCAGCTATAAGCCTAAAATCAGCAATAGGCCTGACATACATGCCTGCTAAAACAAAGTCTTGGGTCTCTATGGAAAAACACTGAAACAGATGTCTATAAACTATTGTAAACAGGCAGCTTTTGTGGAAATCTACCAGCTTGAATAGTTATAGACCTTGTAAATAGGCAGCCTTGGCAGATAGTACCAACTTAGATAAGGACAAGTGAAGCATAAGCAGAGTCATAGTGACCTGACCCCTGAACCTTTACCCAGCTGATACCCTGTTCTGAAAGATATCTGTACTCCCCCTGAACATCTATGCTCCTGTGTCATCCCCTTCCCCCACATCCTGCATTTTTGTGTTTATAACCCCTGTGTTAAAAAGTAAAAATTATGATTTGATAATGATAAAAAAAAGAAAAAAAAAGAAAAGAAATAACACACAGTGTCCCCCTGGCTCTGCTGACTTAGCTTCTGACAATCCATTTTCTTGTTCTCAGAAATGCTTTGAATTATAAAATGTTATTGTGGTTTTTGTTAGTATGCTGGGTAAAATAATTTTTATTGATTTCATTTTAAATTTCAAAGTTTGTAGTGAGTTAAAATGTCCTTCAACATAATTATAGGTCATATTTGTTTTCATATTGTAAAATGCAAGTTAATCTGTTGAACATTTTTTTAAAAATGAATTCCTTTTTGAGAATTTCATATATGAGCACTGTATTTACATAATTTTTTTTCTTTCTCTCCTTCCTCCCACTCTTCCTAACCCCCAATACTTTTCAAATATATCTTATTTAATTATTGTTCATATATGTATGTATATATGTATACATGTATAAGTATGTATGTATATACAAATACTGATAAATATAGTGTTTTGGGAAAAAAGTTAGGTTAAGATGTTTTTGTTAATGGCGTTGATGTAGAAAATCTTGGTGGGACACTTTGGTGTTCAGAAAGGCACAGAGATTTGTAGTGGGTTTGGCCTAAAGTTGCTTTTATTATGTTAACTTGGGTCCCCAACATTGTTTGCATGAAAATCTGAACATGACACATAAGACCCTGCCCTCAGTTGGTCTTGATTGATAAATAAAGTTGCTGACAGCCAATGGCTGGACAGGGCCCACAAAGGCGAGACTTTGCTGGGATATGTAAGCTATGGGAGAAAAAAATAGAGATAGTGGAGCTTGTTGGTGCTTTGCTTCATCCACCAATCTTCTGTGTTTGCTCGTTGCTCTCTTGCTTGTATCCATCACTCTCTGAGACTCCAACAATAGGTACTAATGAACTTAATGGATGCAGAAACAAAAAAATTCCCAGGTGAGGGACCAAGGGGAAGGAAGAGGGATATCTGTCATGCCAGGAGGAGAGGAAAGATGCCATGCTGAAGAAGGTGCAGGACAAACAGCATAGCCACCATACAGGAGCCAAAGGAGAGCAGCCCCAAGAGGGCTGCCAGACTGAGACTAGGGCAGTAAAGAAGGCTTACAGGATTTAGTAAGTAATAATTGGGAATATCAGAGGGAGGTGGATTAGCCTCGTGGAGGTTAGAAAATGGCCCACCAATTGAGCTGTTTAAGGCATATCATAATATAGAGGCTGTGTGTGTGTCTTTCATTTGGGAACCCAAAACATTGGGGCAGGTAGTGAGGAAGGTACCACTGCTAGGATCTATTTAAGTATTTAATTGGTTACTACTGCAGGGATTTTGAGCAAGGGATTTTTTTTTTGAGGTCAGGGACCATGAACAGTGGCATCCTGACTAGTACTAGCTGACATGCCTTTCTCCCTAAAGCTGGGCAGGTGATCAAGGTGATGATTAATTTCTTGCATCTATTTTCGTCCTCAGTTTCCTGAAATGATTTAATAATACAAAAAAAAAAAACAAACAAACAAACAAAAAAAACCCTCTTAATGAGTAGATGTGTAGCCTGAGGATTTAAAGTAAAAACAACTGTTTTTTTAAACAAAAATGTATATTTATTTATACTTTTAAGATTTCTATAAGATTATTTTTAGGATTAAATAATAAAATAAATTGATTCTTTCTTTGTAACTACAAATTGCAGACTGCAAGTAAGAGAACCAGCTGAAAAAAAAAATACATTGCTTGCTTACACTTTGTTAATTTATAACAAGTTACTTAAACATGAATGTACATGGGTTCTTAAGAAAAACAAATCTTGCTTGCTTATACTTTGTTAATTTATAACAAGTTCTTTAAACATGTATGTTCATTGGTTCTTGGGAGTAATTTGTATTTTTTTTACCTGTAATGCATAAAACGTTTATTCATGTAAAGGTATTGGGGGAACATTCTTTTTTAAATCATTCACTAGAAGAAAATTAGTATGTAATCTCATTGTAATTTTTATATTCCTTGAGAGATTTTACTGGGATATGTAAGCTGTGGGAGAAAAAATAGAGATAGTTGGAGTTTGTTGGTACTTTGCTTCATCCACCAATTTTCTATGTTTGCTCATTGCTCTCTTGCTTGTATCCACTACTCTATGAGACTCCAACAATAGGTACAAATGAACTTAATGGATGCAGAAACGAACAAATTTTCATTCAGTCTTCTTTCCTCTCCCTTGTCTTAGTTTTGTTTTGGTTGTTCGTTTTGTTTTTTACAAAAACTGTTTAATTTCACACAGGCCAGCCTGTTCTACATGATGACTAGTGGACCCTTTCTTGAAAGAAATAAAAATAGTAAGGAAGGAGAGACAGACGGACAAAAAGATTGAAGAAGGGCTTAAAAGTAGGGAGATTATTACTGGTCTTTGAATAACTCTTAGACTCAGTGTGTGAAAACAAACTGCTCACAGTGCAGTACAGTGGGGAGACATGGTCTTAAGAATCTACAGACTCAGTGGCTGACTGGACCGGCTCTTACTGGTTCTCTGCTCTTATCACTTCTTAAAGAAGACATTGAGCTAGACAGCTAGATATACTGAACATATATAACACCTGATTCATCTGTGAAAAGTACTACAGATGTCAGAAATACTGTAATGTACCTATGAAACATAACAATGACCATCATGGCACAATAAACATAAGGGGATGTATGGAGCAGTATTCAGTAGTATGCAAACCTTGCTGGTACCAACTACTCTCTAATTAGATTTAAGGCCCACCCAAAAAGAGAGGGATCATGATTGGCAATTGAAACCTAGCCACTATATAGAGCTAGTGAAGTCATGGATCTTGGAGGAGAATGTACAACTACCGTCTTACTAAAACTGCATAATCTCTAACTACACACTAAATATTTCCCTTATGCCTACAGATAACTGTATTTCTCACCCTGAAACCAGGAAATTTTTCTTTGCATCAGAAACCATTACAGAAAACTGCAACCAATCAAAATGAAGAATTGTAGAACCTAGTTGCATTGACTACATCTAGAAAACAACTTTGGCACCTATGGCTCAGTAAACATCATAGAAGAGGAAGGGCAGAAATATTTTAAGTGTGCTGTGGAACTGTGTTTCCTAATAATACCAGAATCTATACCTATAAAGTCTCACCAATATGGCTTCATAAGCACGAGGTGAACAAAGACAACAATAGACATGTCACAGTGTATAGAGGAAAATCCACATGGCCTCAACCCTGCACAAAGAACTACAGCTAAGGATTACTGAGAGTGGAAGAAATAGTCTCCATGGAAGAGCACTTTAATTGATTATCCAATAAAACAACATCATCCCTGAAAATATACATACAAATAACATAATGCAGACTGAGCAGGTTATATTTAGGAATATACACATATATACATAGGATAACAATTAATTTTTTAAGGACATGAATTTAAAAGAGAGCAAGGCGTGTATGGGATGATTTACAGGGAGGAAAGGGAGGGAGAGATGATATAATTGTATTGTATTATGATCTCAAAAATAAAAGAAAAGGAAAAGAGGCCATATCACAAAAAGAAAAAAAAAAGCAGACATGTCCTGGGCATATTTAAATGATCCCTACAGCTTGTAAAATTGGAAGTTGTGTACCCCATACGAAGAAATGAAATAGGCCAAAAAATTTGCTAGTTAATATGAAAAATATTTGCCTTACAATCAGTTTTTCAGGAACAAAATATTTCATTAGGACTTGCTCATGGCATTTATAAATATCTTCTAGCTTGACTTGAAGATACTCTTGTTTGCTTTATTTTCAAATTTTCTGTTTTAATTAATTAATGTATGTATTCTCTTCATATCCCAATATTAGCATCCCCTCTCCTCCCAGTTTCTTTCTCTCACAGCTCCTTTTCCACTCCATCCTTCTCTTTTCCTCTAAAAGATGGAGGCCTTCTATGAGCCTGCATCCCTCCCTACTCCCCTCCATTCTTCCCCATTCACTCCCCCTCATCTGTGGCTGTGGGTCTCTGCATCTGTTTCCATTGGCTTCTGGGTGGAATCACTCAGAGGACAGTTATGCTAGGCTCTTGTTTGCAAGCCTAACAGACAGAGTATCATTAATAGTGCCAGGAACTGGTTTTTTTTTTTTTTTTCCTTCTTTTTTTTTTCTTTTTTTTTCTTTTTCTTTTTTTATTAGATATTTTATTTACACTTCAGATGCCATCCCCTTTCCCCATTCCCCCCCCTTAGAAAACCCCTATCCCATGCCCCCTTTTCCTTTTTGCATTTATACATTTTTTTAAAATAATGTTAATCATAAGCGTTATAAGTTTGGAATTGTTCAATCAGAGGTGTAACCCACTGACCGACCTAGATATAACAACTATCTTTGACTGGTGGAGATACATGAATATCTGCCTTCCTATCTCCCCCCCTCTCTCTCTCTTTCATCACCTAGCTTCTCCTATCCTTCTTCTCCTCCTCTTCTTACTCCTTCTCTTCCTCTCAGTACTCCTCCTACCTTAGCTCCTCCTACACATCACCCTTCCTGTTAAAATGAAACTTTTCTCTCAAAATACAATTAGAGCATAATTATGCCAATTTGTACCAGTGAGGTACAAGATAGTCCTAATACCCAGTCCATCATTTTGTTGACTAACCAGCACCTCTGTCATCTATCCTAACTAAAACATTTAGTTCTGAACCTGGCTTTAGGATGAATGTCAGCTGACGACCATCCACTCAAATCTTTTCTCTTACGGTAAATAGCTATAAGTTTTCAACCCCGTCAGAAATCCAGAATGACTGAGTTAACTATAATTGTGGGAAGCACAAAGCATAGCTTCTAAAACTTAGCCAATTTATAGAGACCTCTGAACACCTGAAAAGCCCCTATACTACCGAACGTTGGAGCATCAAATCTTCAGCCTTCTGGCCCAGAATCATCTGACAGACCTTGGTGATGCAGGATTATTAAGGACTGATTACTCTGTCTAGGCAGATATAATCAGTCGACTATTCTGCATGTGTGTCCTTTTCTGGACAGTAATTTGTCTGTTGATGGAGAGAGGCAATTCTTGCCTAGTGGCTGTTACCACACAACTGGAGTAACTCCAAGGATGCTCAATTTCTTCTTAGAATCCAAGACAGGAAGCTGTCAGGAGCAGACAGGTCTCTAATCAATATGAACATTAATATATAAATATTTGTAGCATCAGTTCTATGGACTTCTGATGTTTTGAAACCAACTCTCCATGTAAGGTAACCTGGACTGTTGTCTGTTCACTCCTCTCAGCTATTTCTAAGTAAAATATGGAAAGCACCCTAACAATAAACTCAAAAATATGAATTTGCTATAGTCCCTTAACTCATAGGTTAACCGTCCCAAATCAGTTAAAAAAGTTAAAAAAGGGCTGGGTCTAGGCATTGTATTCCTAAATGTGTTATACAGGCACAATGCCCATGAGTGTATCAATATTCATCTCATTTTTATATTAATAAGAGGCTCGTACCAATGAAAACCTTAAATTTGAGATCAAAGTAAATTTTGTACCATTTAAGAATTTATAACTTCATCTTGATAATAATTATACAGATTTCTACCAGTAGGTTATGGCTATGCAGTAAGTCCTAGCTAATCCCCCCTGTTCCAACAAAACCACTACTTTTCCCTAGAAAGACAGACCATTAGTCCCCAAGACCACATTAGTCCCCAAGCTCAGGGAATAGGGGCGCTGACTCTTCTTTAACTTCTTCAAGCTGATTAAGGGCGTTGAGATTTTAGAAGAGGGGTGGGGGGGAGAGTAAGTTGATAAGGCTCTGATGCTGTGTCTTCACTGAATCCAGATGGAATTCCAGGACATCAGAGGTTTGGGCAGGTCTGCTCAGTATGCTTGATGAGTAGATACACCAAGGCTGTGTATTCTAAGATGCTGCCTGAGTTCCAGCACCTGGGATCCCTGCTTCCTCTGGGTTCTTGGATGTTGGGGGCAGAGCTGCCATCCAAGATCTGCTCAGTGCTCTGGCCCAGACAGGAAGGACAGGAACTGGTTCTTGCCCATGGGACATCTTTGTCACTGTACTTCTTCTAGGCAGGACAAATTTTAGATGGAAGTTCTTGTGGGTGTGTTGGTATCCTTATCACTCTAATGGGAGTCCTCCAGGGGTTCAAGAGGTGGCCACTTCAGGATCCATATCTCCCACTGCTAGGAGTCTCAACTATAGTTACCCACATAGACTTCCTGGAGCCTCCCCCATCCCAGGTCTCTGGTACAACCCAAGATCTTCCCCCTTTGGTCAGCCACCAATTTACATTCACTCTACTGGCCCTCTCTCCCCTGCCTTCTTTACACCTGATACCTCTCCCCCTACCCAGTTCCACTCCCCATTCCTCTTAGAGGCTCCATCCAGCAGCAGATGGAAACATGCAGAGGCTCACAGTCAAACATTAGATGGCGCTCAAGGAATCTTATGAAAGAGTTGGGGGACTGATTAAGGGACCTGGAGGGGATAGGGACTCCACAGGGAGACCAAAGGAGTCAACTAGCTTGGACCCTTGTGTTGGGAGCCAACTCCTAGCAAAAAGCAGCTATCATCTTTGCAAACATCTCGAGCCATATACTCTGACAAGAGACTTGTTTTCCACAGCCTACAACAGCTGAGCACACTCTGATAAACAACTTGTTTTTCTCACATATCTTGTTTTGTTGTTAGTGCCCCCAGCTGCAAGGTGCACATGGTAAACTGTCTTCAGCTGTGTTCCCCTGCTTGTGCTTATAAATACCCAGGATTTTCTTTCAATAAAGGAGACTAGAGACTTGAGACTTGATCAGACCCTCTGTCTTTCTTGTCTCCATTCCCTTCCATCCCCACTCTCTCTCTCTGTCTCTCTCTCTGTCTCTCTCTCTGTCTCTCTCTCTGTCTCTCTCTCTGTCTCTCTCTCTGTCTCTCTCTCTGTCTCTCTCTCTCTCTCTCTCTCTCTCTCTCTCTCTCTCTCTCCATAGACCTTGATCTATGGACCAGAGCAGCAGCTTGGACCAGGACTCAGTGGACCCCAAGCCGGGCAATGTGGGCCTCAACACAGTGGCCCCCAAGTAAAGGGGCAGTGCAGACTTCAACACCCTTGGGATCTCCAAGAGACTGAACCATCAACCAAAGAGCAAGCATGGGGTGAACCTAGCACCCATCCCCACACATATGTAGCAGATGTGCAGTTTGGTCTTCATGTGGGTCCCCCAACAACTTGAGTGGGGGCTGTTCCTGCCTCTGTTACCTGCCTATGAGTCCCTTTCTCCTAACTGGGCTGCCTTGTTTGGCCTCAGTGGGAGAGGATTTGCTAGTCCTGTGGTGACTTGATGTTCCAGGGTTGATACCCAGGGGTGGCCTCCCCTTTTCAGAGGAGAAAGGAAGGGGGTAGGGGGAAGGGGCTATTTGAGGGAAGAAATAGAAGAAGCGGGGGACTTCAACCAGCATATAAAGTGAATAAATAAATAATTGGAAAAAAGCTTCTGCACAGTTAAACAATAAATCTAATGAAGAGGAGGCACTCAGAATGGGAGTCTTTGATCGCTATACCTAACAGAGGAATAATATCTAGACTAGAATAAACAAAGAAAAAGATTTGAGGAGGAGAAGGAGGAGGAAGAGGAGAAGAAGACCACCCATTCAAAACATTTTCCTTGCATATATATATATATATATATATATATATATATATATATATATATCTGAAAAAGTATACATAATCCCTAGGAATTAGCAAAATGCAAATCAAAACAACTTTGTGGGGTTCGGTCCTCAGCTCTGAAAAAAAAAAGACAAAATAACAAAACAACTTTGTGATTTCATCTTACCCCAATTAGAATGGCAAAGATAAATAAAACAACCAACATTCAAATGTTGGAGAAGACATGGAGAAAAGGGCACCCCCGCTCACTGTTAGTATAAATGCAATGTAAGAGATACCAGGCAAACAGAAAATATCTCAGAGAAGATGCCTATAATGATCCCATAAGTGTGGAAGGAATCGTGCAGAATGGCTTTTGTAGATCTTTTCCAGAAAGAACAAAAGACAGTAAAAGAATATGAGGGCTTACTTAGTCAATAGAAAGAGATAGTACAATTCACTCCAGTAGGTTAGCAGGGGTGCTTGTATACTTCTGTGGTCAAAAGTTTGAAAGTGGTCAAAAGTTTGAAAAAGCTAGTTTTAACCAGTAGAGGGTTTTTTTCTTTTTTGACATACTAAGGAACATAAATGCAGTAGAAGTTTAAGGTCAGCAAACAGTTTATGGCTTCAACTTGTCCACTGAGAATGGATTAATGAAATGAATCGGACAAGAAAAACCCTTGGTAAATTTTGACTGTATTGAAGAAACAGAAAAGTACTGCACAATATTGTTAGCTTCCTAGATAGGAGACTAAAAAGTGTTATATTCACATTCCTGTAAATTATAAGCATTTAAAAATAGACTGGTTTGTGCCTAGAGAGATGACTCAGTGGCTAATAGCACTTACTGCTCTTGCAGTGGATCCATGTTTGTTTACCAACACATCTGTCAGTAACTCCATTTCCAAAAAATCCAAAACCCTCTTCTAATCTCTAGGGGTACTGGGCACACGTGTCGTATACATATATACATGCAACCAAACATTCACACACATAAAATATATTTTTAAAAATTACCTAAGGATTCAAATCAATTTCAAGTTATCTAAGTTTTATACATGCTTTATAGCCTATAATTTCTGTTTTTTCAGAAATTTTTAATTTAACTGACCACTGATGGAAACTTTTGAGAGTCTAAATTAAAATTTTTTACCAATTAACTTTGTTCTTTGACAATTCTATGCATGTACATAATTATTCTAATTACTCTCACCAGACCTTCCCTTAGCCCCATCAGCTATATTTTCCCTTCAAGTCTCTCTTCCACATTCATGTCCTTTTGGGCTTGTCTTTTTGACCCATGGATTTGGACAAGGGTTGTCTGAGTTACTACATGTTTAGAAATATCCTTTGAAGACTGATAATTGCCAGGGGCCAGCCCTGGAGTGGGTGAGATGGGAGAAGCAGCTTCTTCTTTCTTCTCATCCAGTTCGTTTTGAAGCGCGCGGGGGGGGGGGGGGGGGGTTAGGGGGAGGATGGGAGTGGAAGAGCATCAGCAGAGGGTAAGACCTAGGGTTATGCTACTATAGTTGGCCTGCCCTCTGCTATCCTCTGGCCAGACCAGGGACTGCAGCCTCTGGCACTAGCACCTCAGCTCAAAGGCAGTAGAAGATTAGGAAAATAGCCTGGTACTATCCTAAAAATTTCTGAGGGTAAAAGACTGCAGGCTTAGGTGAGTAACACCTGTAGCCTAACAGCAGAGGATTAGGCAATGTGGCCTTTGTTCTATCTCATTAGGAACTGCTGGGCTCTAACTTACATCTGCTAATCTGAGATCACAGGAAGAAAAAAACACTTAAGGAAGTTGCTATAGAGTTTATTATTAATTGTAAAATGTATCCTATGAAAGATATCTGAGGGGAAAGGAGGAAAGGTCCTAAGTGGGGAAAAGGAAAAAATTCAAACAAGGGAAAAATTCTAGGCAGGGGAAAAGGAAAGGGGAGGATAAAAAAAACTCCTAATGAATATCTACATCTATGACTACTCTACTGCTACTGCTAACGACTACTCTACTGCTAATGAGTACTACTCTCTTTGTCTCTGTCTTTAGTACTTATGCATCTTTCAGAGTACATGGTCACATGTTACAAAGTTCATCACAAGTTCACACCAAAGTTCAAATCAGAAATTGAAATAGAAGTTTACAACACAGAATGTTTACATGCATATTCATTAGGTGCAATTATCTAGCTAGACATTCATCACCTGTCTAGCTCCACAGGTTTGCTGAAGATTTGAAACTATAACTTAAGAAATTAGTGAAGTTTTGTATAGATAAACCCAGGCAATATTTTCTCTTCTGTCCTGGTACCTATAATAAATCATGAGTTCCTCTTTTTGTGACCTTGGTTAATCGTTTTACAACCTCTTGGAATGTGCTCTGAGCAGGAGAAAGTAGTTACAAATTAACTGATAACACTCAGGAGACTGGCAGAGTTCTCATTTCAGTTTTGACTATGCATGAGGGATCTTATAGCAGTCCTGTTATAAATGAGTTTAATAATCATTGATATAATTTTAGGAATTCTTATAGGATCATTATTAAGACTTAAGAAGTCATCTATTTGTCTATATAGTATCACTACAAGACAGTACATCTTTGCGGATCTGCAGAGATCTGCTCCAAAGGGGTGTGCTACTGCTTAGTGATTGTTACATATATTTAATGATGATGATGATGATGATGATGATGATGATAATAATAATAATAATAATAATAATAATAGGAGAAGCATATTAATAGCAGTAATCTTTCCTAAAATAGGTCCGCCATATTGTTGCGGCCCTCTCCATTCCACGCTTGGCAGCCACTGTTTCCCGGCCCAAGCTGCAGCTCCGGTCTGTGGGTCAGGGTCTAGAGAGAGAGAGAGAGAGAGAGAGAGAGAGAGAGAGAGAGAGAGAGGATAAAGGGGAAGAGACTCGAAGAATAGAGACAAGACAGAGGTTCTGATCAAGTCTCCTTTATTGAAGGGAAATCTGGGGTATTTATATGCTTTTGCCACGTGCCTTGTAGGCGCATGGATACCACTTGCCTTGCAGGTGTTGATATGATGTAAGCCTTACAGGCGTGGATACCACGTTCACCTTACAGGCATGTATGGCATGGATAGCACATGGACAGCATGTGAACTGCATGCCTTGCAGGCATGGATACCATGTGCACCTTGCAGCTGGAGGCAGTAAACAGCAAAACAAAATATGTGGGATATCAGAGTGTGCTTCAGCTGTTGTAGGCTGTTGAAAAACAAGTCTCATGTCAGGGTATATGGCTTGAGATGGCTGCAAAGCTGATAGCCGTTTTCTGCTAAAAGTCGGCTCCCAACACCACATTCTTGATAATGGGGCACACTTGTCGCATATAATAATCCGAGGCAAGTATTTCAGGATGATCATCTGCTAAGTATTAGCTTGTACCATTATGGCTCCTGACAGATAATTTCCCATTGGTATACACTAAAGACAATGACTGTCATCTCCACCCTCAGAATTCATCAGCAACCAATAGAACAGCAGGAAAATTAAAGTTCTCCATCAGTTCAAACCCCAGTCTATGACTGACCATTGATAGTTTTGTGTAGGCCCAGTGCAGGCAGCCACAGTTGCTATGAGAGCATGTTGGCAATGCTTGTGTCATGCCCTGAAGACAGCCTTTATTCTATCTTAAAGATCTCACATTCTACTCCCTTTCTGACATTCTCAGAACCCCAGAAAGGGTTGGACAAATGTCTTCTTTAGGACTAAGCACTCAAACTTATGCTCAGGACCTAAAGCATCCATGACACAGCATTTTACATCACATTCACAAGGAAAAGCTTGTCTCATTAAGTCTGGGTGTAACATTCATTTGGGGGTATAAACAGTTATTTAGAGGGCAGTTGGACACCATGACTACTTAGGTAAACAATAGTAGTTAATTCTTCCTTTGGGGATATGACCTCCCTAGCTATGTGTCTTTGACTAGATTCACATTAGCAAGCATGTATTCCTTCTTGTGAAGTGGGCCTCAAATACAACCCAAGAGTGGTTGCTTACCTCAATAAGATACATGGATACATGGCACTATTAGACCAGTGGACAAATCATGCCTATCAGACTGACATTACAGTTTATAAGATGACCAGCTGGGTAAGATCACCAATCCCTTTCTTCCTCAGACTGCATAGAACATTCTAGGATGATGAGAGTTAGCCTATCAGGAAGAAGCATCAGGTTAATTCCAGCTTCATTTTGCTGTATCTTTCAACTAAGGTGTGTGGTGTCTTTAGCAATAAGGTCTTATAACCTGTTCTGTTAGAAATGAGAAACACTTGTGCTGTTTTGAGGGCTTCTGGAGCCTCTGCTGAAAATCTTATAAAGCAGCATCTCACACCTGTCACTGAGATTTTTGTTTAATAAACAATGGCTTCTAGGAGTAATATTATCTAACCACGCAGAACATCTCTTTTATAACTCCTTTTTTTTTTTTTTTTCCCCCGAGACAAGGTTTCTCTGTGTAGTCCTGGCTGTCCTGATACTCACTCTGTAGACCAGGCTGGCCTTGAACTCAGGAATCTGCCTGCCTCTGCCTCCCAAGTGCTAGGATTAAAGGCGTGCACCACCACCACCCGGCTTATAACTCCTTTTTAATTGGCTATTTATCTGATGTTTTATTTATGATAGATGAATGGAATCAGACCAGATGTACATTAACAGAAGAATAGATAATAAAAATGTGGTACATATGTACAATGGAATTTTATTTAGCTACATATAAAATGAAAACATAGAATCTTCCAGGAAATGAATGGAACTAGGAAAATATAGTAAGTGAAGTATGCCAGGCCCAGAAAGACATGTGCTGCATGTTTTCTCTCAGATGCAGATCCTAGCTTCATCTTGTCAGATATGAGTGTTGAACACAGAATACCTGTAGAAGCCGGAAAAGCAGGAAGACCTATGGGAAGGGAATGCCTTGAGGGAGAGGGAATAGTAGAGCACAGGTTATAGGAAGAGAGAAGGGGAAGTTTAGTGGTGATAGGAATAAGAGGAGTAGAGGACATCAGAGGATGTCGAGAACAAGCTAACAACAATGAAGGATATATGAAAAAGCCCTGTGTTAATGTATTGCATTATCAGCCAATTAATAACTATAGCAAGAAATTTTAATTCAAGATTATGTTTAAGAAAACATGTTTGTCAAAAACACCATATTTTTAGTATATGGTATTATAATATGGATCTATTTCTTTACATACTTGACACTGTTTTTACAGAGAATGATTCAGTGCTACTCACAGTGTCTTTATTGCTTCATAGTTTGTACCACCTTCATCTGTTGATAGGTCATTTCTATTTATTTGCAAGGATCAAGTTGTAAACAGATTGATATTCTTTTAAATGTAGCCATGTACAAATATATCCATAGTGAATGACATGTTAATTTTAGTCATAACATTCATATGTGTATATGTATGTGTATATATAAATTAACAAAATACCCTCCCAAAGCCTCTAAAAATTAATTATATCAGAAGTCGGAGTGTGAAAGCACATTCTAAAAGAGTCTGTAAAAACTGAAGATATTTTTGTTTGATTATTTTCAATCTGAAAGTCAAGAGCAACATACACCATGGAAAGTAGTGAGGTAGAACATCCAAAATACACTTGTTAATAGCTTAGGTCCTTCTTTTAGAATTGCCTAATTCAAATCATTATTCATATCAGCTGTGATAGTTTGTATATGCTTCTCCCAGGGAGTAGCACTATTAGAAAGTATGGCCCTGTTGGAGTAGGTGTGTCACTGAGGGCCTAGACTTTAAGACCCTCATTCTAGCTTCCTGGAAGCCAGTATTCTTCTAGGAGCCTTCACATGAAGATGTAGAGCTTGGCAGTGGTGGCACACACCTTTAATCCCAGCACTTGGGAGGCAGAGGCAGGTGGATTTCTGAGTTCGAGGACAGCCTGGTCTACAGAGTAAGTTCCAGGACAGCCAGGGCTACACAAAGAAACCCTGTTTTGAAAAAAAAAACAAAAACAAAAACAAACAAACAAAACCAGATGAAGATGTAGACCTCTCAGCTCTGTCTGCACTGTGCCTGCCTGGATGCTGCTATGCTCCCACCTTGATGATAATGAACTGAACCTCTGAACCTGTAAGCCAGCCCCAATTAAATGTTGTTCTTATAAGAGTTGCCTTGGTCATAGTGTCTGTTCACAGTAGTAAAACCCTAAGACATCAACTATGACTTATGCTTAGGTTTTTTCGACAGTGCCTGAAGCCTGGCCAGATACCACACAAAAACTGCTCTGGACTGCAATGGGGTCAGGACACATGGCTGTGTTTTAACAAAATAGTGGTTAAGAAGACACAGACTAATTGTGGCTCTAGAATTAATAACAAAAAAGTAACAATGGGAGGATTCCTAGGAGAATAGGAGGATAAGAGAAAAAGGAATATGCAGTTAGTCCAAGGTAAGAGCTAACTTTGTGCTCATATCAAAGGATCTAGAAAACATAAGGGGCTAGAACCTGAGTGTAGATACCAAGCACCACATCCAGACCTAGCACACACCTACTATGAGTTACTATTTGTAACCATTGTCACACATTGTTACTATTTAATTCCTGCTTAAATGTCACCTCTCCAAATAAGTTTCAATGGCTTCCACACTAGTCATCCCAGGTTACAGTAGGTTTCATGGCAGTACTTAGAATTACCTGATTACTTATCTACTTCATTATTTGTTTGTCAGATTTTTATCTTCTCTATATTATTCCAATTTGATTATTTCCACTCATACTCATAAACCATCCATGCCATGGTGATTTCATTTCCTGATCACAGTGAGGTGGAACATATTGTATTGCTTATTAATAGCATCATGAAAACTTTGTGTCCATGAATAACTAAGCACTGAGAGAGGAGAAAAAAATGTTGATTTGCTATAACTGTTTCACAGGTCCTAAAGAAGAACAAAAACTAGGTACATGCTTGATAAATGTGCAACTGAAATAATGCTTGACTAGATGGATAGATGATGAAGCAAGATTCAGACAAATTTAACTATTAAGGTATAGGCCAGAGAGAAAGATAAAGAACATTGCTTAAGGTATTCATGAGGTAGCTTAGGTCTACCAGAGCAATGATTCAGCAGGATGTAGATAATATCTTAAATGTAGAAGCCAAGCCTGTGTTTTATGACATTAAATAGACAAAAAAAAAAAAGGAAGACAGGCAGGAATCCAACAAAGAGAGTTAACTTAGGAAAGACCTGTTGGTGCTTAGCTACAGGAGTGCCCTATTATTGTGTACCATATTTGTAACTATATATTTAGTTTATGTATTTGGTAAATATGTATTTTTAACTATGTATTTGTGCTTTCAGGTCTTGATATAGAGACCCTATAAACATAGTATATATTTATAGCCCATTGCAAATGAATGTGAGGCCAGAATCTACACTTGGTGTATAAAGTGGAATGACTCTCTCCCAAAACTGTTGTATCTAATGCTGACTCTGGATACAAGCATCAAGACTTAATTCTTTTTTTTGGGGGGGGGGGGCACAAAGCAGATATTATAAACATTGGAAAATTGGGTCATTCATAAGTAAACACCCAAATATTTGTTGTAACACTTAGTGTGAGTGGTGAAATGTTCACTTAATCCCAAGGATCATACAGTCAGCAGAAACTCAGAATTACAAATGAGCATGCCCTTTTCCAAGAGGACGCAAAAGCTTCACAGGAAAGCACTCACTAATCAGCTAAGTAAACTTCAAGAGAGTTTCTGCAGTGAAATTTTAGAGTGGTCCCTCCCCAAAGCTCCAAGTCCTTGTCCATTGGTTGTCAGGAAAGTCCTGTTCTAAACAAAAGATTACTCTACAGTGGAACCTTAAGAGTTGAGAAAAATTACTTCCAATCAATCTACTGTCATCCACCTTAAGGGTTTTTTCTTATACATTTACTGTATTCTGTTGAATCTCAATTACACAATTTATTTTTGAGACAAAGTAGCTGGCCTCAAACTGATTTCTATCCTCTTGCCTCTGCCTAGAATTATAGGCTTTTGTCACTATGGACAGTTTTACTCCCATGAATTTTGAATGGCTATTGCAAACAAAGAAACAAAAGTTTTGAATAAAGAACAAATGTTGTCCAAGGGAATAAAATCTCCTTGCGTTGCTATACTATGCTTTCCTGTCTTCCAAAGGACATTCCATATTTCTTCCTCCTTGTGCTAGGTTGTGTTCTATTACTAGAACAAATGCCTGAGACAAATAATGTAACAGAAAAATTTTGCACTGGCTAGCAGTTTCAAAGGTTTAGGGCCAAGGTCAGCTAGCTCCAGTGCTTTGAGCCTGAAGTGAGGCAAAGGATCAGTAGGGAGAATATGTGGTCTAGGATACATAAGGGAAGCAGAAAGAAGGCCCTGGGCACATGATAGACCTTTCAAAGATACAGACCCAGTGACTACTTCCTCCAACATATCCTACCTAGTAGTCCTAGTAGCTATGAATTCATCAGTGAATCCATTGTCTAAGGTAAAATACACATGATCCAAACACCTCTCAACAGGGACAACAGCTACAGAACACAGTCTGTGCATGAGACTTTTTCAAGGACAGAGAAAAGATCCTTCTGAACACAGTGGCAGGCTCCCCTGGGGCCTACATAAGACAACTCATTGTTCTTCTCCACATTTTGGTCATTTGCCCTTCCATGAACATGTGGACATCTGTCACCATGTCACAAGAATATCCTTCTTGATTCCTTGGGTAAATATTCTCAATTCAGTTCCAGGGTGACCTTTAAATGATTGAGAATTGTTTCCTGATTGCCTCCCTGCACCTTGCCCCTTTCTGTGTCAGCACTTGCTGATGACTATGTCAGCATTATGAAATATTTATTCAGTGATCTGCTCCAGACTTAAGGACATGCTGGTAGTTTAAAACTAGTGTTGATGTTCAATATTCATTTAAAAGTCAGAATGGCAGCTCTTAATAAAAAAAATAATTTTTTGTTGCAAGACTATTTTTTCCTAATCTCAAGAATCTTTTCAAGAAAATGTCATTTGTGATCCAAAACAGGGTATAGAAAATTTTCACTGAGAGTTGAAAGAACTCTGAAAATCTATACAAATAAGCCTTATGAAATATTACTAATCTCCCTCCTGTCCCACACCACTCCTCCCCACGTATAGAACACTGTCTCTAAATAAAACTGTCACTAGAAATGTATAACTTGACTCTAATTATGATGTCTTCAAATAAGACTCCAGCAGTGGACATTTTTGTAAAGGGGCATAAATTTTACTCTTGAGTATGTAAATGTCTTAAGAGATGAAGAAAGTGGAAGATGGTCTGGAATAAAGAACACATGACAAAGAACACTTAAAATGAATATGTGATACTTGTGTGATGTAAGATGAATTGTGGAAGCCAGGCAGGGGTGACGCACACCTTTAATCCCAGCACTTGGGAGGCAGAGGCAGGTGGATTAATGAGTTCAAGGCTAGCCTGGTCTACCGAGTGACTTCCAGGACAGCTAGAGCTACACAGAGAAACCTTGTCTAGAAACAACCCCCCCCCCCAAAAGAAAGATGAATTGTGGATTGCTGACCTTTCTTCAACAAAACATAATAATACCTGACACATTTCTAAACAAAAGAAAGCACTGTATATATTAGATTTAAAGTATTAAAACCTGCACTCTGGAACAGAGATTGTAATGTAAGTTCTTATAATGCCTGAGCTCTAATGGCTGAACTACATAGGAAGACTATGTTACCAAAAACAAAAGCAATAAAAATTAATAACAATAAATTATTCACTAAGCATGCAGTTAAATTTTGGTGGAAAATAGTTTTACAAAAATTTATTGGTGAGTTCTTGCCTGGTCCTTGTTGCTAGGGCAGACACCTAGCTGGTTTGCTCCTGTGAAAACACCATATCCTGAGACATCCTAGAGGAGACACTGCACTCAGAGCAGCTAGAGCTCAGGATCACAGGATCACAGAGGCATCTGGACCCTGAGGAGTTCTGACACAAACAAGATAACTGGAAAGATAGGCTCCAGTCAGAGACTGTGAGTGCAGGTAGCACTAGAGTTAACCAGATGGTGAAAGGCAAGTACAAGAATGTAAGCAACATAAACCAAAGCTACTTGGCATCATCAGAACCCAGTTATCCCACCATAGCAAGCACTGGACAGCCCATCACACCAGAAAAGCAGGATTCAGAATTAAAATCACATCTCATGAGGATGATAAAGGACTTTTAAAAGGACATAAATAATTTCCTTAAAGAAGTACAGGAAAACACAGGTAAACAGGTAGAAGCCCTTAAAGAGGAAACACAAAACTCCCTTAAACAATTGCAAGAAAACACAACCAAACAGGTAAAGGAATTAAACAAAACCATCCAGGATCTAAGAATGGAAGTAGAAACAATAAAGAAATGTCAAAGGGAGACTACCCTGGAGATAGAAAACCTAGGAAAGAGATCAGGAGTCATAGACGCAAGAATCACCAACAGAATACAAGAGATAGAAGAGAGAATCTCATATACAGAAGATACCATGGAAAACATTGGCAAAACTGTCAAAGAAAATGCAAAACGCAAAAATCTCCTAACCCAAAACATCCATGAAATTCAGGACACAGTGAGAAGACCAAACCTAAGGATAATAGGTATAGATGAGGGTGAAGATTCCCAATTTAAAGGGCTAGTACATATCTTCAACAAAATTATAGAGGAAAACTTCCCTAACCTAAAGAAAGAGATGTCCATGAATATACAAGAAGCCTACAGAACTCCAAATAGACTAGACCAGAAAAGAAATACCACCTGTCACATAATAATCAAAACATCAAATGTACAAAACAAAGAAAAAATACTAAAAGCAGTAAGGGAAAAAAGTCAAGTAACATATAAAGGCAGACCTATAAGAATTACACCAGACTTCTCACCAGAGACTATAAAAGCCAGAAGATCCTAGACTGATATCATACAGGCCCTAAGAGAACATAAATGCCAGCCCAGACTACTATACCCAGCAAAACTCTCAATCACTATTGAGGGAGAAACCAAGATACTTCATGACAAAACCAAATTTACACAATACCTTCCCACAAATCCAGCACTTCAAAAGATAATTTATGGAAAACTCCAACACACGGAGAGGAATTGCAACCTACAAAAAGCAAGGAAGTAATCTTCCAACAATCTCAAAAGAAGATAGTTACACTTACATACTTCCACCTCTAACAACAAAAATAACAGGAAGCAGCAATCATTTTTCCTTAATATCTCTTAATATCAATTGACTCAATTCTCCAATAAAAAGATGTAGACTATCAGACTGGATACATAAACAGGACCCAGCATTTTGCTACATATAGGAAATTCATCTCTGTGAAAAAAGACAGACCCTACTTCAAAGTAAAAGGATGGAAAATAATCTTCCAAACAAATGGTCCCAAGAAACAAGCTGAAGTGGCAATTCTAATATGAAAACAAAATCGACTTTCATCCAAAAGTAACCAAAAAAGACAAGGAAGGACACTTCATGCTCATCAAAGGGAAAATCTATCAAGATGAACTCTCAATTCTGAACATCTATGCCCCAAATGCAAGGGCACCCACATACATAAAAGAAACTTTACTAAAGCTCAAAGCATACATTGCACCTCAAATAATAATAGTGGGGGATTTCAACACCCCACTCTCAGCAATGGACAGATCATAGAAGCAGAAACTAAACAGAGACACAAAGAAACTAACAGAAGTTATAAACCAAATGGTGTGGGAAGCCATGGCTAGGCCTTACTCTTGGCAAGCACTCACTCTTGGCTCTCCTATTCTTCTTTCTGCTTACCTTACATGATTCACTTGTCAGTTCTCAGAACATCAAACAAGGCCTCATAGCAACCCACCTTAGTAACTTTTCCTCCTGATCTCTAGCTTTAGACAACATCCTGCTAGATAGATGTCTTTAGAACACCTGGTAATGCAAAGGACTTGTGAGAATAACTTAGTTAGACCCTACAGCTACAGCTAGCTTCTTCCACCTGCAAAGTCCTCTTTCCATTTCTACCCCTCCCCATATCCTGTTTTTAGAGTATATAACCTGTGTGAACGATAAAAATTTTGCCAGCTTGATAAGACTTCTTGACTTGCTGTGCCTCCTTATTTTCTCATACATCTCAATCCTCTCTACAGGGTCTAAGGGTCCCACTTGATTGTCCAGCTGGCCTGGACAAAATGGATTTAACTGATATCTATAGAACATTTCATCCTAAAACAAAAGAATATACCTTTTTCTCAGTACCTCATGGTACCTTCTCCAAAATAGACCATATAATTGGTCACAAAATAGGCCTCGAAAGATACAAAAAGATTGAAATAATTCCTTGCACCCTATCAGAACACCATGGTCAAAGGCTGGTCTTTAATAATGACAAAAACAATGGAAAACCCGAATACAAGAGGAAATTGAACAATGATCTACTCAATGATGACTCTGTCAAGGAAGAAATAAAGAAAGAAATTAAAGACTTTTTAGAATTTAATGAAAATGAGGACACATCATACCAAAACTTGTGGGACTCCATGAAAGCAGTCCTAAGAGAAAATAAGCTCTAAGTGCCTACAAAAAGAAACTGGAAAGAGCATACACTAACAACTTGACAGCACACCTGAAAGCTTTAGACCAAAAAGAAGCAAATACACCCAAAAGGAGTAGATGGCAGTAAGTAATCAAACTCGGGGCTGAAATCAACCAAGTAGAAACAGAAAGAACTATACAAAATATCAACAAAACCAGGAGCTGGCTCTTTGAGAAAATCAACAAGATAGATAAACCCTTGGCCAGACTAACCAAAGGGCACAGAGACAGTATTCAAATTAATAAAATCAGAACTGAAAAGGGAGACATAACAACAGAAACAGAGGAAATTTAAACAAATCATCAGATCTTACTACAAAGGCTTATACTCAACAAAATTGGAAACGCTGGATGAAATGGACAATTTTCTAGACAGATACCAGGTACCAAAATTAAATCAGCAGCAGATAAACCATCCAAACAGTCCCATAACTGCTTTAAAAAAAAAGATGCAGTCATTAAAAGTCTGCCAACCAAGAAAAGTCCTGGACCAGATGGTTTTAGTTCAGAATTCTATCAGTCCGTCAAGGAAGACATAATACCAATTCTCTTCAAACTATTCCACAGAATAGAAACAGAAGGAACACTACCCAATTCATTTTATGAAGCCACAATAATGCTCATACCTAAACCTCACAAAGACCCAACAAAGAAAGAGAACTTCAGACCAATCTCTCTTATGAATATTGATGTAAAAATTCTCAATAAAATTCCGAAAACCAAATCCAAGAACACATCAAAACAATCATCCATCATGATCAAGTAGGCTTTATTACTGGAATGCAGGGATTGTTCAAAATTTGTAAATCCATCAATGTAATCCACTACATAAACAAATTCAAAGGAAAAAAACCACAGGATCATCTCATTAGATGCTGAGAAAGCATTTGAGAAATTCAACATCCCTTTATGTTAAAAGTCTTGGAAAGATCAGGAAGTCAAGGCCCATACCTAAACATAGTAAAATCAATATTCAGCAAGCCAATAGCCAACATCAAACTAAATGGAGAGAAACTTGAAGCAACCCCACTAAGATCAGGGACTAGAAAAGGCTGCCTATTCTCACCCTACCCATTCAATATTGTTGAGAGCCGACTTTTAGCAGAAATCGGCTATCAGCTTTGCAGCCATCTCAAGCCATATACCCTGATGTGAGACTTCCTTTTCAACAGCCTACAACAGCTGAAGCACACTCTGATATCCCACATATTTTGTTTTGCTGTTTACTGCCCCCAGCTGCAAGACGCACCGCACATGGCATCTATGCCTGCAAGGCATGCAGTTCACATGCTATCCACGTGCTGTCCACACCATACATGCCTGTAAGGCTTACGTCATATCCACACCTGCAAGGCACGTGGTATTCACGAGACTACAAGGCACATGGCAAAAGCCTATAAATACCCCCAGATTTCCCTTCAATAGAGAGAATATGAGAGACAATGAGAGAGACAATAAAGGAGAGAGAGACACAATAAAAGAGACTTGAGATTTGATCAGACCCTCTGTCTTGTCTCCATTCTTCATGTCGTTTGCCTCTCTCTCTCTCTCTCTCTCTCTCTCTCTCTCTCTCTCTCTCTCTCTCGATAGACCCGGACCTGCGGAACAGAGCGGCCGTTACAGTTTGGCCGCCCAATATGGGGAAGCTCAGGCGTTACACAATATAGTACTGGAAGTCCTAGCCAGAGCAATTAGACAACAAAAGGAAGTCAAAGGGATACAAATAAAAAAGGAAGAAGTCAAAATTTCACTATTTGTAGATGATATGATAGTATACTTAAGTGACCCTAAAACTTCCACCAGAGAACTCCTAAACCTGATAAACAACTTTAGCAACGTGGCTGGATATAAAATCAACTCAAACAAATCAGTAGCCTTCCTCTATTCAACGGATAAACAGGCTGAGAAAGAAATTAGGGAAATGACACCCTTCACAATAGTCACAAATAATATAAAATATCTTGGAGTTAATCTAACCAAGCAAGTGAAAGATCTGTATGACAAGAACTTCAAGTCTCTGAAGAAAGAAATCAAAGAAGATCTCAGAAGATGGAAAGGTCTTCCATGCTCATGGATTGGAAGGATTAATTTAGTAGAAATGGGCATCTTGCCAAAAGCAATCTACAGATTCAATGCAATACCCACCAAAATTACAAATCAATTCTTCATAGAGATAGAAAGAGCAATTTACAAATTCATTTGTAATAACAAAAAAAAACCAGGATAGAGAAAACTATACTCAACAATAAAAGAACTTCTGGGGGAATCACCATCCCTGACCTCAAACTGTACTACAGAGCAATAGTGATAAAAACTGCATGATATTGGTACAAAGACAGGCAGGAAGTTCAATAGAATTGAAAATCCAGAAATGAACCCACACACCTACGGTTACTTGATCTTTGACAAAGGAGCTAAAACCATCCAGTGGAAAAAGAACAGCATTTTCAACAAATGGTGCTGGTTCAACTGGAGATCAGCATGTAGAAGAATACAAAACAATCCATTCTTATCCCATTGTACAAAGCTCAAATCCAAGTGGATAAAGGACCTTCACACAAAACCAGATACACTGAAACTAATAGAAGAGAAGGTGGGGAAGAAACTCAAATACCTAGGCACAGGGGAAAGTTCCTGAACAGAACACCAATGGCTTATGCTCTAAGATCAAGAATTGACAAATGGGACCTCATAAAATTGCAAAGCTTCTGTAAGGCAAAGGACACTGTCAATAGGTCAAAACGGCAACCAACAGATTGGGAAGAGATCATTACCAATCCTACATCCAATAGAGAGCTTATATACAATATATACAAAGAACTCAAGAAATTAGACTCCAGACAACCAAATAACCCTATTAAAAAATGGGGTACAGAGCTAAACAAAGAATTCTCAACTAAGGAAACTCGAATGACAGAGAAGCACCTTAAGAAATGCTCAACATCCTTAACTCATCATGGAAATGCAAATCAAAACAACCCTGAAATATCATCTCACACCAGTCAGAATGGCCAAGATAAAAAACTCAGGTGTTAGTAGATGCTGGTGAGTATGTGAAGAAAGAGGAACACTCCTCCATTGTTGGTGGGATTGCAAGCTGGTACAGCCACTCTGGAAATCAGTCTGACAGTTCCTCAGAAAATTGAACATAGCGTTACCTGAGGACACAGATATACCACTCCTGGGCATAAATCCAGAAGATGCTCCCACATATAACAAGGACATATGCTCCACTATGTTCATAGCAGCCTTGTTTATAATAACCAGAAGCTGGAAAGAGCCCAGATGTCCTTCAACAGAGGAATGGATACAGAAAATGTGGTACATTCACACAATAAAGTATTACTCAGCTATTAAAAATAATGAATTTGAGAAATTCTTAGGCAAATGGATGGAACTAGAAAATATCATCCTGAGTGAGGTAACCCAATCACATAAGAACACACATGGTATTTACTCACTGATAAGTGCATATTATCCCAAAAGCTTGAAATAGCCAAGATTCAACTCACAGACCACATGAAGCTCATGAAGGAAGACCAAGTGTGGATGCCTCGGTCCTACTTAGAAGGAGTAACAAAATACTCAAGGGAGTAAATATGGAGACAAAGTGTGGGACAGAAAGTGAAGGAAGGGCTGTCTGGAGACCATTCCACCTGGGTATCCATCCCATGTACAGTTGCCAAAGGTAGTTGCTGATGTGGATGTCAGAAAGTACATGCTGATAGCCTGATATAGGTGTCTCCTTAGAGGTCTAGTGTGGGGAGCCGACAGAAAGCAGCTATCATCCTTGCAGCCATCTTGAGCCATATACCCTGATAAGAGACTTGATTACATCAGCCTACAATAGCTGAGCACATTCTGATAACATCTTGGTTTAGATACCCAGGATCTTTCCTTGGGTGTGTGAGATTAAAGGTGTGTGACTTAAGGATGTGACTTAGAGATCAGATTTAGAGACAAGACCTAAGGGTATTATTAAAGGTGTGACTTAGAAGCATGGCTTAGAAGTGAGACATATAAAAGGTGAGAGGCAGACAGGAGAGTTCAGAACAATTTGGAGGAACAGAGAATCAGACACTTCAGAGAGTACAACTTGGAGTAGGAATTGGGCACTTGAGTCTTGGCACATGGAGGAAGAGCTTGGAATTAGACATTAGGCACTTAGCACTTGGAGTGAGGAACTTGGAACTTGGAGGCACTAGGGACTAGGAACTAGGGACTAGGAACTCAAGACTTGGGACTTGGAGAGAAGAAGAGAGACTGAAGAATAAACGGGATTGAATCACACTCTGTCTGGTCTCCATTCCTCATCTGTCCTCACTCTCTCTCTTGCTGAACCCTGACCCGCAGACCTGGGCAGCTTGGGGCAGTGTAGACTCTAACAGTTTAGCTTCCAAGTCTTTTGGCAGTGCCGGTTCCAACATTGACAGAACGGTCTGAGACATTTTGGTCCGCAAACGTGGGGTAGCTCGGGCTGCAACAGTATATCAGATTCTGACATATTCAGATGCAGATGCTCACAGCTAACCATTGATCTGATCAAGGGGTTCCCAATGGAGGAGTTAGAGAGAAGACTGAAAGAGCTGAACAAGTTTGTGGCCCCATGAGGAGAGCAACAATACCAACCAACCAGAGCTCCCCAGGGTCTAAACCACCAGCCTGGGAGCACATAGGGAAGGACTCATGAGTCTATCTGTATATCTAGGGGAGGGTGGTCTTGTTGGGAATAGGTGGGAGAGGATATCCGTGGTTCTATGAAGGCTGAACACCGAGTTGAGGGGAATTCGAGGATGGGGAGGTGGGTGTTGGGAGGGTAGGTTGGGGCACATCCTCATAGAAGCAGGAAAAGGGGGTATGGTATAGGGGGTTAGATGATGGAGGGAATGGGGTGAGGGGATTGTATCTGAAATGTAAATGCAATATCCAATAAAAATTATTGGTGGATAATTAATGATCCAAGAAAGCATTGTATCTGCTCTTTAATTAACATCTGAAACCTCCAAACCAAGGGCATCAACACGTCAAGCAAAGCACATGTACGTCTGTGATGAAGACTTACATCTGAGCTCAACTATAATGTCACCCATAGAGATATGTTTGAAGTTGCCTTCAAATGATTTCTACCTTCAGCTGTATATGCCCACATACAGTCAAGAGGTAACAAATTCCTTAGGTAACGTTTCCCAATTCTCAAGCATATATTCTATGAGCATATAAAAGTAACTATTGTTTAGTAACTTGGAACTCAGCAGGAAATAAGTGGCAAAACAATATTTGATTCAAGCATGAGATAATGCAGTAACAGAAATCTAAAGAGGAACAAGGTAAATACCAGCATGGATAGATAGTGAGTGTGAGTGGACAGCAGGGCTAGGATCCTTTGTCACACTCAGCCCCTGCCTTTTTAAATGCCAGTCCTGCATGCTGTCTCTGCACCCAATACTACAGGGCCACCCTCCTCAGAGAGAAGGGACATAGATGCCAAATATCCCTGAGAATGAAGCAATGCATTCTTGACAGATTCCTTCTTGCCATACATCACAAATTTCCATAATCTTGAAGAAAAGCCTCATTTAATAATGACAAAACTCTCCCCAGCATAGCTGCAAGAGGGAAAGCAAAATTTTCAAATGTATTTAAACTTATATTGAAGAAAAAAATCATTTCAACTAACAACTGCTCCACTGTTTTTGTAAGGTGAACTCTATAACACAGATGGGGACTGACTGACTACTAGAGTGTACTTCATGCAAAAGTGATGATTCTGAGGAGCTGTCTGCTAGACAGGAGGTAAAAAGAATGTTCTATTTTTAGAAAAAAATGTAAGAGATTATAAGTCTATGAAGAAAATGAATCATGCCAATATGATTAAAATGGTCAGGAAAAAATGATAATCTTTATGTTTGAATATATGAAAGAAAATTCTATCAAAAAAAAAAACTAGGCAAAAAAGCCCATTTCCTGAGCTATTCATCAGAAATACTATGCATAAAATATTTCCAGGGCCAGCCCTCATCAGTTAACATAGCAGTTTTTTTCTAGGAACATGAAACTGGAAAACAGGTAAAAAATATGATTTAGGAGTTGCAGAAGAACTACAATTATACCACCATATACTGACCATGAATCTAGCAAACCACATGGTATACCTAAGTTTTTGTAAAGAACTTAACTGTATGGGACAATGAACATGGGTCAACAGGTAAAGGTGATTGACATCAAGGCTAAGAATCTAAGTTTGATATCCAAGACCCATATAGCAGAGAGAGAGAGAGAGAGAGAGAGAGAGAGAGAGAGAGAGAGAGAGAGAGAGAGAGAGAGAGAGAACTCCTATAACTTAACCTATGACCTGTACACATACACTGTGACATACATTTGCTCCCTCCAAAAAAAATTAGATAAATAAAAATGTAATTAATGCCAGGCTATACAATTTAGGATGGAAATGTGTAATTGGGATACAAAGAAATTACTGACAATATCTAGGCATTGAACTAGCCATATTTTCAAATTAGTTAGGTGTTAGCACCTCATACCATCTAGGTTCCAAAACTGATTTTAAGTGAGCAGGGCAACTGTGAAAACCAAAGTCATCTTTAGATGAATTGGATCCTATGCCTCTGCCAGATATTTTTAAGCATGTAGGCAATGCTCCTCCCTGGCTTCTGCTTCAGGTCCTTCCTCCAGGTTCATGCCCTGGGTTCTTGCCCAGACTCTCCTTCATGATGAACTGTAAGATATGAGGTGAGAGAAGCCCTCTCTCACCCCAAGTTGCCTTGGCCTATTAGGTTTTATCACAAGAGAACCTAGGACTCTGGCTACCCTTAAAACATCCCAACTAAGCCAGTTGGAATATTGGGTTGTAAGGGGTCAGGCTGTCTTCAAATCTGAGGATACCTAGAAAGAATTTAGAAGCTGTAATTTCAGAGCCTCCCATTCCACAAAGCCAAGTGTGGGTATTTTAAAATAAGAGAAAGAAATGGGATGAAGAAATGGATCAGCAGTTAAGAGCAGTGGCTGCTCTTCCAGAAGACTCAGGTTCAGCACCCACATAATAGCTGTCTGTAGCTCCAATTCCAGAAGATCAGACACTTTCTTCTGGTTTCCCATTAGCACTGCACACAAATGGTACAGACATTCACACAGGCAAAACCATCACACAAAAATTTAAAAAAAAAAAAACTAAATTGACTTGAAAAAAAGAACTTACACAGTACTGTTTCAAACACTCAAAGTCCATGCAAGTGTAAATCCCAAGAACATGTCTTTCCTATTCAGTGGAAAGAATATAAATTTGTTTTCTTACATAATTAGTTTTTTTTAACACATTCCATCCCTTTGGAAGCAGAATTTGCTTTCAAAAGTAGTCATATGTAAACTATAGAAGGTGCTCTACTCAAAATCAGACACTATGATACTTCTTCAAAAGAGCTGGGTAGCCAGCCAGAGGAGCCACTTAGCAAATACTGGTGCAACAGCTCCAGAATATACCCATAGTACAAACACCAATGAGGGCCAGTTTTCAGAAAGTACTTAACAATCCAACAGCAAACACTAAATAGTTCAGCTACACACAACTGTCCCTGGAATGCTTGGGAACTCAGGCTGGGTGGTTCAGTGTGGAGGCTACTAGTACCATCACTATAAAGCATCCCAAAGCACCTCTCCACAGAGGTAATGCAAGTTCCTAACCCTGGGAAGTATCTATAGACACCCATTTCTCTCCTGAGTTTGGGAAGAAACAGAAAAAATGGCTAAAAAAAATCTCCTATTTTATTTCTTTCTTAAAAGTGAAATGTATTTCTAAGCACTGTTGCCCACAGTGTTGATACCTGGCTAGGACTTTACAATGCATTGAATAGACTATTTATGTCTCAAGTATTTATCTACAAATTAATAGATTGTAGATGTGTATTTTTTTTTACAAATACAGGAAATGAATGGGTTGAGAGTTTTACTCTAATTTGCTGTGTTTCAGCCTAAGCTAGTCAATGCTACATCACCTTGTGGTTTTTGCCTAGCAGGAGGTGGGACTCCTGGGCTGTTAGTTACTAGCTGATCTGACTAAGGCTTTGCTCTCCCACCTTAACAAAGGCAGAAAGACTGTAACAATCTTGGTTTCTCTACATTGGAACAATGAGATGAGCTCAGTGGTTGAGCTAATCATAACAGAATGTCTTAGAAATAAATTTATCTTCCCTATGCAGAGATCAGAATTACATCTCTTGATCTCAGAGCAGAGTCTGCTTGACCTCAGCCAAACTGAATTTGTCCTGACTGGCAAACTCAATAGCCTCAAGACTTCCATATAAATTATGCCAAGGTTCTACTGTCATCTCTTCATTTAGAATGTCCTCAAAACTTGTTGATATGCGTTCCAAAATCCTGGTTCCGTGTTTGTTGCAGACGTAAAAAAGTTGTGTGCCAGCTGGCCCTCATGTACACTGGTGTAAGTCACAAACTCAGCTCTGACCTACACAATCATGCCACAGAGAAAATGTGTAGGTTTCACACAGTGCATCTTTTAGTTTTATTTCTAAACTGTTTTTAAACAAACACATTGCACTAAAGATTAGGATTATTCTATTTAAACCTATAGTCTGTGGAGTAGACATTATCAACACATTTTTTACAAAAATAATCATTTCAGTGCTAGAGAGATGACACACTGGTTAAGACAGAATATTTTTCATCCAGAGGACTTTAGTTCAGATCTAGGACTTTACAATGTATCAGATCTAGTACCCAAGTTCTCTCACAGTCACGCATAACTCCAGCTCCAGAATCTCACATGCGCTTTTGTCCTATGCAGGCACATGTACAAGCACATGATCAAAAAAAATTAAAATGGAGATATAGTTTTTAAAGAATAGCAGTGCCAAGTATGATGTATTTGTGACTTTGTAATAAATATTAATGTAACTGTTATCATCTTGTAAGCATTTTTCAAAGGTAAACTATAAAATAATAACAATATATTTCATATAAACATTCAGATTTCACCTATTGAAAGTTATTAACTCTGGTCTACTGAGATGTAAAATAGCCTACAAAAGCTAACAACTAGAGTTTGATCTCCAGGATGCATATGGTAGAGCAATAGAAAAGAATCCTTACTCCTTAAAGCTACCTTCTGGGAGAGAGAGAGAGAGAGAGAGAGAGAGAGAGAGAGAGAGAGAGAGAGAGAGAGAGAGAGAGAGAGAGAGAGGAGAGAGAGAGAGAGAGCACAATAAGTAAAATCAAGTAAATTCTAAAACAATATGTAAAGAGTGACTTGTCCTTGTTACATAGGCATTTTCTCCATCTTTAACGGCAAAAAGCCAATACAAGGTTTTTGAAGTTCATGAAGAAAATAAATCAAAATCTGGCACTGGCTTTTGGGCAAGATATGGGACAAAAGATATAAGAAATATAGGAGTAAAATATGTGGTAAGACTGAAGCTTGAAAGCCAGACATAAAGGAAATTATATCATATGGAGACGCTTCTGCTTAGCAGAGGTAATCAAGCAAGGTAACTCCCCACTTCACAGGAAAAAATATTTTAAAATTATATTTGTTGAGGCCCTCACTCTGCCTCAACATTTTTGGGGCTAAGTGCTCTGGTCAAGAGAGAGAGTGGGGTTGGTGGGGCAAGCGACACGAAGAATGGAGACAAGACAGTGTGTGTGGTCAGGTCTTAATTCTCGTCCTGTCTCTCCCGTCTCTCTTCCCGTCTCTCTCCCGCCTCTTTTATTGAAAGGAAATTTGGGGTATTTATCAACACACGAAGGAGAACACCGCTGAAAACACTTTACCACGTGCACCATACAGCTCAGGTCACTAAACAGCAAAACAAGCTATGTGGGATAAACAATATATTTATCAGAGTGTGCTTCAGCTGTTATATATAGGCTTTTGAAAACCAAGTCTTTCATCAGGGTATATGGTTCCAGATGGCTGCAAAGTTGATCTAGCCACTTTCTACTAAAGTCGGCTCCCAACATGTATTACAAAAGATTATCTTACATAGAGATTCTAAAAAGGAATTGGAAAATCAATAATAATAATAAAAATGATATTAAAATTAGTAAATTATTTGAATAAGCATTGTTCAAAATATGATATATCAGTGATCCACACTATGTAAATGTAACTAATAGCCTTAACTGGAAGAAGTTAAAACCACAATGATACATAATCCTATCTCAAAATGGTTAATATCAACAAAGAAAATTACCAAATATGGCCAAAATGTACAGAAAACATTGGACCATTATAAACAATAAGAACATAAGTTAGTACAGCCATGATGAAATACAGTCTGGAGGATATTCAAAAACCTAAAAAAATAGAAATACAATATGAACCAGTTATCAAACTACTGGCAACATATCCAAAGGAAACTAAATCTGTGACTCAAAGAGATACCTGTACTTATTATTGTGGTAGCTCTGCTCATAATCACTAAGATCGATAAGCAATCCAGAATCAATTGACAGATAAGTAGATAAAAATATACATAATGGAATATTATTTTATCATAAAAGAAAAGAATTGTATTATCTGTGCCAGTAGGAATAGCTAGACCATATTATGTTAATCAAAATAAGACAAATGGGAAAAAAAGAAGGCAGAATGGAGCAGCGTCTTGCAAAGAGAAGCAGAACTAAAGATGCAACAGCAGTGACATGTATAAAAGCAGGAATGTGGCAGACAAACAAACATTTTGAGGAAGGAGAGCATGGGGCTGTGGGCTGCAAATATAATGGCCATACCCAGGATACTTGTAGGGTGATTGGTGCCAATGGGAAATATGGAAAACTTATGAAAAATATAGAAACTTTTTATGAACCCTAGACCTGAGCCAAAAATGCAGGCCAGCCAGTTCACTAGTTCCACAAAGAAAGCAGAACTAAATGTGAGATTTTTAGGTCTTAGAATTCATTGCCCTGGGATACATTCTACATTCCCAGAGGCGTACATTATTTCTGAGTCAGAGGACACTTGCTGGATTAACATTCAGGAGAGTAAGGGAGAGGCTGATTAACATTAATCAGACCTCAGGGAAGAGAACCCACTTGCGGGTGGGGAAGGCCCAAAGAATGGATGGTTGGACAAGGTTAGATTCTAGTGAAAGATGAGTGTAAAAGATGTTTTCTGCATGACCCTGACTAAATTATGGGTTGGGACTTTTGGGGACTTTCCACTGTTTTTATGTTATGTTTTCTTAGTTACCTCTTCACCCCCACCCCCGGTTTGTGGATTCCCCTATATAAGACCTCCCCTAGCCAGGCTGTTTTGTCAATTCCTCTGCTCTAGGATGAGTTATGGATTGACCATCAGCCAGTTGATCCCGAAATATACCTCTTGCTGATTGCATCAAGATTGGTGTCTTGTGAGTTATTGGATGGCAGAGAATTCCTGAGGCTTGGGTGAGGTCCTCCCTTCCTGGGGGTCTTATACCAAGAGCAGGGTGGTGTACAGCAGCCTGGAAAATGCATATAGGTCCTGCCCCTGGATGCACTGCCAAAGTGCAAGATCACCCTGACTCTGAGCAACAACATGCTATCCAAAGTGGAGAATAGTTCATTTTCTGGATCAAGTTTCCTAGAAAGACTTCCATAATCCAAGCTGCCACCAGAAACCAGATTGATGTCCAGGATCCATGCAGTTGCTGGTTGCTATGGGCAGGGAGGCATCTTTTGAAGTGTTATCAAGGACTGCAAACTCATTACTGAGAATGAGAGACATTGAAGGTTTCTTGCCAACCTTCCCCCTGCCCCACCCCACCAGAACAGAAAAAGAAAAAAAGAAATGAAACAGTTTAGACAGGAAGCTATTGAAGAAAATCCTTAAAAATAGTGATAAAGATGCTGAAGTATATAGCCCTTCTCAGTTGATTGATGGCTTATGGTAGGGGTGAGGGGTACAGGGTAGGGTGGGGAGGTGAGGAATGGATGGGGGCTAAGGTGTGGGGAAAGTGGAGGGAGTGGGGAGCAGGGAGTGGCATTCAGTTCTCTTTAAGGGGCTGGCCACTGGGAGTTTGATCAGGCTCCAATGAGTATATGAATAACACAAATTGAACTTAATGAGGTTTATCTGTATGCGGGAGAGTGCAAGGGAGAGAGAGAGGACCTGGGAGGAATGAGAAACAAGTGTGGTCAAGGTATATTGTATGTGATCCAGGTTTATTGAATGAAATTCCCAAACAATTAATAAAAACATTATGTTGGTGGAGGAAGAGAAAAAAAGAAGCAAAGCAAATAAAGATAAATACTCTATAAGCTAACTCATTAATCTTAAAAACATTAATCTCATGAAAATGGAGAGTAGAGGGTTCCTTCCAGTCTGGGCCCAAGCACTGAGCAGATCCTGGGTGGCAACTCTGCCCCCAATCTCACAAAACCTAGAGGAAGCGGGGCTCTGAGGACCTCTATCCTGGCAATATCTTAGGTAAGCAGACAGCAAGCAGGAAGTAACTAGGACCCACTAGGACCCAGGAAGTGACTCTTGGTCAGGAGTACTGGTTCTTTCCTGTCTGCACCTGAGCACTGAGCAGATTTTGGGCCCCAGCTCTTACCCCAGTAGTAACACCCACCCCACACGGTTCTGATACAACCAAGATAATAGGAAAGACAGGCTTCAGTCAGAGACAGGGCAGGTAGCACTAAGGAGATCCAGATGGTGAAAGGCAAGCAAAAGAACATAAGCATCAGCAACCCAGGGTACTTGGGATTATTAGAACCAAGTTCTCCCACAAAAGAAACTCCTGAATTCCCCATATTACTAGGAAAGCAAGATTCAGATTTTAAATCACTTCTAAAGATGATGATAGAGGACTTAAAGAAGGACATAATTAACTCCCTTAAAGAAGTACAGGAAAACACAGGTAAACAGGTAGAAGCCCTTAAAGAGGAAACACAAAAATTCCTTAAAGAATTAAGAGAGAACACAACCAAACAGGTGAAGGAATTGAACAAAACAATCCAGGACATAAAAATGGAAGTAGAAACAATAAAGAAATCACAAAGGGAGACTACCCTGGTGATAGGAAACCTAGGAAAGAAATCAGGAGTTATATATGCAAGCATCACAAATAGAATACAAGAGATAGAAGAGAGAATCTCAGGTGCAGAAGATACCATAGAAAATATTGACACAACTGTCAAAGAAATCACAAAATGCGAAAAGTTCTTAACACAAAAAATCTAGGAAATCCAGAACACAATGAGAAGAGTGAACCTAAAAATAATAGGTATAGATGAGAGTGAAGATTCCCAACTTAAAGGGCCAATAAATATCTTCAACAAAATTATAGAAGAAAACTTCTCTAAAGAACAAGATGCCCATAAACCTACAGGAAGCCTATAGAAATCCAAATAGACTAGACCAGAAAAGAAATACCTCCCGTCACATAATAATCAAAACACCAAGTACACAAAACAAAGAAAGAATATTAAATGCAGTAAGGGGAAAAGGTCAAGTAACATATAAAGGCAGCCTATCAGAATTACACCAGACATCTCACAAGAGACTATAAAAGCTAGAAGATGCTGGACAGATGGTTAGGGACCGCTCGGCCAAATGTTGGAACCTGCACCGCCACAAGCCTTGGGGGCTAAATTGTTCTGGCTCCTACTGTTGCTCTGGTCCGAGGGTCAGGATTCAGTAAGAGAGAGAGTGAGGGCAGATGGGAAGAATGGAGACAAGACAGAATATGATTCAGTCCCATTTATTCTCAAGTCTCTCTTCCTAGTCCAAGTCCAAAGTCTCGAGTTCCTAGTCCCTAGCTCCTAGTCCCTAGTGCCTCCAAGTTCCAAGTTTTTCCAGTGCAGTCTTCTGTCTGCCTCTCACCTTTTATAAGTCTCACTTCTTAAGTCACACCTTTAAGTCACACACACCCAAGGGAAAATCCTGGGTATATAAAACAAGATGTTATCAGAGTGTGCTCAGCTGTTGTAGGCTATTGAAAACAAGTGTCTTGTCAGGGTATATGGCTCCAGATGGCTGCAAGAATGATAACCTCCTTCTGTTGGCTCCCCACAACAGACGTCATACAGACCCTAAGAGAACACAGATGCCAGACCAGGCTACTATACCCAGCAAAACTCTCAATTACCATAGGTGGAGAAATCAAGATATTCCACAACAAAACCAAATCTACACAATATCTTTCCACAAACTCAGCAATACAAAGGATAATAGCAGGAAAGTTCCAATGCAAGGAGGGAAATTATAGCCTAGAAAGGGCAAGAAAGTAATCCTCTTCCAACAACTCCAAAAGAAGATAGCCGCACAAAGATAATTCCACCTCTAATAACAAAAATAACAGGAAGCAACAATCACTGTTCCTTAATATCTCTTAACATCAGTGGACTCAGTTCTCCATTTAAAAGACATAGGCTAATGGACTGGATATATAAACAGGACCCAGCATTTTGCTGCATACAGGAAACTCACCTCAGAGACAAAGACAGACTCTACCTTAAAGTAAAAGGCTAGAAAACAATTTTTCAAGCAAATGATCCTAAGAAACAAGCTAGAGTAGACATTCTAAAATCTCCAGCCCAAGAACACAAAGTGAGGGACTCATGGCTCCACCTGTATAGGTAGTTGAGGGTGGCCTTGCCAGGCATCAGTGGATGGCCTTGGTACCTGAAAGTTTGGATTCCCTAGTGTTGGGGAATTTCAAGAGCAGGAATGGGAGGATGGTGGGAGCCCACCCTCATAGTAATTGGAGGAGGGGGGATGGATTAAGAGGTTAGTCATCAGTGGAAGTGGAGGGCCTTGGTGCCTGAAAGTTTGGTTTCCCTAGTGTTGGGGAATTTGAGAGCAGGGGGGGCGGGAATGGAAGGATAGTGGGAGCAGACCTTGATAGTAACTCCCAGAATTATATGGATTAGACATGACAGAGGCAGGCCACCAGAAGGCTAGATTCCAGAATTCAAACAAAAAATTATCTTGATACTTAAATTTGTCTTGAGAATCATATATTTCAGAATATACAGCCTTGATGTATCTACTCATCAAGCAAGCTGTGGAGACCTGCTCAAACCTCTGATGTCCTGGAATTCCAGCTAGATGCAGTGAAGACACAGCATCAGAGGCTTATCAATTTACTTTTCCTCCTGCCCCTCTTCTAATATCTCAACATCCATAAGCAGCTTGAAGAAGTTAATGATGAGTTGGCGCCCCTATTCCCTGGGCTTGGAGAATGAGGTGATTAATATTGGCCTGTCTTTCTAGGGAAAAGTAGTGGTTTTGTTGGAATAGGGAGGATTAGCTAGGATTTATTTCATAGCCATAACCTATTGATAGAAATATATATAATTGTTATTAAGATGAAGTTATAATTTCTTAAATGGTATAAAATTTACTTTGATTTTGAATTTAAGGTTTTCATTGGTACGAGCTTCTTATTGATATAAAAGTGAGATGAATATTGTGACTCTCATAGGCATTGTGCCTGTATAACACATTTAGGAATACAAGGCTTAGTATTTCCTTCTTTAACTTTTTTAACTGATTTGAGATGGTTAGCCTGTGAGTTAAGGGCCTATAGCAAATTCATGGCTTTGAGTTTATTGTTAGGGTGTTTTCTATATTTTATTTAGAGATAGCTGAGTGGAGTTAAAAGACAACACTCCAGATTACCTTACATGGATAGTTGGTTTTCAAAACATCGGAAATCCACAGAATTGATGTTACAAACATTTCTGTATTAAGGTTCATTTTGATTAGAGACCTGTCTGCTCCTGACAGCTTCCTGTCTTGGATTCTAAGAAGAAATTGAGCATCTTTGGAGTTATTCCAAATTTGGTGAGACAGCCACTAGGCAAGAATTGCCTCTCTCCATCTACAGACAAATTACTGTCCAGAAAAGGACACACATGCAGAATAGTCGACTGATTATATCTGCCAAGACAGAGTAGTCAGCCCTTAATAATTCTGCATCGCTAGGTCCATCAGATGATCCTGGGCCAGAAGGCTGAAGATCAGATGCTTCAACATTTTGTAGTACAGGAACTGTCCAGGTGTTCAGCGGTCTCTATAAATTGGCTAAGTTTTAGAAGCTATGCTTTGTGCTTCCCATAATTTCAGTTAACTCAGTCATTCTGGATTTCTGACGGGGTTGAAGAATTATAGTCTCATAGCCAATCCTGGCTATTTACTTTGAAAGAAAAGATTTGAGAGGATGGTTTTTAGCTGACACTCATTCTAAAGCCAAGAGAAGAGCCAGGTTCAGAACTAAGTCTTTTAATTAGGAGAGATGACAGAGGTTCTGTTTAGTCAACACAATGATGGACTGGGTATTAGGTCTATCTTGTACCTTACTGACACAAATTGGTATAGTTATGCTCTAATTGTATTTTGAGAGAAAAGTTTTATTTTAACAGGAAGGGTGATATGTAGGAGGAGCTAGGTGGGAGGAGTACAGAGAGGAAGAGGAGTAAGGAGCGAAGGAGGAGAAGGAGATGAGGAGCTAGGAGATGAGAGAGAAAAAGGGTGGGGGACATGAAGGCAGATGTTCACATGTCTCTGCCAGTCAAAGATAGTTGATGTATCTAGGTTGGGTATTGGGTTACACTTCTGATTGATATTGAGCATTACCAAACTTATATAGCCTTTGATTAACATTTTTAAAAGTTGTATAGAAGCAAAAAGGAGAAGGAGGCATGGGATAGAGGTTTTCTAGAGAGGGGAAATGGGGAAAAGGGATGGCATCTGAAATGTAAATAAAATATCCAATAAAAAATAAATTTAAAAAAAAGAAAATGGAGAGTAGAATGTGGTCACTAGAAGCCAGGGACTCTAGGATAAAGGGGAAGGAGTGAAAAGTTGTTTACTAAGTAGAAAAATGCAGTTGGAGAGGGGAAATATGTTGCATTATTCTATATTGAAAATCTGTAAGCCAAAAGAGGAGGGAAAACTCACACCACCATGACAAAATAGCAGGAACCAGGAAACATTGCTCACTGATTATTTTCAACATCATTAGTCTCAATTCCCCAATTAAGAAATACAAATGAACATATTTGATTAGGAAACAGAATCTATGCTGTTGCTGCCTTCAAGAAACACAACTTATCATCAAGGATAAATATTACTTTAGAGTAAAGAGACAGAAAAAGGTAATACAAGCAAAAGAATGCAAGAAGCAAGCAGCTGTAGCCATTTTAATATTGAACAAAATAAACTTCAACACAAAACTAATCAGAAGAGATAGGAAAAGACAATATATATTCATCAAAGGAAACATCCATCAAGAAGCTATTGTAATTCAAAACATTTACAGATCAAGCACAAGGGCAAACAAGTTCATAAAAGAGACACTAATACAGTTTAAATCACATATGGACTCTCATACATTTATAGTGGATGACTTCAATATCCAACTCTCATCAACAGACAGATCATCCAGACAGAAACTAAACAGAAAAAAAATCTAAAGCTAAATGACATTATAAATCAAATGAACCTATATATTTACAGAATATATTTACAGAACAGTACCATCCAAAGACAAAAGAATATATCTTCTCAAAATTTCATGGAACCATCTCCAAAAAGTGTTGGACCATATATTCAGACACAAAGTCAACCTCAATGGATACAAGAAAAATAAAATAACATCCTGCATCTTATCTGAACACACAGATCAAAGCTGAATATCAACAACAGATACAACAAAAAGCTTACAAACTTATGGAAACTGAAAACTCTCCACTGAATGAAAATTGGGTCCAGATGAAAATTTAAAACTTTCTAGAATTGAATGAAAATGAATACACAACAACTCAAACTTATAGGATGCAATGAAGGCAGTTCTAAGAGGCAGGTACTAAGTACCTGTATTTTAAAAAAGAACTCAGAGAAATCTTACACTAAAAACCTTTTGGCACACCTGAAAGCTCTAGAAAAAAGAATTAACACTCAAAAGTATTAGACAGCAAAAAATTGTTGAGTTTTAAACCCAGAACAAATGGCTGAGGCAACATAACAAAGTGGATCTGGTGGTCACAGGCCCTCCCTATTCCTTAGCCCCTACCTGTTACAGGGTACTCCTGGTTTGCATACTTCACCCACTGCTATAAACTTCACCTCAGACACTGGGCTGCCATCCCCCCAGCTGCCTTATCCTATGTAATCCAGCCATTTTGGCTATATGTGCCACAATATCCCAATTGTGCTGTTCATACTTTCTTATTATTTTAAAAATTCATTATGGTTTGATTTTCTTCCTTTTTATTATTAATATGTTATTTGTTCTTTAGATATTTTATATCTGACTTCTCTTGATCATATCTACCCTACCCATATCTCCTCTTCATTTCCCTGTGCCCCCAACATATCTTGCTCCTAACTTCACATGATGTTCTTATTTTTTTAAATAAAATTTTGCTTACTTAATTTTACTTCAATTACATCCCTTATACTCTGATCCATTTTATTCATGAGATTTTCTACTAGGTTTTTTCACTTGATTTGATGAGACTCTTATGCCTAAAATTTCAGGTTAACTTTTTTTTTTTTTTTTTTGCTATTTTTATGATTTTCTTTTATTTATGTGTATGTGTCTCTGTGAATATATTAATGTGTAGAAGTGCCCATGAAATCCAGAAGAGAGTGTCATATCTCACAGAACATAAATTTGAGGGATTATAAACTGCACAACTTGAATGCTCAGAATTGAATTCATGACCTGGAAGAATATCAACTTCTCTTAATAATGAAGCCATCTTTCCCAATCCTCTTGTTTACATTATTGTTCAATTGAAACTAAATTGTAGTAGGAATAAAATATTCTTTATCTTTATTCTTTATAGTACTGGGGTAGGGGAATAGAGAGTTGGGAAGTGGGGAGGTGGGGGTGGAGGTGAGGACATCTTATTGAAAACAGCAGGGGAGGAATGGGATGACAAATTGTCAGAGGGCAGTCCTGAAGGGGAATAATGACTGGAATGTAAATAAATAAATAAATAAATAAATAAATAAAATTAAAGGTTAAAAAAGTAGAATGAGTGTCAGCTGAGAAAGAACAAGGAGTAGTATTAGTTCAACTTAGAAAAAACTAAGGAGAAAAGTACATGGAAGTTAAAACTGCAGTGTTTCTAATATCCACAGAGTTTAAATATTGTGGAAAGAGTTGATTAATTCATAAATATAAGAAGAGGAGATAGGGGTTGAGAAAATGAGGTAGGAATGATAGGGAAGTATGTGGGTTGTACGTATGGAGACTAGTACAAGAAAATACAATAAAATAGATATAGAGGCACACAGAACAGTCATGAAACCTGTATAAATAATGTAAAAAAAACAAAGCAAGACGATTAAAACATGTTATGCAGGAGTCAATATTTATAAAGGTAAATATAAAAGAGTTAATTAATATTTCTTCCTTTATAGGATGGATTTTAATTCATTCCTTTACTGTATTGTTTTAAATATTAAACTGCACTGACTGGGGAGGTGCAGGTTAGCTCTAGCTCAAACCTGTAAAACCAGAGTTTTGAGTATGCAATGCTGAGGTGAGTTCAATGAACTGTCTTTGATTTGAGTTTCTGTTCAGTTAAATAGAGTGTCAAACTTTCCTTTCCACAGACCTTAGCACAAAAAAAAATATTGCTTTAGAAAATTTTCCACCCATTTTTTTTTAATGTGGGGTCATGCATTCCCTGCCTGGGTTTCTAAACTCAAAGAAGGAATGTTAATATCATACATGCTATTTATCTTGTTAGCTAGAAATGGACATCCTACCACAGTGAAAGGTATGACAGCATCAGTTCCTGTAGTCTCCACAGGCCAGGGCAGTTTGCATGTGGCTGTGACATGGCTCTGGCATGACTGCACTGAGGTTACCAGTGTGCTTCAAATTTTGCATCATTGTTCCTTCTCACAGAATCAAGCTACATGTTGCACTTCGGCCTCATCCCCTCATAGGGATTCTCCCTGTCTACTGTGATTCCCAGCTCCTGTTATTCCTCCACAGCCTGTTTCATCTCTCCAGCCTGTGGTTACTGCAGCATTTGTCTGCTGCTGAGTGGAGTCGGGTGGGGAGGGAGAGAAGAGAGAGGAACTGAAGTACTTCTTGGTAGTTTCCATAGACATTGCCCAAGATGCATGGTTGATATTCCTGCCTACTTTTTTGCAAAGATTCTTATTCCCTTCATTCTCAATAATTATCTGTTGTAGGAATTAAAAACTATTGTTCATAATGCTATTTTGTTTCATAGATTACAATTTGGGCACAATCTGCCATCTCACTCAGAATTCCTGTGCTGTTTTTTCACACCCCTACTGTTCTCTGCCCCTCAATGATGCTTTCCCTTCAAACACAGTCCCCACATATGCTTTCATAACACACAGATTTCATGGCCCTCTCTTTTCCTCTTTCCCTCCTTCTAGATCATTTCCTCCCCCATATAGTACCTTCCCCCTTTAATGTCATACGTATATTTCTGATTAAATTTTCTCTTTCACATATTGAATTTTTATCCTTTTGTTATTTGTTTCTTTATTTTCCAATAAAGTAGGTTTTTATTTTAGTTTTAGTTTGGTTTGGTTTGGTTTTTGAGTTTTTGCTGTTGTTGATTGAAGTATGTCTAAGTTGAGGTATGTGTGTGCTTGGTTTTCTACAATTTCTCTAATGTCTATTATACTGCCTAGTCATAATTATAACTCTGGGTGTGGTGACATAAACATTTAATCTCAACACTTAAGAGGTAGGTGCAGGAGGATCAGAAATTCAAAGCTAGCTTTGGCTATGAGAGATCCTATATTAAAGAAAAAACAAAACAAAAGTGAAGAAAGAAAGAAAGAAAGAAAGAAAGAAAGAAAGAAAGAAAGAAAGAAGGAAAGAAAGAAGAAAGAGAAAAAACAAAAGAAAGAAACAAACAAAATGAAAAGCTTAATGAATGAACTCAGTGGATGCAGTCCTTAACAATGCTGTTTTTTCCCTGTCCTTTTACTCTTATATTTTGAATTTTATACAAGAATTGCTGAAATCTTGTGAAGTCATATTTGGTCTTTCCATTAGTCTTGGGCTCATACTCCCTGTGTGATAGGATTCCCTTACTGAATATACAGTGGAGACACTCCAGAAAACACTTGGATTTAGTAGCTCTACCCTAATTACTCCCTTGAAGGACACACAAAGCTGAGGATTCTGTAAGGTTTTAATTTTTGCTATCTTGAAAGGAAAGTACAGACATTGGGAAGACCATCCTGACATTTTCCAAACTTGTTGGAGTTTATAAGTATGGCAGCCCCATGCCTCACAGAAGAAAAAGCCAGAAGTTATTTATTGGACAAAAGCTTGACTGGACACCTATGTTATCAGAATCAAGGATTTGTCAAACATTTGAAGTCATGACCTTTCTAAATGGCCTCTGGCTGTGTGGTTGATTCTCATTTACCTCACTTCCCAATCTTTCCTGTTACTCACTTACCAGGTTGTGGCAGCTTCTGATTGGTGTGCTCTCCATATATAGTCCCATGATGTGGACCCTGGAATCAACAGTCTTCCTTTTCTCCTAGTACTGGAGCTTGATCTTGTGCATTTCCTGCTCTCCTACTTGTCACCATGAAGTTTCTGGTACTCCTTGTGTTGCTTGGTGTTTCCACTATCCTAGTCTCTTGCCGTAAGTAAAGACTTATACTTTACTTTAAAATGGGGGCCAGTGAAACATGGATTTATGGATGCCTACATGCTGCTATTTCCTGTCCTCCTATTTAGTACCTGGTTCTATCTCAATTTTTAAACTTAAATAGTTTTTTTCTTATTTTTATCAATTTATTTATTCACTTGACATCCCCATAGCATTTTATCAGTATGTTTGTGTGTGTGTTTTGTGTGTGTGTGTGTGTGTGTGTGTGTTGTATGTGCCATATGGTGTCAGAGTCAGGGAAGCAAAACTGACCACATGTTAGATTTCAAAGGGTTTCTTTTTGTTTGTACCTGTGCTTCCCTCAATCTGTCTACTTAGTTGAACATGACTGTAGTCGTGTTCACATTCTCTATCTCATCAAAATGTTACTTAAGTTCTTCTGTCTTATTTTGCTTATTTTTCTTCAGAGGACGCTGGGACAGACACTGCTGACACTTCTACTACTGGTGAGCCTGAGTCTGAGTATCTTTCATTACTGATAGTATATTTTTTATCAGTGTGTGTGTGTGCCTCTCTGTGTGTGTGTGTGTGTGTGTGTGTGTGTGTGTGTGTGTGTGTGTGTGTGTGTGTGTTTATGTGTGCTATATTCTGTCAGGGTCTCAAATATATTGTGTTGCATATGAGGAAGTTAAAGACAAGAGTCAGTTCTCTCCTTCAACTATGGAATCATGTCATATCAGCCAGCTTGTAAGAGAAGAGCTTTTACCTACTGAGCCGTCTTGCTGGTACTCACCTCCATTTTGACACATCATTGTAGGTAGGTAGGTTGACTCCTCTGGGGTTCCCAATTCGGTCCAGCTTTTCCTCTATTCTAAACATGGCACTGAAATGCTTTGTTAGTGTCAATAAGTTACATTTGAGAAGGTTATTAAAGACTTATTTCAGGGAAGCCAAAGTGACCACATGTTAGATTTCAAAGGGTTTCTTTTATCTGTACATGTGCCTCCCTCAGTCTGTCTACTTAGTTGAACATGACTGTAGTCGTGTTCACATTCTCTGTCTCATTAAAATGTTACTTAAGTTCTTCTGTCTTATTTTGCTTATTTTTCTTCAGAGGACTCTGGGACAGACACTGCTGACACTTCTACTACTGGTGAGCCTGAGTCTGAGTATCTTTCATTACTGATAGTATATTTTTTATCAGTGTGTGTGTGTGCCTCTGTGTGTGTGTGTGTGTGTGTGTGTGTGTGTGTGTGTGTGTGTGTGTGTGTGTGTGTGTGGTGTTTGCCATATGGTGTCAAAGTCTCAAACTTATTTGAGATACAAATGAGGAAGTTAGAGACAGGAGTCAGTTTTCTCCTTCAACTACAAAATTAGCTCATATCACCCAGCTTGTAAGAGAAGAGCTTTTACCTACTGAGCCATCTTGCTGGTACTCACCTCCATTTTGACACATCATTGTTGGTAGGTAGGTTGACTCCTCTGGGGTTTCTAATCCAGTCCAGCTTTTCCTCTATTCTAAGCACGGCACTGAAATGCTTTGTTAGTGCCAGTAAGTTACATTTGAGAAGGTTATTAAAGACTTATTTCAGGGAAGCAAAAGTGACCACATGTTAGATTTCAAAGGGTTTCTTTTATCTGTACATGTGCTTCCCTCAATCTGTCTACTTAGTTGAACATGACTGTAGTCGTGTTCACATTCTCTATCTCATCAAAATGTTACTTAAGTTCTTCTGTCTTATTTTGCTTATTTTTCTTCAGAGGACGCTGGGACAGTCACTGCTGACTCTTCTACTACTGGTGAGGCTGAGTCTGAGTACCTTTCATTACCTTCCTACCATAACCATTTTCCCTTCACAGCTTGTCAGTAACCAATGTCATTTGGATATTATGAGATGTGAGAAAATTTTAGTAAAATCCACAGAAATCTGCATTTCTGATTATAAAATTATTTTTAATGTAAGATATCATTTTATTCCTCATATAAAGATAATTAAGCCTCTGACATGGACTTAGAGAAACTCTAGGCATTTATTGTTCTTATGCAGTAGACACAAGGTCATGAAATCTGATACTGTAGCTTAACTATTATATGTGTGTGCATGGAAGGTTTTCCACAAATTAAGAGACTGAATATATAACTCATGTGTATAAAAGACAGCAATTGTCACTGGAGCATACAACAAATTCCTGAAGGAGCTATGGACTGAGGGCCTGGGAACATATGCCAGGGTGGGTTGAGGCTGAAGCAGAGGCCTGTGCTTTGCATAGGTGTGTTAGTCTCAGAATGATGTTTGTTTTCCTTCTTGGAACTGGTACTGGGGGCTGTTGCCTAGGAAGTTTCTTTGTAGATTTTGGGCAATAGTGCCTGTAACTAGCTTGGGTTTTATTTTTGTGTTCATACCTGCCACGAAGTATTGCTTGTGTCTTGGGTCAGTATTATTGCCCAAGGAAAGTGTAAGGTCATGAAAGATAAAGCAATAACCCATATGCTAGACTAACTATTTGACAGAATTAGTGAATTCAGAATAAGGAATGAATGTATGATTCTCGGTGGGACCAATAACATTCGAAAGAAGAGTCAGAATCTCACTTGGAGGTTTTCCTCCTAATTTCCTGTTTTCCTGATTCTGCAGGTGACTCAGCTGATGGAAACACTGGCTCTGACACTCAGGCAGATGCCAGTCCCGAGCCAACTGATGATGACACCCCCGCCGATGAGGACAATGAAGCTGAAAATGCTGAAGAAACCTCCTATCTAAAAGACAGTAAAAACATTTCATCTAATTTTGTTCTTTATGGGACTCTTAGATTCCTTAGCTTCCCCATGGCCATAGTGAACTCTACTTTAAGGAGGAAGTAGGAGATAATAAGGAGAGGGAGAAGAAGAGATCCCTCTTTTATTATTCTTTTTAAAATTCATTATATTGCCTATGTATATATACCAGAAAGATCAGAACTTGCCAAGAGTATGTTATAAATTTTAACTGCATCACTCTTGCAATATTAGGGTTCATTAGAGACAATGTACATTCAGCAGAAATCATTGAAAGTGTAAAGTATCTTAGTGTAGCATGGTAACTGCATGGCTTTTCTTTTTCTTGAATAAAAGTTATGTTTTCTTAGGAGACTATTCTAAAAATAGAAATAAAAAATGGCTTTGTGATGAGGTCTCCATGTATCAGATTTCTAAAATGTTTAAAAATTTATTCAAGATGAGGGATTTTTCCTTGGATTTTTCCTAGCCCTTTATCTTTAAAGTAATACCAATTATATTGATTATACTATATTATATTGATTATATTGTATTGTATGCATATGTCAAGCATCATGTTATAAAATTCACATTTCTGATGTGATTCATATCTCTAGAAAATTAGTCCATGTAATATATACAGTGAAATAAAAAAATTGGAGGCTTCAAATGAGCAGATTTCTCTGAGTGAAAAGGCAGTGATAGAGGATGGCGTTTGCCCTCGGAGGACAAGGTGCTGAGGAATCTTCCCTAGATATTGCTTCTCCTCATTCATATCTGGACTGTTGTTTGGTTTGTCATCTTGCTTGGTAATATGTATTGGGCAGATGCTGAGTGAGCACATGGCCATAATTTCTTTACCACAGAAGCTGGCTTCCTTGTGCACTAACAGAAGAAAAAAATAATTCTAATCATCTGCCTTTTAAACTCTGTAAAATGTCCAGCCTAATGGCTCCAGTGTAGACTATGTATCCAAATACTACAGATAAGAAATGAATATTGGAAGGTTATTTTTGAGACAGTGCTTCACTAAGTAGGCCAGACCAGCTTTGAATTCTTTACCCTCCTGCCACTAATTCCTGAAGGTTAGGGTTCCAGGCCTCTGCCACACCTGTGACTTTTACCTTGAAGAATGAAAATGCCATGTTTTTTGGGTTTTGTTTGTTGTTGTTGTTGTTGTATTTACTTCTACCAAACATAATAGTGTTGCTAGTCCTCCTTCAGGTTAAAACCAAAAAAAAAAAAAAAAAAAAAAAAAAAAAGGAACTCTCAAAAACCTCCTTATTTTTTCTCTCTCTTACAGAGTTGCTTAAATGGGCTGAAAAGTTTAATGGTCTACTTCAAGGTTGAATCATCTACTATTGATCTTTCTGGACCAGACTAGAACAACCTCGATTTGATTTCCTCCAATTATTTACCCCGACTATTCTCTCTCCCTCATCTCTAACTTTTATCTTCTATCAAATAAATGATAGTCATGAGCAGCATCAAAATGCTTTTGTTTTATTTATGAATGAACTGATGATGAATGTGTAGGCAAATCCATGAAGATGCAAACTGTTCTCAGGTACTCCCTTGAGCTCTTTAATAATTGGACTATAGCTTTATTTGAAAGATTACTGAGTTCATTCCATGATATAAACACAGAATTGAAAGTCTGAGAAAGACTTTAATAATATCTATATCTTTAAATAAGACATAAATATTGGACATATCTCTAGAGGCCTCAGCTTTTAAATTTAATGTACTATATTTTCTATATTAAATTCTATATTGCAGCCACACTGCCCAATGCTTGAGGGCCACTATGTTCCGGCCTGTTCAGATCAGTCAACAGGGTCTATCAAGAGAGAGAGTGGGGATGGAGGGGCAAGAGACTCAAAGAATGGAGGAGACAAGACAGAGTGTGTGATCAAGTCCCATTTACTGAAAGAAAATCCTGGCTATATATACACTTCACCACGTGCCTTGTAGCCATGGACAAGCAGGGGAACAAAGCTGAAGACACTTTACCACGTGTGCCTTGCAGTTGGGGGCACTAAACAACAAAACAAGATATGTGAGAAAATCAAGATGTTTATCAGAGTGTGCATAGCTGTTGTAGGCTGTTGAAAACAAGTGTCTAGTCAGGGTAGGTATATGGCTAGAGATGGCTGCAAAGATGATAGCTGTTTTCTGCTAGGAGTCGGCTCCCAACATTAATATACTAACCAAGTGGTTTAAGTCTTCAGTTTCGTTCCTCTAAATTTGTTTCAATTATCATTATTTTTCTCTGTAGTGATTTATAGGTGACAGTGATGAAATAAGATCCTGAATCTGCTACTGGTCTGACACAGGCAACCAGACTTTGAGAGTCTTAGGACTGAATTTGTCATTGAGGTAGCAAATAAATTCTGGTGTTTGACCAAATTATAAAACACTAGGATCAGATGGGATCCCTCAGTGACAGTGATTAAATGTGACAAAATGTTGAGATTCCCTCACATTTTTGTTTTGAGCACCAAACAAGTTTAATATATGACCTCAAGCATTCCTCTCTCTCTTTCAGCTGAAGAGTGAACACCACTCTATCTATACTTACAAATTTTGTTTCTTAGACTTCCTTTCTTTTCGATAAGCTTCACTCAAATTCCAAATAATAGCATTTTTATTCTTCCCCAAATCATCAAATCCACAGAAATATCCTGTTTCCCTGATAACTTCCCCTGTTTTCTGGGTCAAGAACAAATGCTATGTTAACATTTTCACAAAATTAGCTTCATTCCCTGAAATTTCTACAAGTGTGTTACTTCCTTAATTGACTAACGTTATAAAGTTTCCTAGATTTTTCAGTTATAACTGTTCTCCCGGTAGTCACCATGGCAAGTTTTGAAACAAACTGCAAAATTAGGATGGGTGTTTTTTATGACTCTGCCTTGGTCCCTTATTTGTTTCACTGACTTGACTAGAATCATAGTCTTCATTTGCCATAGGTATGCAAATAGTAGTCTAGGGTATTACTGAGATCATTCCATGATATAAAACAGAATCGAAAGTCTGGGAAAGACAGAAGAGACAGACACAGAAAAAGAAAAATTAGGCTATTACTGCTGTGAACCCACACATATACATTCTACTAAGCAGTCTACAAGAGACTCTAAACATTATCTAAAACAGACTACATTCTGTGACACACACACACACCCACACCCTAAAACCTCTCAACAAATGTATACATCTTGCAGGTCATAATGAAGCTTTCAGAGTTGATATCTGGTTATGATTGATGAATACTTTTCTTCTCTGTTAGCATGTATAGTACCTTCCAACATTATGGATGCAAATAAAAATGAGGCTTCTGGTTGAGTATTAGTTAGATCTCCATGTTCTATAATGTAGCAGGAGGTATTAAAAATGAGGTGTCAGGCTCCAGGCTCAGCCGCTATGTTCCCGTACTAAGTCCAGCATTACTAGACTACTTGGCTCCAGCAAGGTGTCCTTATTTTGGCAGGCTCTCTGGTTGGGCAGAGCTCCAGAGCTCCCCTCCTGGCCATACTATTCCCACGCAATGATTGTCCACCTTGCTATTAACCACCACAACAACCATCACCCGATAAAATCAAAACTCTTACTGCTTATAGTTAACCAATCAGATTTATATATCATCAAATACTCAAAACTCTTGATACCCACACAAGAATTTCAAGGACAATTGATAATGGTAAGATGCCAACACAGATTAGACTAGTTATCCCATTTAGCCTAACCTTTGGTTTCATATCTACCTATAGCAGTTAAAGCCACAGTGGTTTACTGTTTATCTGCTTCTATTTTCCATTCCCTCCTCTCTCTCTCTCCTCCTGAGTGAGTCTCTCTCTCTCTCTCTCTCTCTCTCTCTCTCTCTCTCTCTCTCTCTCTCTCTCTCTCTCTCTTTCTCTCTGTCTCTCCCACTATTAGCTCTACCCCACCTTTTCTTTTCCCTTTCCAATCACATGCCTCCGGCTGCACTAATATTTAAAATACATTGGGCAGGGAAATTTCAGCCACATATGGCACATGTATGTGATGTCTTTGAGAACAGGACTTTACCAACCAGTTATGGTTGGACACCAAGAGCAATGACAAAAGCCTGCATTGTTTTGAGAGTCCCTGGGGCCTCCATAACCAATACCTCTTCAGGAGGATATCCCAAGCCTGAAAACTGATGTTTTCTTTTAGTGACCAATGACTTGTGGAAGCAAAATTACCTAATAATATAGAGTACCTCCATTCAAAATCTATTTTAATCATACATTTTATAATTAGCTTACAAAGTGTTGAGCTTCCATAAGTCTTCTTCAATATATCCTTAGTTCTAGTTAACCTACCCCATCATCTCCTCTGCCTTACTTTTACCCTCATCTATACATAAACCTATACTATCCTGTCCATCACCATTCTTGTTAAATTTACATGTGTTCCATTATTTCCTCATTCTCTTAAAGTCTCTTTCTCTTTCCCATCTCATTTTCCCTTCTGGCTTTCAAATCTCCACTTAAACATAAAAGCAAAAGTTTCAAAGCTAGGATCCATACATAATGTTTGTCTTTGTGGGCCAGGATTATTTCACTTAGTATAATTGTATTAGTTGTTGAGGCCTGCTCCTTTTCACATAACTATAGCCATTTTGTACTCAGACCCCATGTTACTCCCAAGGTGAAATTAAGTTCATAGTTATTACTTTAACTGACACTGAAGAACGTTACTAGTAAACCAAAACATTATTGTTGAATCACTTGTACCCTGTTATCTCAATGTTCTGAATTTCAAGTTCACCACCTTTCTACCACCCTTCTTATGTTACTCAGGACCAATCAGCTAGCTGATAATACTTTTTCTAGATAGCCAAAAAAGTTGTATCACTTCACTGCTTGCCTTTGAACTTTTGAACCTGTTTTTTTTTTTTTTTCATATTAAAACACCTGCCCTAAGGACAGACTAGTGCCACAATTAGGTTATTCCTTCTTGTGGTCCTGGATGTCCAGGATTGTGGTGTGCATTCAATAAACTATTCTTGCTTAACTGAGGTTGGTATATGTATGGTTTGTGTGGTAATTCTCAGATGCCAATGTTAGTCAGGGTTTTCTAGAGTCACAGAACTTACAGGATGTCTCTATATATTAAGGGAATTTATTGGAATGTCTTACAGTCTACAATCCAAATAACCCAACAATGGGTAGCTGTGAATGAGAAGTCCAAGAATCAAGTACTTTCTCAGTTCCATGAGGCTATGTGTTCCAGCTGGCTTTCTGTACAAGCTGGAATGCTAAAGAAGTAGGTTCCAGCAGATATGCTGGCAAGTAAGTATAGGCAGCCAAAGAAGAGCAAGGCTTCCTTCTTCCATTGTCCTTATGTAGGCCACCAGCATAAGGTATGGCCCAGATTAAAGGTATTTACCACCATGCCTGGATTTGGGACTTGCTCTGTTCCAGGCTTGCCTTGAACTCAGAGATCTGCTTGCCTCAGTCTCCTGGGATTAAAACTGTGTCCTACCTTCCTGGGCCTAAGCTTTCCACAGACACTATGTCTTAAGATCTGGACCAAAAATGTATGTCATCCCATGTCAAGATCTGGGTCAGAAGTCTTTGTCTTACAGCCTCAAGATCTGGATCACCCTCCAAAATGGGTTATAGTTCATTCCAGATGTAGTCAAGTTGACAATCAGAAACAGCCATCACAATAATATTTTTCATTTTCTTACAAATTTAATCTTAACAGAGAAGTAAAATTTAATCACCTAAACATGCCACATTCATGAGCTGATGGACATCTATGAGAATATTACTGTTTCTAATATAATACTTTTTAATTCTTAGAGGACTTCATACATTAAACTTGGAGTATGGCAGAATCCAGGTAACTATACCCTGTTAGTGGGGAAGAGTGCATTAAGAGAGGGGGATTAGTAGGATAACTATAAAATGACAGGAAAGAGAAGGAATACTAGAAAAAAGGAAGGTTCAAGCAGGAAGTGGAGTGAGAAAAGGTTTAACAAAAATGTTATTCAAAAAAACTATATGGAAACCTACAATCTTGCAAGCTAAATAAAAATATAACAAGAGGAGATAGTAGAATACATGTGATATGAAAGAACAGGATGATAATACTTAAAGGTTTTAACAAGAATAGGTTCAAGAGAATAGGTGAAGGAAGGAGTATAGGACAATTTAGCCAAAACTAAGAATGCTACATGGAAACACCTAATTTGTAAGCAACTGAAAGTATAATTTTGTTTTTCAAGGGAGAAAAAAGATATGCAATTTGAACAGAAGTATCTTGAATATGTAAACACTGCTGTTCCCTGAAGAAGTGGATTGTTGAATGAGGATCCAAATAGCAGGTACAGCTTACCTTACTATGAGTTGTTGTTCCAGGAGGCCACAGAGACACCCAAAACAACACAGGCTATATTGTTGCTTCTGGTTTCCCAACATTACTATTTGTTAAAAGCCTATTGCTGAAGACACCAGATTCTTTGTTTGTGGGACAAAAATAAATCCATGTCAAACTGACCAGAAAACTCTCCTCCTTTCTGGATAGCATCCAAAGTAGTAGAAGGTGAAATTTGGGCTTTGGAGCAAGAATTGATATCAGTGTTTTTACCTGGCACTGCATGCTGCTAAATTACTGTTCTGCCAGACAAGATGTGCCCATAAGTACAATAGTGATATGACTGTTGTGAGAGTAATAAACTGTGGGGCAGAAATCTCGCGGGCGGGGGGAAGGGAGGGAGTCCTGCGACAGAGTCTCAGGGCGGTCCGGTCCGGCACCAGAGCTTCCCGCACCGGCAGCGGAAGATCCCACATTCACGCAGCTGTTGGTGGGCGGGCCGGCGGCTGCATCGACAAGGTTCCAGGGTTCCAAAAGCTGGGAATCAGGCGGAGAGACCATGGACACGTGGAGTCCGGTTTTCCAAAGCTTTTATTGTTCATGACATGGTGAATGGATGCAGGTGTTGTGCGCTTCCCCCGCCAAAGGCCAGGGGAGACCAGTCTTATAGGGAAGGGAGAAAGGGGAGGGAATAACTTAATTAGCTACGCCCCTGGCCTTTTGATAATTCATTAATATTTAAATCTCTGGAGGTAGAGACTTGTTAATCATGCCCTCTACCTGTCCTACGTGACTGAAAATAACAGGTTAAATGGAGTTACCTCGTCCAAGGCCCAACAATAAACTACCTTCTAATTGAATATGAAGCCCACCCTATAGGAAGGAATTCTTATCTGGTAGTGTAAACCTGTTGGGAGCCAATTTTAGCAGAAAGCGGCTAGATCATCTTTGCAGCCATCTGGAACCATATACCCTGACGAAAGATTTGGTTTTCAATAGCCTACAACAGCTAAAGCACACTCTGATACCCCACATATTTTGTGTTGCTGTTTACTGCCCCCAGCTGCAAGGCGCACATGGTAGTCACGCCTGCAAGGTATTGCAGTTCACGTGCTGTCCACGTGCTATCTACGCCATACATGCTTATAAGGTGCATGTGCTATCCAAGCCTGCATGGCATTGCGGTGCACGTGTTGTCCACGCTATAGACGCCTGTAAGGCTTACGTCATATCAACACCTGCAAGGCACGTGGTATCCACGTGCCTACAAGGCACATGGCAAAAGCGTATAAATACCTCAGAATTCCCTTCAATAAAGGAGACTTGATCAGACTTTCTGTCTTGTCTCCATTCTTCGCATCTCTTCCCCTTTATCCCCACTCTCTCTCGATAGACCCTGGCCCTCGGACTGGAGCGGCAGTTTGGGCCAAGACACAGTGGCCGCCAAGTGCAGAGCGGAGCAGGCCGCAACATTTTGGCCCACAAAGCCGGGCAGTACGGGCTGGGACAGTTTGGCATCCAACGTTGGGCTCCAGTTAGCGTGGCAGTTTGGCACTCAACGAGAGGTATCGGGAACGAAAGACCCAGTGAGGGACGTTACCTGGAAGAAGGTGATCACGAATCTTGAGAAAGGTAAGGAAAATGGGACAAGAAATTAGTCAACCTGAATCCAAAATTAGTCAGCTTGAATTCAACTCGCTGTTTCGGTTTTGTTTGCTGCTCACATGTGTTAATTTTCTGCTTTTGTTCTTGAATGCTGTCTTTTTTGTTCAAAATAAAAAGAAGCGTAAGTTAGAATCCAAAATACAGCCAAAGGTTGATGACAATTTGTCAGAGCCAGATTGTGCTGACCGAGAGGAAGAGGAAGTCAAATTTTATGACGCTAAAATACGCTTTCCCTATGTGCCTCTACCTCCAAGTGCTCCCCCAGAAGAGACAGTAGTTATAAATCCCAAAAAGGAGTTACAGGACAAAATTTCTACCCTTAAACAACTGATAGAGTTAGAAAAAGAGTATCAGGGCTTAAGTAACCAGTTACAGAAATTAAGGACAGGGAAGAGGTCTCAAGAGACTAACTGCGAAAATCCCCTGGATTTTCACGTTCCTCAACCCGGTGTCCAAAGGCAGTCCCTATCCTCTAGCTTTAGTTCAGCTACAGATCAGCCAGAGGAGGGAGACGCTAAGTGTTAGGAGCCATGCTGCGTTTGCTGAAGTAGCTATACGCTCACCATTATAAGATGGCACTGGCTTCCTGTTCCTGGTTCTTCTTGGCCTTGGTGTCTGCAGCTGTGCGCACGCGTAGGCGCGAATTTTCCCGCTGAAAGTACTATCAGTGGATATGTAAATGAGACCCCAGTCTGTAAGCCAATGAGGACAGATCATGTCTCTTTGATAGTATATAAGTCAGAACATTCTGGGGCTTGGGGTCCTTCCTTTGTTCTCCATCTTGCATCCTTCTAACTAAAAGAGCTGTAACAATAAAAGACGCTGTCAGAAGAATCTTGAGTGTGATGTGCTCCTTATCGGCGAGGTAGCGTGTCGCAGCTAAGGCTTTCCCTGTATCAGAGACCAGAGATGCTCAAGGGGTTGCTTGGAGACATCACACAGGGTTTAATTTTCAAATTATTAAAGAATTAAAAAATGCAGTATCTCAATATTGTGCCACTGCTCCCTTTACTCTTGCAATTTTAGAATCAGCTGCAGAGGAGTGGCTGACTCCTAGTGATTGGAATACATTAGTGAAAACAGTTCTTAGTGGTGGTGACTATCTTATTTGGAAATCAGAGTATCACGAGAATTGTAAAGAGACAGCTAGGAGAAACATTCAGGCAGGCAATGGTTGGTCCTTTGATGCCTTAGTAGGAGAAGGGCAATTTGCTTCTAGTGATAACCAGATGCAATATGACCCAGGTTTATATGCTCAAATTCAAAATGCAGCCATGAAGGCTTGGCGTAAACTTCCGGTAAAGGGAGACCCTGGTGCATCTTTAACAGCAGTCAGGCAAGGGCCTGATGAACGATTTTCTGACTTTGTTCATCGATTAATGACAACAGCAGGGAGGATTTTTGGTAATGCAGAGGCAGTTGTAGACTATGTAAAACAACTTGCATATGAAAATGCCAATTCTGCCTGCCAAGCGGCCATTAGACCCTACAGGAAAAAGACGGATCTTACAGGGTATATCAGACTCTGTTCTGACATAGGTCCCTCTTACCAACAGGGCTTAGCTATGGCAGCTGCTATGCAAGGACAATCTGTAAGAGATTTTTTGGCAAATAAAGACAGAAAGGCATGTTTTAAATATGGTTAGCCTGGACACTTTGCAAGAGATTGCAGGGTAGAAAATGAGTTAAGCTAGAGACAGCCCAGAAAACAGCCTGGGCTCTGCCCACGTTGCAAATGTGGAAGGCATTGGGATAGTCATTGTATGTCTAAAAGAGACGCACAAGGTAACACCCTTTCCTATGATCAGGGAAACGGGAACAGGGGCCAGCTCCAGGCCCCGAACCGACACAAGCCAAAACAGGCTTATGGAGCAGTCAGTGTCCTACCAGCAAATACCAATCCCTTTCTGAACTTAGTCGAGCAACACCAGGAAGCGCAGGACTGGACCTCAGTTCTGCCACCCACACAGTATTAACCCCAGAAATGGGACCTCAGGCTTTACCCACTGGAGTGTTTGGACCGCTCTATCCAAATGTGTTTGGCCTGATAGTGGGAAGAAGCAGTACTACTATGCAGGGATTACAAATTTTTCCTGGAGTTATAGATAATGATTATCAGGGTGAGATTAAAGTAATGGCGCAGACAATTCAGAACATAGTCACCATTCCTACAGGAAAGAGGATAGCTCAACTATTGTTACTTCCATTGTACCCTCCTAATCACAAATATAAGAATCCTAAAAGAGGGGATCAAGGCTTTGGTTCCTCTGATGCATACTGGGTACAGCCTATAGTTAAACAAAAACCTATGATGACAATCTGGTTAGATGGAAAGGCATTCCAAGGCTTGGTTGACACAGGAGCTGATGTGACTATCCTAAAACAAAGTGATTGGCCTGCTACCTGGCCTCTTACCCCAACCTTAACCAATTTAAGGGGTATTGGCCAAAGTCAAAACCCACTACAAAGCTCTAAGGTGCTGATGTGGAAAGATAAAGAAGGAAATACAGGAAATATACAACCCTATGTCATCTCAGGCCTTCCCATTAATCTCTGGGACAGAGATCTGTTATCCCAGTTGGGATTGGTTAAGTGCAGCCCTAATGAAGTAATCATAGCTCAAATGATAAACTCTGGATTTTCCCCAGGGAAAGGATTAGGAAAAAGTGAAGATGGGATCACTCATCCTATTGAGATTTATGGTAACACTAGAAGAAAAGGCTTGGGGTATTTTTGATGGGGGCTACTGATTCAGCTACACCCCTAGGACGTTGTGCGGATCCCATCACCTGGAAAGGGGACTCACCCGTCTGGGTGGATCAGTGGTCCCTAACCACCGAAAAATTACAAGCTGCCTAGTTGCTAGTACAGGAGCAATTACAGGCAGGGCATTTAGAAGAGAGTAACTCTCCCTGGAACACCCCAATATTTGTCATTAGGAAAAAGTCAGGAAAGTGGAGATTGTTGCAAGACTTGAGGGCTGTTAACGCAACCATGATTAAAATGGGAGCCTTACAACCTGGGCTGCCCACACCAGTGGCCATACCTTTAGGTTATTATAAAATAGTTATAGATTTAAAAGACTGTTTTTTTTTTTTTACTATCCCCTTGCATCCTAATGATAGAAAACGTTTTGCTTTCAGTATTCCCTCTATAAACTTTAGAGAACCTATGAAAAGATATCAATGGAAGGTATTGCCTCAGGGTATGGCTAACAGTCCTACCTTGTGCCAAAAGTTTGTGGCTTCTGCCATATAGGGTGTTAGAACTATGTGGAAGCAAATTTACATGATTCATTTCATGGATGATATTTTGATAGCTGGAAAAGATGGAAAACAGGTACTCCAGTGCTTTGATGATCTTAGAACAGCTTTATAGACTGCAGAGTTACAAATAGCACCAGAAAAGGTGCAATTACAAGATCCATATACTTATTTAGGATTTCAGATTAATGGTCCAAGTATTATTAATAGTAAAGCCACACTGAGGACTGATTCCCTTAAGACACTTAATGATTTTCAAAAACTACTGGGAGACATTAATTGGCTCAGACCATATTTGAAACTCACGACAGGAGAATTGAAGCCTCTGTTTGATATTCTCAAGGGAGATCCTGACCCTAAATCTGGCAGGGCTCTAACAGAGGAGGGTAGAAAAGCCTTACAGAAGGTAGAGAATGCTATTTCATCCCAATTTGTAACTCATATTAATTATTCTAAGCCTTTATATTTTCTTATTTTTAACACTAAACTGACTCCTACTGCAGTTTTTTGGCAAACTGCACCCATATTATGGGTTCATCTTCCCTCATCCCCCAAGAAGGTTCTTAATCCATACTATGCAGCTGTAGCAGATATGATTATGTTAGGCAGAGATAACAGTCAAAAATATTTTGGAAAAGATCCTGATGTCATAGTACAACCTTATACAAGGCATCAGGTTGATTGGCTTATGCAGAATTCTGAAGTCTGGCCTATTGCATGTGCCTCATTTGCTGGTCAGATAGATAATCATTATCCACCAGATAAATTGGTTCAGTTTTGTAATCATTATGAATTTGTTTTTCCATCTTCTACTGCACATGAACCTATCAAGGAAGCATTGCTAGTTTTCACTGATGGTTCCTCATCAGGAACAGCTGCTTATGCCTTTAAGGATCAAGTAATCTCTTTTGCTACATCATCTGTGTCAGCTCAATTGGTTGAATTACATGCTGTTATTGCGGTGTTTCAAGCATTTCCAAATCAAACTATTAATATTTATACAGATAGCTCATATATAGCTCAGTCTATCCCTCTGCTAGAAACTGCTGCACAAATAAAGCATTCCTCAGAAGCAGCTGATTTGTTTTTATAGTGCCAACAATTAATTTTGAGGAGAAAGTGTAAATTCTTTATAGGACACCTGAGAGCCCACACTGGACTACCAGGTCCTCTCTCTGAAGGAAATACCAAGGCAGACCTAGCTACTCGGATAGCTGCAGTGACTTTATCAGATCAAAAATCTAATTTGGATCAGGTCATAAAGGCTCATGAGTTACATCACCTTAATTCTAAAACCTTAAGAGTTATGTTTAAAATTACCAGAGAACAAGCTAGACAAATTGTCAAACAATGTCAATCATGTGTTAAACTTTTACCAGTTCCTCATTTGGGTGTAAATCCAAAGGGACTGATACCAAACAGTATCTGGCAAATGGATGTTACTCATTATACTGAATTTGGAAAACAGAAATATATACAGGTATGTGTAGACACATACAATGTTTTCATTTATGCAACATTACAAACTGGAGAAGCAAGCAAGCATGTGATCACTCATATGCTTGCTACAATCGCTGTATTGGGTGGGCCTAAACAGATAAAAACTGACAATGGCCCAGGGTATACAAGCTCCAGTTTCCACCAATTTTGTGAGAAATTGGGAATACTACATAAAACAGGTATTCCATATAATCCACAGGGCCAAGGTATGGTAGAAAGGACACATCAAACCATTAAATGTCAATTTGAAAAAAAATTAAAAAAGGGGAATGGTATCCTACCAAGGGATCCCCCAGAAATATCCTTCATCATGCACTTTTTATTTTGAATTTTTTAACTTTGGATTCTGAAGGAAAATCTGCTGCAGATAGATTCTGGCATCCTGATACCAAAAAGAATTTTTCAACAGTCCTCTGGAAAGACCATTAACTGGAACCTGGAATGGGCCAGATCCAGTGCTTATCTGGGGAAGAGGTTCTGTTTGCATATATTCCCAAACTGCAGATGCTGCACGTTGGCTGCCAGAGAGACTGATTAAACAAATAGACAACAATAACAAATCCAGGGAGGAGAAACCCCCTGAGAAGCGTATTTTTTCTTTGCAGGAAATATGAAGGAAACATGAAGATGCTTTACAATTGCCTTCAAACTGGAACAGATCAACGAGTAAACCTGACTTGGGAAGTTCTCAGTGCTGAAGGAGACATCACCACCCCGCATCTTCAGGGTGGCTCTATTGGACTCTTGATTCCCTGACTTATGATTTAGTGGGGTATATTGTTTAAACCCACTACCACAGTTATTATAGTTGTTTTGGGGTTTGAGATTGATTGAGCAGGGACAGGGATTTCCTTACTTGTTTTGTTAAGATCAAAGCTATGATCAATTCTGTATTTTTGTGAGATACCCTTAAAAAGAGTGTTGCTTTTATACTGACTGTTCAGGCATTGCTAAGTCTCTTGTCTCTTGGGTTGATACGGTTCAACAAACTGATGGCTTTTGTACGGCAACAGATAGATGCTATTCAAATGAAACCCATACGGGTCCAATATTACAGGCTGGAAGCAGGGGACTCTGAAACCTCTGTCATCAAGACAGACGAGGATTAACCCCTAACTTACACGCTAAGCCAGATAGTCAGTGATGGGTAAGAGAGCATACCAAGACCCTTGCCCCTAAAAGAAGGGAGGCCTCACCATCCTAAGACAGGAGCTCAACCAATGGCTGTTGAGTATCCAAGGACAGGAAAGGGAGGCTGGGGTCCTTTGTTCCAACCTAGGACAGGCACGGTTTCTGTAAGTTTTCCCAGCCTTCCCTTTTGAAAAAAATTTAAAAAGGGGGACCTGTTGGGAGCCAATTTTAGCAGAAAGCGGCTAGATCATCTTTGCAGCCATCTGGAACCATATACCCTGACGAAAGATTTGGTTTTCAATAGCCTACAACAGCTAAAGCACACTCTGATACCCCACATATTTTGTGTTGCTGTTTACTGCCCCCAGCTGCAAGGTGCACATGGTAGTCACGCCTGCAAGGTATTGCAGTTCACGTGGTGCTATCTACGCCATACATGCTTATAAGGTGCATGTGCTATCCAAGCCTGCAAGGCATTGCGGTGCACGTGCTGTCCACGCTATAGACGCCTGTAAGGCTTACGTCATATCAACACCTGCAAGGCACGTGGTATCCACGCGCCTACAAGGCACGTGGCAAAAGCGTATAAATACCTCAGAATTCCCTTCAATAAAGGAGACTTGATCAGACTTTCTGTCTTGTCTCCATTCTTCGCATCTCTTCCCCTTTATCCCCACTCTCTCTCTCGATAGATCCTGACCCTCGGACCGGAGCGGCAGCTTGGGCCAAGACACAGTGACCGCCAAGAGTGGAGTGGAGCAGGCGGCAACATTTTGGCCCACAAAGCCGGGCAGTATGGGCCGGGACATAAACCTAGTTAGAAGCCCACAGCTATAGTTAAGTCTGCCCACAACATAATAACCTGAGGTAAATTCTATGCTGTTTCATGTACTCCATTTTCTAATCTCTTTGGTTCTGAGGAGCCTTGCATTAAAAAAGGAGGGAGACAAATATAAACACAGGAAAACACAATCAAACAGGTGAAGGATATGAATAAAAAATGTCCAAGAACTAAAAAGGTAAATAGAACCAATAAAGAAAACACAAATGGAGGCATTCCTGATGTGGTGGTTTGAAAATACTTAGCCCAGGGAGTGGAATGTGGTGAGCATGGGCTCATTTTCAGTGGTTCTGATACTGAGTGTTGTGGTGAGGCCTAATGTGAAGGACATCAGGGTATGGCTTTAGCAATGCAGTCTGGTCCCTTGAGGAAGAAACCAGGATGCTGCCTTGGGCTGTGTGTTGTTTTCTTGGAATTATATGCAATGTGCCAAGCAATATACTAGGCTACTGCAGGCTTTTAGAAAGGTTGCAGTTTATAATTGTATAGAAAGGACAGATAAGATTCTAAGAGATCTGACATGTAGGGGCAGGAGGAAGGCCTGCCAGCAGTGAATCCGTTTCATGGGCAATGCAGAGCACATGCCTTGCTCACAGCAGAGCTCACATTTCAGGGTTGAGATTCAACCTGAAGGATTGCTAGGTAGTAGGAGTAGTAGCCATGGAAATAAGTTTCCTCACTCATGGAAGAGATGTGCTGGAGAACAGTGGAAGAGGAGTAATTGTGTCTATATAGTATACAAGGGGCAAATTTTTCATGTGTTTATAAATAACTGTTTTGTTTGTTGGTAGAGATTTCTGAAAATACAAAAGTGTATGTTCATAATCAGGAAAATGTCTGTGCAGCAGGCCTATCTAATGTTTAGACTACTGACTCACTGATGCTCTGATTGCTGTGCCTTTCTGATTGATCATAATCTCACATCTTATCCCTGGCTTTGATTGTTCTGTGACTTTTACTTCCTGACTGGATCACTGTCTCCAGTATTGCTTTGCCTCACACCTGTACCAGAGTGAAGGATGGGAACAGCTCATGAAGTCTCACTTTCACTTTCAAATTTTCAGTCAACTATTCACTTCTACCATGAATTCTGAATCCTAGCCCTGTCATGAAGACCTTAAGAAGATATTAGAGAGTTATGTGAAAATAAGGCTCTATGGCATAATTTTTTTCACAATTCACACTTAAAAATAGAGAAACTAGATAGTAAAGCCCCAAACATGTTGATACTATTTACAACAAAAATAGACAACTATTGTGAGACAAAAATGCCTCAACATGAAAAAAACCCACCAGCTGACAAGACTCCCTGCCAGGAATCTAGCAAACTCAGGAGAAGATGAGACAGAAATATGCTCAGCACAATGTGCTTCCTCTCCCACCCCCAAAATGCAGATGAGCACGAGAACCCAGCTGAATTCATAAGGGTTTCCCTAAGGGTTCAGGACATGCAGTGAGGCCATGCAAGACAGACAAGAGCAAGACAGGCAAGACAGCTGAGCCCAGTACTGTCATGAATCCAAACTACCATGGCTCCAAGCTGGGAGCAGAATACTTGGGAATAGGCTGTAAGCTAAGTACAAAAGAAACAAGTGAGAAGAGAAATAGGGAAGAAAGTGTAATGGTGGAGTATGAAAGAGCCATAAATCTCATAAAGCAAGTATACTGCCAAGTATTTCTTTTTAAATTAAAAGATTATCTGTAGTCGGGCAGTGGTGGCGATTGCCTTTGATCCCAGCACTTGGGAGGCAGAGGCAGGCGGATTTCTGAGTTCCAGGCCAGCCTGGTCTACAGAGTGAGTTCCAGGACAGCCAGGGCTACACAGAGAAACTCTGTCTCAAAAACAAAAATTATCCGTATGCATGATGCATATGCATGCAGAACCTATAGAGGCCAAAAAAGGATGTTAGATCCTCTGGAACTAGAGTTACAAGTGGTTGTAAACTGCCATGTGAATACTGAGACATGAACCTGGGTGGTCAACAGGAGCAGCAAGTGCTCTTAACCACAGACCTATCTCTACATTCCCATGTATTTATTTTAACATTACAAGAAGACAGCAAGAGAATGGTTTTTTCATGGTTCCAGAAACTGCCCTGGATAGCTGGGAGATGACTCAATATGAAAATGCACAGAGGAGGCCAAGAAAGGAGGATATGTGGAGCTTGCTAGCCAGCCAATCTATTCAAAACGGTGAACTCCAATTTCACTGAGGGATCCTATCTCAAAGCAGATGTCATTCAGCAATAGATCAAGACATTGGACTTGGATATCTAGTCTCCGTAAGACCCTACAATTGGCCCTTAGTTATTTTTCACTAATTTATTTGTTTATTCACTTTACAACTAAATATCAGCCCCCTCCTTTCAGTACCCCTGCTCCTCCCCTCCTTCCTCCTTCCTCTTCTCCTCTGAGAAGTATGCAACCCCTCCCCCTGTTATCACCCTACCCTGGCAAATCAAGTCACTGAAGGATTAACCACATCTTCTCCTACTGAGACAAGACATAGCAACCAAGTTAGGGGAACCGGATCCATAGGCATGTATCAGATTGAGGGACAGCCTCCACTCTAGTTGTTGGAGGACCTGCATGAAGACCAAGCTGCACATCTGCTACATGTGCTGGGGGAGGGCATTAGGTTCAGCCCATGCTTGCTCTTTGGGAGCCCCCAAGGGTCCAGGTTAGTTGACTCTGTTGATTCTCCTGTGGAGTCACTATCATCTTAGGGTCCCTCAATTCTTCCACAAAACTCATAAGCTCCATTTAATGTTTGGTTGTAGGTTTCTGCATCTGATTCTATTGGCTGTTGGGTGGAACCTCTTAGAGAACAGTTATGCTAGGATTCTGTCTACAAGCATAACAGAGCATCATTAATAGTGTTAGAGATTGGTTCTTGCCCATGGGATGTGCTTCATTTGGTTGGCCCTTAGTTTTAGTTTTTCTTCCCTATACTCCCTCTCTTACCCTCTTTACTCCATCCTTCTTCATTTAATCCTACATCCTGTCCATCAATAACTATATATTCAATTTTTCCTTCCTTAAGAGATCCCTTTATCCCCCTAGTCCCTTATTTTATAGCTAACCTCTGTTTATTGAAGACTTAAAAGCTAATATTCACATATCAGTTAATATATACCATATTTGTCTTCTGGGCTCTGGGTTGTCTCAGTCAGGATGACATCTTCTAGATCCATCCATTTACCTATGAATTTCATATTTTTAACAGTTGAGTAATATTCCATTGTGTAAATATAAACATTTTCATCTATTTTTCATTGACAGATATATAGGCTCTTTCCAATTTCTGGCTATTATGAAGAACAGCAATGATAAGATGGATAAACTCTTAGCCAGACTAACCAGAGGATACAGAGGCAGTATCCAAATTAATAAAATCAGAACTGAAAAGGGAGACATAACAACAGAAATTGAGGAAATTTAAAAAAAATCATCAGATCTACTACAAAAGCCAATATTCAATAAACCTGGAAAATCTGGATGAAATGGACAATTTTCTAGACAGATACCAGGTGCCAAATCAACTATCAGGAGCAGACAAACCATCTAAACAGTCCCATACCCTGAAAGAAATAGAAACAGTCATTAAAATTTCCCCACCAAAAAAAGCCAGGGACCAGATACTTTCAGTGCAGAATTCTATTAGATCTTCAAAGAAGTCCTAATACCAATTCTCTTTAAACTATTCCACAAAATAGAAACAGAAGGAATACTACCCAATTCATTTTATGAAGCCAGAACTATGCTCATACCTAAACCACACAAAGACCCAACAAAGAAGGAGAACTTCAGACCAATCTCCCTTATGATTATCAATTCAAAAATACTCAATAAAATTCTGGCAAACCAAATCCAAGAACACATCAAAAACAATCATTCATCATGATCAAGTAGCCAGGTGGTGGTGGCGCATGCCTTTAGTCCCAGCACTTGGGAGGCAGAGGCAGGCGGATTTCTGAGTTCAAGGCCAGCCTGGTCTACAGAGTGAGTTCCAGGACAGCCAGGGCTACACAGAGAAATCCTGTCTCAAACAAAACAAAACAAAACAAAACAAAACAAAACAAAACAAAAAAAAACCCATCATGATCAAGTAGACTTTGTCCCAGGAATGGAGGGATGGTTCAATATACAGAAACCTAAGCCACTTTTTAAACAGACTCAAAGGAAAAAAACCACATGATCATCTCACTAGATGCTGAAGAAGCATTTGACAAAATTTAACACCCCTTCATGGTAAAAGTCTTGGAAAGATCAGAAATCCAAGGCCTATACCTAAACATACTAAAAGCAATATACAGCAAACCAGTAGCCAACATCGAACTAAATGGAGAGAAACTTAAAGCAATCCCACTAAAATCAGGGACTAGACAAGGCTGCTCACTCTCTCCCTACCTATTCAATATAGTACTCAAAGTCCTAGCCAGAGCAATTCAACAACAAAAACAGGTCAAATGGATACAAATTGAGAAGGAAGAAATCAGAATTTCACTATTTGCAGATGATATGATAGTGTACTTAAGTGATCCCAAAACTTCCACCAGAGAACTCCTAAACCTGATAAACAACTTCAGCAACATGGCTGGATATCAAATTAACTCAAACAAATCAGTAGCCTTCCTCTACTCAAAGGATAAACAGGCTGAGAAAAAAATTAGGGAAATGACACCCTTCACAATAGTCACAAATAATATAAAATATCTTGGAGTTAATCTCACCAAGCAAGTGAAAGATCTGTATGACAAGAACTTCAGGACCCTGAAGAAAGAAATCGAAGATGATCTCAAAAGAAGAAGAAGGAAAGCTAGTTTTGCCAAAAAGAATCCCATTGGCTAGTCAACAAGGCCTGAGGGTTTCCAGGGATAGTGTCTTAGGTGTTAGCAGGTGGTCACAGTGACAGGATGAAGAAGGCTGAGGAGAGGATCTGCTTAGTTCCCTGGGAGTTGGACACAGAAAGGAAGAGCTTGCAGAAAGTGGTCTGCTACCAAGCTGGGGACAAAACTGAGAACTGGGATTGGAGTATGGGAAGAAACATAAAAATCACTTATCTGTTGTTAAAATTTTTAATTCCAATCTTGGGTTTCTATCCCACCTTTGACTATTTAGTTCCTGGGAAAACACACACACAACCTTGTATTTATAATAAGCTGTAATCAGCACAAGAACTGGGCAGATATCTACCCTCTATGTTATTAGAATCTACTTTCCTGTTGATAACTCTGAGTTATTACTTACTATGTTTCATCTGAGCTGTTCTTAACTCCAATTGGCCATGTTTTCATGATTCACCTGACCCATGGCATCTTCCTCCTCCACCTTCTCCTGCCCTCTTAATTCTCCTACTGCTCTAAGCCTTGGAATCCTAAACCTCATCTATGTCTCTTCTGCCTAGCTATTGGCTGTTGGCATCTTTATTTACCAATCAAAAATAACTTGGGGCCAAGGTCACACAGTGTCATTTATGTCTACATATGGGCTCCAGATCCTGGGGACCCCCATTGAGCATTACAATACCTGATTCCCTGGCCAGTGTGGCCAGTGAATTGCCAGTGAGGACCTACCTCAGGTGTTGACAAATGAGATAAAGCTATGGGGTGAGGAAGAAAGGCTGGTCTGTGGATTGTAGCATGGTTATCCTTTACTTAATAGTTAATATCCACGTATAAATGAGTATATACCATGTTTGTCTTACTGGGTCTGGGTTACCTCGCTCAGGATGTTTTCTTTCTAGTCCATCCATTTGCCTGCAAATTTTATGATGTCAGTTTTTAAACAGTTAAGTAATAGTCCGTTGTGTAAATGTACCATATTTTATTTTTCTATGCTTCTGCTGAGCAACATCTAGGTTGTTTTCAGTTTTTAGCTATTATGAATAAAGCTGCTATGAACATAGTTGAATCAAGTGTCATGAAGATGTAGGATTTAGGATCCCTACTTATGAGGACTCCTATTTAAAAATTTTAGCTTTGAGAGGGGATGATATTGGGATATAAAGTGAATAAATCAATAAATTTAAATTTTTTGTTTTGTTTTTCTAGGGTTTTTTATTTTATATTTTATTTACATTTAAGATGCCATCCCCTTTCCACATTTCCCCTCTCTAGAACACCCCTGTCCCATGCCCCCCCTTTCCTTTTTGCTTTTATACGATTTTTTTAAAATGTTAATCAAAGGATTTATAAGTTTGGTAATGCTCAATCAGAAGCGTAACCCAATACCCAACCTAGATATAAAAACTATCTTTGACTGGTGGAGACATGTGAACATCTGCCTCCATGCCCCCTCTCTCTTTCTCTCCCTCATCACCTAGCTTCTCCTCTTCTTCATCTTCTCTCCTTACTCCATCTCTTCCTCTCAATACTCCTTCCCACTTAGCTCCTCCTACATATCACTCTTCCTGTTAAAGTAAAACTTTTCTCTCAAAATACAATTAGAGCACACTTATTCCTAATTGTACCAGTGAGGTACAAGATAGTCCTAATACCCAGTCCATCATTTATTTTGTTGACTAACCAGAACCTCTGTCATCCCTTCTAACTAAAACACTTACTTTTGATCCTGGCTTTTTTGGCTTTAGAATGAATGTCAGCTGAAAACCATCTACTCAGATCTTTTCTCTCAAAGTAAATAGCCAGGATTGGCTATGAGACTATAGGTCTTCAACCCCATCAGAAATCCAGAATGACTGAGTTAACTGAAGTTATGGGAAGCACTAAACATAACTTCTAAAACTTAGCCAATTTATAGAGACCGTTGAACACCTGAAAAGCCCCTATACTACCGAACGTTGGAGCATCAAATCTTCAACCTTCTGGCCCAGAATCATCTGACAGACCTTAGGGATGCAGGATTATTAAGGGCTGATTACTCTGTCTAGGCAGATATAATCAGTCGACTATTCTGCATGTGTGTCCTTTTCTGGACAGTAATTTGTCTGTAGATGAAAAGAGGCAATTCTTGCCTAGTGGCTGTCACCACACAACTGGAGTAACTCCAAGGATGCTCAATTTCTTCTTAGAATCCAAGACAGGAAGCTGTCAGGAGCAGACAGGTCTCTAATCAAAATGAACATTAATATATAAATATTTGTAGCGTCAGTTCTATGGACTTCTGATGTTTTGAAAACCAACTATCCATGTAAGGTAACCTGGACTGTTTGTTCACTCCTCTCAGCTATTTCTAAATAAAATATGGAAAACACCCTAACAATAAACTCAAAACCATGAATTTGCTATAGTCCCTTAACTCATAGATTAACCGTCCCAAATCAGTTAAAAAAGTTTAAAAAGGGCTGGGTCTAGGTCATGTATTCCTAAATGTGTTATACAGGCACAATGCCCATGAGAGTATCAATATTCATCTAATTTTTATATTAATAAGAGGCTCGTACCAATGAAAACCTTAAATTTGAAATCATTTTGTACCATTTAAGAAATTATAACTTCATCTTGATAATAATTATACAGATTTCTACCAATAGGTTATGGCTATGCAATAAGTCCTAGCTAATCCCCCCTGTTCCAACAAAACCACTACTTTTCCCTAGAAAGACAGACCATTAGTCCCCAAGACCACATTAGTCCCCAAGCTCAGGGAATAGAGGCGCTGACTCTTCTTTAACTTCTTCAAGCTGATTAAGGGCATTGAGATTTTAGAAGAGGGGTCGGGGGAAGAGTAAGTTGATAAGCCTCTGACGCTGTGTCTTCACTGAATCCAGATGGAATTCCAGGACATCGGAGGTTTCGGCAGGTCTGCTCAGTATGCTTGATGAGTAGATACACCAAGGCTGTGTATTCTGCAATATACAATTCTCAGAACAAGTTTTAGTATCAAGAAAAAAAATCCCCCCCCAGGGGGCTGACATTTTTTTTTTAAGATGTTGGTTCTGACAACTTTTTTTTTCGCTTGTTAAAATTGGTTGTAGTATTTATGTTTCAGATTTTACCCCCTTACCCTACTTCCTCCCACCACCCAGAAACCTCCTATCCCATCCCCCTCCTCATGCTTCTATGAGGCAGTGACCGCACCTACCCCCCCCACTATCCCCTCCCCGCCCTCACATCCCCCCCACACACTCTTTGTTCATTTTTTTATGGGACCAAGAAACTCCTCTCCCACCTATGTCCGACAAGGCCATCCTCCCCTACATATACCTCTGGAGTCTTGGGTCCCTCCCTATGTGTTCCCAGGCTTGTGGTTTAGACCCTTGGGGGCTCTGGTTGTTTGGTATTGTTGCTTTCCACCTGGGGTCACTAACCCTTTATGCTCCTTCAGTCCTCTCACTAAGTTCTCCATTGGGAAACCCCTGATCATATCAGTGGTTAACTGTGAGCATCGTCCTCTGAGTGTGTTAGTCTTTGGCAGACCTCTAAGGAGACAGCTATATCATGTTCCTCACATTATGCACTTCCAGCCATCCACAACAGTGTTTAGCTTAGGTGGCTGTACATGGGATGAATACCCAGGTGGAATGGTCTCCTGATGGCCCCTCCTTCTGTTTCTGTTCCATGTTTTGTTTCCCTATTTGCTCCCTTGAGCATTTTTGTTTCTCGTTCTAAGTAGAACTGAGGCATTCCCTCTTGGTCTTCCTTCTTCATGAGCTTCATGTGGTCTGCGGGTTGGTCTTCGCTAATCCAAGCTTTTGGGCTAACATCCGTGGAGATATGTTTGTGTAGCTACCTTCTTTTACGGTTTTTCGAAGATTACTTTCTTGCTTTTTCTAGGTTGTAGTTTCCCACCTTGTGTTGGAGTTTTCCACCAATTATTCTTTGAAGTGCTGGATTTGTGTTGAGATACTGTGTAAATTTGGATTTGTCATGGGATATTTTGGTTTCTCCATCAATACTGATTGACAGTTTTGCTGGGTATAGTAGTCTGGGCTGGCATTTGTGTTCTCTTAGGGTCTGTATCATATCGGTCCAGGATATTCTGGCTTTTATGGTCTCTGGTGAGAAGTCTGGTGTAATTCTTATAGGTCTGCCTTTATATGTTACTTTGCCTTTTTCCCTTACTGCTTTTAGTATTTTTTCTTTGTTTTGTACATTTGATGTTTTGACTATTATATGTCGGGAAGTATTTCTTTTCTGGTCTAAACTATTTGGAGTTCTGTAGGCTTCTTGTATATTTATGGACATCTCTTTCTTTAGGTTAGGGAAGTTTTCCTCTATAATTTTGTTGAGGATATTTACTGGTCCTTTTAGTTGGGAGTCTTCCCCCTAATCTATACCTATTATCCTTAGGTTTGGCCTTCTCATTGTGTCATGGATTTCTTGTATATTTTGGGTTAGTAGCTTTTTGTATTTTGCATTTTCTTTGACAGTCGTGTCAATGTTTTCCATGGTATCTTCTGCACATGAGATTCTCTCTTCCATCTCTTGTATTCTGTTGGTGATACTTGTGTCTATGACTCCTGATCTTTTTTTTAGGTTTTCTATCTCCAGGGTATTGTCCCTTTGTGATTTCTTTATTGTTTCTACTTCCATTTTTAGATCCTGCATGGTTTTGTTTAATTCCTTCTCCCGTTTGGTTGCATTTTCTTGCAATTCCTTAAGTGATTTTTGTGTTTCCTCTTTAAGGGTTTCTATCTGTCTACCAGTGCTCTCCTTAAGTTCTTTGAGAGTGTTATTTATGTCTTTCTTAAAGTCCTCTATCATCATCATGAGAAGTGATTTTAATTCTGAATCCTGCTTTTCTGGTGTGATGGGGTGTTCAGGGCTTGCTATGATGGGGGAGCTGGGTTCTGATGATGCCATGTAACTTTGGTTTCTGTTGCTTACATTCTTGCTCTTGCCTTTTGCCATCTGGTTAACTCTAGTGCTGCCTGTACTTGCTGTCTCTGACTGAAGCCTGCCTTTCCAGTTATCTAGCTTGTGTCTGATCTCCTAGGGGTCCAGATGTCTCTGTGATCTTTTCCAGCTGCACTGATTACAGTGGTACCTCTAGGATGCCTCAGGATATGGTGCCTCCAAGGTAGCAGTCCAGCTAGGTGTCTGCTGTTCTGGGTGCAGTGTCTCCTCTAGAATATCTCAGGATATGTTGTCTGACGCTCTGAGTTCAGTTGTTCCTCTGTGGCTCTGGGTTGAGTGGACCTTCCAGTATGTCTCAGGTGGAATCTGGGGTCCACACAACAACAGACCTGGCAGAGGTCTGATCCAGGCCTCAGATCTGAGAACTAGTTTCTAAGACACTGTCCAAGTTAGAGCACCTGGGGTCCCTGCTTCCTCTGGGTTCTTGGAGGTTGGGGGCAGAGCTGCCACCCAAGATCTGCTCAGTGCTCTGGCCCAGACCAGAAGCAAATTTAAAATTTTTAAAGAATAAAGAAAGTAAAAAAAAAAAATCTAACTTAGTTTTCAACTAACTTAGTTTTCAACTTTAAATACATTTGAGAGTAAGATCACACTGAAAAAAAAAACCAAACTCTGATTTTGTTTCCATACATATTTGAAATGTTTTGTGGCATTTAAATGTTTCAAATATTACTTGTTTTAGATTTAGCTTTTTCAATATAGTATGATCCCAAAAGCAGGAGTTCAGACTATAAAAAGCTTAGACAGCTCATTACACAGTCAACTTCCACCTATTTCTACAGAACACTGGGAATCAGGCTGGGGACCATGATCTAAGTGGCACTGCCTCTAGAAGAGCTGCTGAGTCTCAGGAGGGATGAGGAGTCTCAGCCATCAACGGAGTCTGATGACAGTGACAGGATACACACATAGACTTTTAAAGACATGCAACAAACAAAAATCACCAAACATGTTAGAGAAAATAGTGTAACAAGAGACACTGAAATTATAAAAAGAATACAAGCAGCTAAAAATTGGAATACACAGAGCAACTGCACTCTGAGTAATTCAAGAGTATATTGTGTTCATAAGGAGATGGTCTGGATGCAAAGTGAATAAAATTATAGAACAAAGTAGTAAGCTGATGCAGCAACTTGGGAGGCTTTCCTCATCTTGAGCATACGAGAAGAAGCATGCAGAGAAGAACATGAAGGAACACCTTCATCAGTCCTTCCCTCTGGAAGAACAAGGGAGATCTGGAGATTTCTTGTCTAGACATCAGTTGCCATCAACTCAAAGACAAACAAAACTATATACAAAATTTCAAGTTTGCAAGGCAATACTTTAAAAATACAAGTAGGTATATACTTATGATATTTAAAACCTAGGAGCATGTGTAGGCTGTCGACCCGACTCGGCTGGCCAATATGGCGCCAGCCTAGGCCTCTGGTATCAGCTACCAGTGCACTGCACATGCGCAACTCAGTTTGGCAGCAGCCCCTCCCAAACGGGGTATGCTAATGAGGTACCAATAGGGTACCACGATCCTGACCAATCACCCCCTCCCTGGCAGGGTATGCAAATATGGTATGCTATGAGGCACTGCAATCTGACCAATCGTGCACCTCCATGCACTTTTCCCCTCCCAGGGCTGAGGGTATATAAGCAGCTCGCCCTGGGCATTCGAGGTCTCTCCCTGAAATCTAAAAGAGTACTTCTACAATAAAGGCTGTTGAGAAGGATCTGGTTGTTCGCGTCTTCCTTGCTAGACAAGTCGGGCGCAACAAGCATGAGAGGTAGAAATAAGTACTAAATGAATTATGGTTGCTAATTATGGGTAAAATAAAAGACTCACGGTTAAATTGACAACATTACTGTTTCTTTTTTTTTAAGAGAAGTAAATACACACCCTATTAGAATCTAGAGTCAGTGAGCTTATGATACAGGTGTTTAACATATTATTGTAGTCTTATAGATATATATTGAAATTATTTCAAAAACTAAATTAGCTGTAATCAGTTTTAAATATTTACTACAAAATTGCAAAAGACAAAAATCACACAGCCACTCACTGGAAATATGAAGTTAGCTGTCTAATTGCACCTTCTGCTGTTATATATAGGATATAACCAATAATTTACAACAAAATTCAACAATGAAAATTTCAAGGGAGCAGGCTACACTCTCCCTTTCCTCCACTCCAGCTGAAAGCAGCCTTTGCATCAGAAGGAATATGAAAAAAAAAAAAAAGATACATACCCTGTTCTTACAATTTTTCTGTGTAAAGTATTTCTTCCAGGCAAATCAGGTGAAAGCTTAAGGATAGATGACCATGATGGCATAGAGGCCTCAAAGCAGATTCTGGGATGTTCTCTATGTCTCTATATGTTTGCAAAGGCAAGAGAAGGCTGTGGCAGCCAAGACTGAGAAGACTGAAAGAACTGATATTTAGCTTTATTATTTACAGATTAAGAATTTGAAGTCTAAAGGGTCACCCAGAAACAACAAACCACACAAAGAAATGTACCAAGGAGAGGGTATTCTGAACATGGTAGTGATAAGTTCCTGTGTGTGAGTCCTCATCAAGTTCCTGGGATCCTGAAGACATGCCACACTCCAGTCCTGGTACCATCTTCTCCTCCCTCATCATCCATGTATGGATGAGGAGCTGCTGTACTGTCCTCCTACACCAGCTTAAAACTCAAGACTGCTTAGGGTTTGCCCTAAATGGAGACTCTCCACATGTGGGGAGGCAGCCAGACAAAGCAGCCAGCCAAGAAGGCTTTATATTTACTATGTCTGCTGTAACAAATTACTACAAAGTTCCTGGTTTATTCCAAATACCATTCATCCTTCAATTCTGGAAATCATGCTTCTGAGAAATAGCCTGGTTCACAGGACTAAAATAAAGGTATGAAAGAGAGATGCCTAGAGGTTGCCCATATCCCTTAGCTGGAAGCTTCTTAAGCTATAGGTGTTGACCCCTGTGGGTTAGCAAAACTGAATATGAGAACCTGAAAATATTAACAATAATAAAAAGTTTCTGAATACACAGTAACCAAAACTTAATTCAAAAATAAATGCATGGGTGTTTCTGGCAACAGTCAAAGGTGTTGAATCAAGAAACATCCCTATGGCCTTGGCTCTAAATACACAACCTGTACACTTAGTGCTGAACACACCAACTTGTCGCTCAACACCTGCAAATGCTGTCTGAATACCTTGGCTCAGATTGGAGTCTGCAAAATGCTCTAAACTGCAGTGTTTTTGCTGTGTATACAAACATTCCTGTTCTTATGAAAACATAATGACTTAATTACAGATAACTATTTTCCCACTGTCATTAGTTGACATGTAAATGTCAAATTTGTGTATGTGTGCATGGCACTGTGTAACAATATCTGAATTTAGATATTTCTGTTACCCCCTTGTTCTACAGAAATATGTGTTCAATCTTAGCAAATAAAAGTTAAGATTAAAACTCTGTAACAGTATTTCTAAGTCATTTGTACATGTAAGGGTGGAGTCAACTTTAAAATTAAGCACAAATATAATTTCTTAATTTCAGGATGGTGTTTTTTGAGAATTTATTTATATTTTATGACAAGATATTTTTGGTTCTGGCCAAGTGATAGAATTTAAACAGAAGAGCACCACTGACGATGAAAGAGTCTACACCACAGTCTGCAGCACACCCAGAGCTATAGAAAAAAAAGAGATACATTTGATTGTTTCAGCAGAATGAATTTAATTCTAACAATCGTGACTATAAACAAAACCTCCTTGTTTAGTTTGTATTGAAGCTTTGGTTGTATCAATCACAAAACCAGCCACACAAAAACATCCTCATAGCAAGAATTTTGTATGCCACAGCAAACCCCGAGGATATTCTGAGGAACTTGTAAATTTTTTATATAAAAATATTTTAGAGAAATTTGCCATCATCAACAAAAATCATTACCTGAGTATTACAAAATTACTTAATTGCAAAAACTAACATGCCCTATATGATAGGTTCAATTTTTTTCAGTGCTGACCCATCCACAGGCACTTACAGCCAAAGGCATCACCAAAATCACATGCACTTCCCAGGAGTGCCGTGCCTTTTACAGCCATTTGCCTTCAAACCTTTGAAGATGCCTGGACCTTGGTTACAAAAGAGATTACCATGGAGACCAAGTGCACAAAATCTAAACAAAGTACTGAACAAGGAAGTTATAGTTTAACTAAACAAAATCTCATCTGATTATTTTTTCATAATAACATAACTTCAAAAAGTGTCCTCCCAGATTTTTAAAAAACTTGATTTAATCTTGTCGTTTCAAGGAAGAAGTCGTAGCATATTAATTAGCAATAAAATTCAAACTTGCACAAAGAAGTTAACATGTGGAAGAAGCTGGAAAGTGATTTGTTATAAATGTTTATATCTGCACATGAGTTCATAACTGGAAAGAACTTTTCAAAATTAAATTGTAAGAGTTATAACAGAGCATCAGATGTGCCTGGAGACACCTTAAAGAAGACTTCCCTTTGAGTTTTGATTCTAAATCACTTTGCTAGACTAGTTAATCATTCTTCGACAAAGTAAAAAATATTAAAAATCTGCCTAATTCTTCACCAACACAAGTTTAAAACCTCAGTTTCACCTTTAAAACATCATTAAATGAGTTTTAGGTTGGGATAAAGACAAGATATCTAACAAGTCCAGAAATGGTACAAAATATCTCTACCATATATTTTCATACTATATATTCCTATACTATATGTTTATGTGAAACAGAATTCTTAAGACTGGATGTTTGCTTTTATCTTTAATGAAAGACAAGATTATATATAAACCAAATAATGATTTTTAAAAGAAATTTGTGATTTATTATCATAAGTGTTTGATTTGTAAATCTATTTTATATGTCTATGTGCCAAGGGTCTCATGGTCTACGTTTCATCATAATGTCAGCAAACACTCCAATTCTACTTATATCTCTTTCTTGGGCTCTCATCTTCCTATATCCCTCTGTCACTTTTAAGGACCCTTTCCCTAAGCCAGGCAATTGTAGACTCTCATCAACATCAGCTGACAAACTAGCCTAACTCTCTCTACCTTACCATGTAGCATAGCATACTCCCAGTTCCAGGACATCTTTCAGTGAAGGATGCATTTTTTTTTCTTCTTACTATACATCCAACAGATTAGTATGAAAAAAAGGATGCATACTTCAAATCATGGTCTTCCCTTTGTCTGTCCCTCATTCATAGTCATATGCCTCTAACTCTCTGTCTTATCTATGCATCCACCCAACCATTCATCCATCCATTTATCCTTCTATCTATATCTCAATTTCTTGTGCCTAAAAGTGTCAAGTAACTCAAAGGACAAAAACCCTATCTCTTATCATTTAATAATGTCCATACACATACCACCTAGAAGAAGAGAACTCACTCCCTCCATCTTTCTCCCTGTGACCCATAGCAGGGTTCTTCTGCTCCTCCATCTCCCCATCAATCTCCCATCCTGAGATTTCTCCAATATCCTTTCTGTTTCTAAAACCTTCAGGACACAAATAAACAAGAATGGCTTTCATTTTAGGAGTTGCTGAGCACCTCTTATATACATTGTGTCCAAAAACTCTGGCCCTCTGGAAAATGCAGGTCAACACACACACACCTCACATGTAAATATACACATATGTACATACATGCAAGTGTACATGAACATACATACATACATGCACACATAAGCATGTGCAAACATCCACATATACAATATACATAAACATACATATTCACATGTGAATGCTTACCCACAGGTACTAATCTCACAGCTCAGTGCTGCACTGGACAGTTACATGAGTACTAAAAAAGAATAATTAAAGCTGAACCAGTACACCTTAGAGATGGCCTTTATTGGGGCCCTTGAGAGTGGGTCACAGTTGGTTACAATTGGTTTCAAAGAAGAAAGAACATTCAAAGCAGATGGAATTAGAACTGGCAAATAGAGATGAGACACCTCGGAATGTTCAGCAACAATGGCTAGCTTTCAATGACTAGCGAACAGAAAGCAAAAGGATGAGAATAAGACTGGAAAAAAAAGTTTGTGACTTCAACTAAAGACATGGTTTAGTGGTTAAGAGTAATTCTTGCACTTCCAAAGGATCTGTATTTAATTTCCAGTGCCCGTAAACAACAAGGCAACTCACAACTATCTGTGACTCCAGTTCCCAGAGGATCTGATGCCTTCTTCTGACCTCCAGGGGTGCTAGGCCCACACATAGTACACATATATACATGCAAGCAGGCAAAAGAGAGAGAAAGAGAGAGAGAGAGAGAGAGAGAGAGAGAGAGAGAGAGAGAGAGAGAGAAAAAATAAATCTTTTAAAATAATATGAAGCTTGTACAAGGTTGCTGTGGATGTCAGAATGAGTACATGTCCAGTGACTGTCTGATAAGTCAGTATCTCCTTGACATCACTCTCACTGTGAAGGCTAGCACAGATAATTCTTGAAGCAAGAACAAGATTAATTGTCCATGTGACTGGCAGGAATTTTAGGGAGGGCTTCTTTCAGGAGAGGTTCTTTCTCTGTTCTTCATAATGTCTCTGGGCCCTTCAAACAGTCAAGAGTAAGAGAAACATCTCTGCTCTCTTGCTACCTGAGAGGATATGGACGACAGAGCTTGTCCATTTCCCTGGTAATTGCTTCTTTAGAATTATAGAGGTGAAATGCTACCTGGAAAAGGTGAGAGGGCATGAGGTTCCAGATGTGAGGCAAGGTCAGAGGGACTCTGGATTCATTTGCCAGATACACCTTCTGGACTCATGAACGAGGTTGGAAAAGCTACCTCATACAGTCTCTGTGCCAGTACTAACTTGTTCTATCTATTCTGATGGTATCTTTGCCCCTTCACAAGCTTTCATTACTTCTCTTGCCAGAGCTTACAGAAGTGTGCTCATCCCACTCAACCTCCCCACTCAACTTCACCATACAGTCCTCAAGCTCCATCCTCCACAATGCCCTCCTAATAAAGATTGCTGAGGCATCCTTTATTCCCCAAATCTGGGAGAAAATATCCACAGCCCATGATAATTCCTGAGGAGTTAAGAATTTAATTTGACAAATTAAGGAAGATGGGTAAAATATCAACAGGGGTGTCTGGAAATGTTAAGAATTATACTATTAACCTTCTACCTAAAAGTTGTAAGTCTGTATATGTGAGTACATAGACAGTTTAAAAATTTCCTATCTGGTCTGACAAAGCTCACCCAAAGAGCCATAAGCTATCCAACAAAAAATTTAACACCAGTATGAGAAGCCTTCTTTTGAGCTATTGTCTAAGAGACTCCCAGAACATTATAGACTATTGTTATTGCCCTTGGCTATCTCCCAGAGATAGAAGGCAAGTCCCTATTGCTGAAGACACCATCAACTTCAAAAACAAGAACCAGAGGACGTGAGCCAGATCTGATCTGAAAGCTAGTATTTCATGATACCAGAAAGCACCATGCAAGCTTCCAAAGGAGGGAAGCAGCCAACACTCCTGTACAGCTACAATGATGCTTATGAACCACACTGACTGTGGCAGAAATTTCCCTGCCCAATCTATTTGCAGCGGGAGGCCTATGATTGAACAGGAGGCGAAGCTAAGGGTAGCAGAGAGACAGAGATGCAGAAAGACTCAGGGAGAGAGCAAGGAAGGTGAAACAGCTGCGGACATAGACCTGAGTTATTGAAGTAAATAGGAAGATATGAAATCTAAAGGGTAGAAATATTGGGATAACTTTCTAATCTGTGTAGGCATCTCATGTATTGAGATTTTTATTGATATATATAAATCCATTAACTTTAAGCATCAAGAGTTTTGATTTACTGGTTTACTGGAAGGTGGGTCTTCAGACAACTGGGTGGTTATGGCTGTGAAGGAATGAGTGGCTCCAGGGGCATGTGAACCAGAGCTGTAAGAACAGCAACTGGTCACAGTGGGGACTAGCTAGAGAGAGTAGCCCAGAGGACACCCAGCTGACACCAGGTGGCCCGCAGGTAGCCAACATTAGTGCAGGAACATGGCAGTTAAGCTGGGATCCAAGCCAAATGCTTTCTTTTCTAATACCTCACTCTACAACTGACTAGCATGATAACTGTAAGGATGCATACCTTGGTGATAATCAACAGCTCTCTAATTAGTCTTAAATTCTGTTTTAATGAAGGTTAATATTGCTGCAATAAAACATCATGACCAAAAGCAACTTGGGGAAAAAAGGAGGGTTTTTTGTTTTGTTTTTTGTTTTGGGGGGTTTTTTTTTGTTTGTTTTTGTTTTTGTTTTTGTTTTTGTTTTGTTTTGTTTTGTTTTTGTCTAACATATCCTGGATTAGAGGTCATTGAGGGAAATCAAGACAGAAACTCAAACTGGGTGGGAACCAGGAGACAGGAGATGATGCAGAGACCATGGAAGAGTGATACTTATTGGCTTCCTCCTCAAAGCTTGCTCAGCCTGCTTTCTGAAAAACAAAGGACCACCAGCTTAGAAGTAGTTTCTGAGTATATTTCCAGCCCTATACAATATGGGTTTCACCCAATACTTTCACCCCATCCCAAATTGGGTTTTGCTCTTCCCCACCAATCATTAATCAAGAGAATGTCATACAGGCTTGTTTGCCTACAGCCCAATCCTATGAAGGCATTTTCTCAATTTGAAGTTCCCTCCTTTCAGATGATTCTAGCTTGTGTCAAGTTGACATAAAAACGAGCCAACACAATGTCTACCTGGGGCTAGTGAATTTATGGACCTTGGAGGAGAACCTGCAACTATCACTTTACTAAACCAGCATAATACTTAACTACATTCTAAATATTTGTCCTAAACCCACAAGTAAGTGTAGTCCTTACCCTTCATCGAAGAAACTTCTCATTGTAAGTAAGGTCTTTTTGTAAGACAGAAACCATTACAGAAAACTACAACCAATCAAAATGAAGACTTGTGTATGCTCACAATGGATACATCCACAAATCAACTCCCGCAATTAAAGCTCAGGGATCATTGCAGAAAACAGTCCCCCTATTTTTTTTTTTTATTTTATCTTTTTTACAAAAGATTGTAACAGCCAGAGAAGCAAGAAGTTTGCTGTGAGACTGTCTTCTAAGAATGTCAGAGGTGCTACACCCATGAAATCTCACCAATATTGCTGTCTAAACACGACCTGAGCAAAGATGACACTAATGCTAACATGGTTCTAAATTTTTAATGTTGTTTTAGTTCTTACACTGTATAGTGCTGGAAAATATTACCTGTACATTTTCAACTCTCTGGATTTATTGAAATTTCCCCATTGCTTGGTATTATTGATCAGCGTCCCATTTTTCATACCCTCTGAGAACTGAAAATAATGTCCATTCTTCCTTCCTTGTGTAAAGAGTTCTGATGTCTCCTTCAGTGTCCCTCTCAAAACTTGCCTGATGTTTTTGTTTGTACTGAATTTTTGAAGAGGGGTGTTTTTAAATGCCCCAGCCATGATTTTTTTCCTATATTTATAACAAGTTTTGTTTTCTTTAACTCAGGGCAAAACCCTTTTGATACATAAAAGTTCATGATTCCCTGTATCTTTTTTCTATATAAAAAGTGTTCTTTGTCCCACTTAAAATCTTGGCCTTATTCTGACATCTGATATTTCTTGCCTAAGCTTCCTTTCTTTGGGTTGGCATTTACTTCAGACATAGTTATTTATCCATCCATTTCTTTTTCAGCATTGCCCATTTATTTTTGGTGCTACTTTTATCAAAAGCATTCTTCTGATTTTGTTTTTTGATTCTGTCATCTATTATGATTTCTGGGAGGTGCCCTTTTATTTTCCCTTCTTACTGACATTTTCAATATCTATAGAATTTTAACTTTGTTTCTGCTTTTTTGTTTTGTTGTTTTGTTTTGTGTTCCAGACATTAAAGTCAAGGCCTTGAGCATGCTGGCAAAGTGCTCTATGGTGGACCCACATTCCCTGCCTCAATGTTTGTCCTGTTCTATCATTATTTGCTTTATTTCCTTGAGAAAGAGACTCTCACTGAACCTAGAGTTAGGCTAGCATCCATCAAAACCCAGGGATAATCTGCTCCCCATTAGTTGGGATCACAGCACATTTACACTCAGCTTTTTACAAAAGCACTAGGATCCAAGTTCAGGTCCTCAGGCTTGTACAGCAAGCATTTCTACTCACTGAGACATTTCCTCAAACCATATAATTGCTTTTTGTCATGGCATCAGTTTAAAAAGAACTTCCTCTATAAATAATCAACAATTAATTATTATAATTTCCTCTCAAAATAAGATTACCAATTTTTAGTTCTCTGTCTTTTCCAAACATGCCTCCAAAACAATAATATTTGCTTCCAAATTATAGTCAATTCTATGCTACATACTCTTTTATTATAGGAATCAGTTACTATTACTTTTTTGAAATATAATATTAACAGCAATTATTTTTGTCAACAGCTTCCTTGTTTACCAAGTAGCATTGTAGTCTACTTCGTTCTATTTCTCTTATTTTTTACTTAAGAATAATTGTTTCAGAAATATCGCAGTTTTCAGAGCCCTGCATTTCTACCTAATCCTTTCTAAGTGTGATACTTTCTAACTATAAAAATTTGGTTTCTCAGTACTTTTTCCTCAGAATCAAATATCCCATGCTCTTCTGTCCACTGGCCTTTAGTTTTATAAGTCTTAGGTTATTCCAACTCACTTTGCTTCTCATTTGATTTCTCTGACCTAAAATTTAAAATCTAGAATTCTCAGCTAACCTTGCCTATCCTCCTATTCTCATGAGACAATTTTCATCAAAAATATAATATCTTCACTTCAGAAATCTTTTCTTCTTTCCCAGACTTTCTATTCTCTTAGACAGACAGAGATAGTAATGATAGACACAGATGTCGGCATATGACATAGATATAAATATTGATAGAGAGGTAACTATAGAGACAGAGATATTTGGTCTCCTAGACATACCTCTATATCCTTTGAAAAGGCTTTTTGAGATAAGATCTCAGTATGTAGCTCGGGTTGACCTAGAACTCACTCCTCCTATATGCCTCCTCGGTGCTAGAGCTGTAGGCATGCATCGCCGTACAGAGTCTCTTATCTTTACTGTCAACACACAACTCTTCTGTTTTGGTCTGTGTTGTAGGTGCATGCCTTGATTTCCTAATTATATGGGCATGTCTTCCAATTATTTGGAACTTTCTTTTAGTATGCAGTTGTTTAAGTTATAGTAAATTTTGTGGGAGCTTGGCCCTTGGTTTATTAATAACATTATCTTCACATTTTTCTGAAGGTAGTAAATAAATTTTTGAATAATTTCTTTTATCTTTCTACTCTTCTAGCTAGTCATTCCTCTTATTCTTCCAGAGTTTTTATTTTTTTTAATGAGGCTAGTTTTCCTTTTGTATTTGCTAGTGTCAAGTTGAGCACTATGAACATCAGGTGTTTCTGTCCTTTGTGTGCAGTAGAACTGTCTCCCCTGAGGTTGACTACATTCTCAGGAGCTGTGAAGACTCTGCTGATGAAGGTAGAGCAGACTCAGGCCCTCAGACAGCACCAGGGATTGTGTTTTCAGAGCCTATCTTTAATACACTTTGTTCATTTACACAACACAGACCTTTCTTCTACCACAGATTTTGGAGGCTGGAGATGACATCAGATCCTACACTACTTTCCTATGACCTAGTGAGCTCTTAACATTGATCTAGAAGCAACCCTTGCACCAATCACACTGTGAGCAAGTGAAAGCCATCTTGCCCCCAATAAAATGTGCAAAGAATGTTTTAACTTAATTTTATTTTATATTTTATATTCCAACCTTAGTTTCCCCTCCCTCCTCTGCTCCCAGTCTCTCTCCGCAACTTCCACCCTGCCCATCTACTCTTCCTCAGATTTTCTTCAGAAAAGGATAGGCCTCCCATGGATATTAACCAGCCGTGGCATACCAAGTTGCAGTAAGACCAGGTACCTCCTCTCCTATTAATGCTATATGAGGCAATGCGGTAGGAAAAAAGGGTCCCAAAGGCAGGCAACAGAGTCAGAGACAGCTCCTGCTCCAACTATTAGGAGTCCCACAAGAAAACGAAGCTACACAACTGTAATAAGTGTGTGGAAGACCTAGGTCAGTCCCATGCAAGTTCCCTGTTGGCATTTCAGTCTCTGTGAGCCCCTGTGAGCCCAGTTTAGTTGATTCTGTGGGGTTTTTTTGTGATGTCCTTGATCCCTTCGGTTTCTATAATCCTTCCTCTCCTCTTATGCAAGATTCCTCAGGCTCTGACTAATGTTTGGTTGCAGGGCTCTACATCTACTTCCATCAGTTGCTGTGTGAAGCATCTCTGATGACAGTTGGACTAGGCACCAATGAAAAGAATTTTTTAAGGCCTTGTATGTTTGCTTGTTTCACATACAGAAATTTTACTATGTATTTACGATTTGTTTTTTAACTTAATGTCTTGGTACAAGCATCTTTGAGATTCATTTAGAGGGGCCCACTTCACTAGGCAGCCACAAAGTACCTAGTATTGAACTTATATCATGGTCTGTGCAGGCATTCTCCAACTGGCAGACATATGGGATTTTGTTGATAGTTTTTTGGTTTGTTTTCCATTTTTTCAGTGAAATATCTATATATCATTTTTGTTGTTGAGTTTGAGACCAACATTCCTTTCTCTGCTTTCTCTTCCTGTGCTTCTATTTCTAAAATATAGAGTCACATAACTGGGAATCCCAGAGCAAAGTTTCTTTATTTTTAGCATTAGTAGATATTATCAACTTACTTTTCCTAAAGGTTGTAGATAACCATGTTCCCAGTGACAAGATGTGAGTGCCTATGTCCCCATGTACTCACAGTGCTCAGGTTAGCCTTTGAAGTTTGATTTTAAAGTAGATGAAAACCATTTCTTCAATTGATGCCTTAAACAAATAGAGAAGATTTCCATCATTTGGTTGGCAGTGTCTATTTTTCTCCAGATTTCTTCTTCTGAAACTGTCACATAGTTTGTGGTTGTTGGGATTTTTCCTTTTGTCACTTTATAAATAATTACCTAAAAATATAGCATTGTATACATGCTGTGAACATGTATATGTACAAGCTGTAATGTATTCTGTGTTTTGGGCATATTATTTAATTTCACTACATTATCACTTTTGTATAGTGGCCAAGCCGACACCTCCAACTTCAGCATTTCCATTAAGTGTGTTTATACATTTTAGGCCGCTGGATCCAGATTTTATATTGGCAGTTACTGAGGGAAAAAGCAATATATTGTAACAGAATATATAAATATCTTTGATAAAAGTCTATATTTTATAAAAAAATAATAATAATAGCATAGCAGTTAAGTGCCTATTAATCCCAGCACTCAGGAGACAGTGGGTCTCTGTAAATATAAAGCCAGCCTGGTCTATGCAGCATGTTCAATGCCAACCAGGGCTACTGTGGTGGTTTGAAAGAAAATGCCCCCCATAGTCCCATAGAGAGTGGCACTATTAGGAGGTATTGCCTTGTCATAATAGATATGGCTTTGTTGGAGGAAGTGTGTCACTAGGGAGTGGGTTTGGGGGTCTCATAAGTTCAAGCCAGGCCTAGTGTGGCTCACTTGTTCTTCCTGCTACCTTCCAGTATAGATACAGAACTCTTATCTCCTTCTCCAACACCTGTGTCTGCCTGTGTTCCACCATGTTTCCTGCCATAATAATAATGGACTAAACTTCTGAACCTGTAAGACAGCCCCAATTAATTGTTTTCTTATTAATCATAGTATCTCTTCACAACAATGAAACTCTAAGACAGCTACATACTGAGACCCTGTCTAAAAGAAATAAAACTTGAGAAACAGATTAGAGCAGAGGAAGTTAATCAGTGGTCAAAGCACTTGCCCTGCAAGTTTGAGGACTGAAGTTCAAATCCTCAGAATTCATGTAAATGCTGGCTTTTACATGGGCATGTGGTAGTCCACCTCTAATTTCAGACTTGGAAAGCAAAGAGAGGAGATTCTCAGAGCAAGCTGGCTAGCAAGACTTAGTCATATTGAGTGAAGTCTGGGTTTGATTGAAGACCTTGCTTCAATGAATAAAATAGAAGAAAGATTGAAGATGATTCTCAATATTGACCTCAGATATCCATATGCACAGACACATAAATATTCACTGTCATACAAGCAAAAAAGAAATGCATATATGTACACACAAACAAGCACATAGAAAAGAAAAAAGAAACAGTGCAACCTACTAAACAACATATGTATAGCAAAAATATATTTCTGGCAGCTGAAGAGATGGCTCAGAAGTTAACAGTGCCTGCTTATTTTCCAGAAGACCCAAGTTCAGTTCCCAGCACTCCCATGGTGACTCACAACCACAGGTACCTGAACACTTGTGACACATACATGTAAATAAAAAATAGTTTAAACTATGTTTAAAACAGACATATACTTCCTGGTTTATTTCCTATTTTAATGGTTATAGTACCTTTTGACATCAACAACTTTTAAGTCTGTGCAATCAAAATGTTTTTTTTCCATTTTTAGTTTTTAAGGTTTTTTTTTTTTTATTTGCTTAAGGTTTTTTCCCACCTCCAAGTTATTTTCATACTCTCCTAAATGTTCACCTAACATTTTGGGTTTTTTAAGACTTTTAAGCCATCTGGAATATATTTTATGTATAATGTGAACGAAGAAACTACTTTCATCTTACTGAAAACCCAATTATGCTGATACTACTTATTAATACTTATAATACTTATAACAACCAAATTCCAACTAGAGCCCTAGCCTGCTCTACTGAGCTCCATTAAATGCCTATTGCCTATACTTAAGCCAGAGCCTCACTAGAACTCCCATGAGAAAGGAAACTTTGCTCTTCATAATCTCTTTTCTCTATTTCTTATGCCTAAAAGATGCCTCTATACCTAGAGAAATGTCTTCCACCAATGTTAGTGCTCAAATCCTCCCTTCAGCACTTGGGAGGTTGAAGTAGGTAAATCATTATGTCTTTGAGGCCAGCCTGATCTATGTGGTTAGTTTCTGGCCAGCCAAAACTATATAGTGAGACTCTGGGGGAAAGAAAAAAAGAGGAAGGAAGGAAGGAAGGAAGGAAGGAAGGAAGGAAGGAAGGATAGATAGATAGATAGATAGATAGATAGATAGATAGATAGATAAGAAAAGAAGATGGGAAGAAAGGAAGGAAGGAAAGAAGGAAAGAAAAGGAAAGAAGGAAGGAAGGAAGGAAGGAAGGAAGGAAGGAAGGAAGGGGAAAGCCCTTCTAAATAAATGAACAAACTATGGTTTAGGGTGGGTTGGCTGAGTTTTAACATTTAGAATATTGGTGTTCACTTCTCCTTTTCTCAAAATTAACTAGTAGGTCCTCAGTCATTTCATCCATTTAGAAAAAGAATATATTTTTTACTTTTAATTCCAACTGGGATTTTTTTCAGATAAGTAAAGAAACTATTTTTTTTCTTGTATTTAAGTCATATTCAGACATACTCTCAACTGTAAGGAATTTTACAGGTCTTCCATAGATTTTTGCAAATTATTCTGGATTTCCTAGAAACATACCACTATTATTTAATCAGCTTATTACAGCTGCCTTTCTGCTACTTTGTGGGTTCTTCTTTCTTACACCCTTTCAACCACCTAACACTAGATAAGAGAGAAAAAAGGATAGAGACAAAAGGAAAGAGATCCCTGAATAAAGTCAAGGGTTAATAAGTGGGAGAGAGGCAGAGGCATTATCATTAGACTACCTCTTGCTGACTAGGGGCATTGAGTTCCTTGGGGCAAGTTTGATCTTCATTGCCAGGATATCTAATTTCTTCTTGTTGTTGTTTTTTCTTTGTAAACTATTTAACAAACTGTGATCAACATTAACCAACACACACACACACACACACACACACACACACACACACACACACACACACACATCTCTCAGGGACCCTAGCATTTACATACCTGAAAAATCCCAAGATTTCAAACATCACATGGTCACAGAAACTATCTGCAGCTGACAAAATTATGTCCCTGCTAGAGCATAAGACAAATCATAGTCAGCTGCTGCAGACAATCTAAAGCAGCTCCATATCCCACACCTGGGATTAAAATGAAAACATGTTCATATAACATTTCAGTACTTTTCAAAAAAAACAAGATTCCAAAACTGTCACTACAGCTTATCATCTGCAAATGAAACAAATTTCCTTTTGTTGTCATGCTAATTCAGAGTATTTCCTTTTCTTGATTTAATATATTAGATGAAACTTTCAAAACAATTCTGAATAATAGTTGAGAAGCTGAGTATCCCATATAATTCTGATTTTAACAGCAATCATTTCTATATTTTGACATTTGTGCAATCTAGATTACTAGTCTTTAATAACTAGTCTCTGAAATTTTATGTGGTTTCCTGCTTTTTTCCCCTTAGACTTTAATTAAAAATGACTCATGAATAAAATAATGATCTTTGAAGACTCTATTAGGTTAAAATAATCTATTAATATGATATTCTTTTATTTGTTCATCTGATTAAACCATATTAAGTATTTCTTAATAAGGTCTTTTATAAAGAGGCATGCTTACATTTGTTAGTGAAGCCTATTTGTTCATAATGCATGCTTCTTTCAGTATAATACCTTTCATTTGCTATTACATATTTGGTGTAGAATTTTTGCCTCTATGTTAAGGAGCTTTTACAATTCAATTTTTATGTTTCCTTTATTATTTTGAGGGAATCTTATCCAAGCCTCAGAGACTCCACTGTCATTTGTTTAGGCTGTGGCCTGGATAATTCACAATCATCATATTTTATTCTCCTTAAAAGTCATCAGACTAATGCCTATCTGAAAAACATGGGATGTATTTATGGGTTCCTGCTAATACTGTGGCAAATTGCCAGAAAGTTAGTGGCATAAACAATACAGCTACAGAAGATGAAACCAAGTTAAAGAGACGTGCTTCTACAGGCTTTACAGGAGAATCTACTCCCCACCTTCTCCTTGCTCAGGGTGACATACTTCTTGGCTCCCTTCATCCTGACCTCAGATTCCCATCTCACTGTTCTACTGATAAGGACCCAACTGATAACACTGGAACCTGGGTAATCCAGGATGATCTTCCTGTCACAAGACCTTTCATTGTGTCTACCAAGTCCCTTCACCAAGCAAGGAAACAGAAACAGATTCACAGATTCTAAACACTGAGATGTGGTCTGCCTTGGGGGATTATAATTCTGCCTGTCACATGCAGGAACTTTGAGTGTTCAGAAACTTTCATAACAATTAAACAGAGTAATTGTATGACTGTTGACTCTAATAATAGAGCATTAGGACTTAAATTTTTTCTTTTTTCAATATTTTCTTTTTTATATTAATTTATTTGGTTTTTGTTTTGTTTTGTTGTTGGTTTAGTTTGTTTTTGTTTTGTTTTGCTTTGTTTTTTGTTGTTGTTGTTTTGTTTTGTTTTTGAGATAGGTTCTATGTTGCCCTGGTTGTCCTAGAATTTACTAGGTAGACCAGGCTGGACTCAAACTCATAGAGATCCATTTACCTCTGCTCCAAAATGTTGGGGGTTAAAGGAGTGCACCACCACACCTGGCCCACTTTTTGTTTCATTTCATAGAAAAAAATATATTAGTAAAGATACTTGTCTATAGAATACTGATATTAAAATTAGATTTTTTACTACAGATACTTTGAGAAGTCATACCTTCAAGTTGTGACTCAGATCTAAAATTAGCTAGAACAAAAGCTTTTAAACATGCTCTAGTCATCTTTCTAAATTCTACTGTGACTCATATGTAAGTTTTTATAAATATTCTTTTATCCATCTTGGTAATTGATATGCCCCAGGAAAATTAACAGGTCAACAGCCTTCTGTGCTACACATACATCATCCACTATTACAGACTTCATGACTAGAAGAGAAGCTGGGAGAAGCTGTGCATCATCCAACCTAACACATCAGGAGATTTCTGTGCTGTCCTATATGGTTCTTCAATATTCCACTTATTAATCTCCTGAGATCTTGTACATCATATGTAGGAAGGTCACTGAGAACTAGCAGTTTTCTGAACAAGAAACAGAATATTCTTCCTTCCCTTGGGGAGCTAAAACTCCCACATTTAATCAATCCACATTTAGGGCTTGCTGCATCAGATTACTTATCAGCTAGTTAACATTAGGGTAGCATGGGAAGAAATGCAGATGGAAGGCAAGGGAGGCATCAGAAAGAGGAGAACCTCCGACACTTAGTTGCCATGGCAAGGGTGGGGTGCCTTTTCAGTTAAAGATATCTGGATTGTTATCATTCCAGAGGAGGGAATGGGGAATGATATGTCATAATAATGAAATGAGTGAGGAACAAGTACTCTAAAGGCACTTACCATGAGTGTCCGAAGACCATTGTCACTGTCAACCCACCACCAATCATAGACTGGTCTCTTTTGCTAAATATGGGGCAATGAAGAAGAGGAGAGGATTCTTGGAAGGATGCTTGATGTTGATGTAAACATGGTTGAAGCTGAGATTTCCTTATTCTGCTGCTCACCACTCTGAACTTAGATCATGGTCTGAGGATTTTCCTCCACTTCTTGAAAGCCCAATAGTAAAATATAACACATATTCTAACAGGCCCTATTTGTTTAGTAGTGGAAGAAAGTCTCAGAGTATCTAGTTTGTTTGCTATTTGGGGTGGGATATTATTTGTTGTTTATTGTTTGAGACAGGGTCTAATTATGTACCTTTGGCTGTTCTGGAACTGACCATAGAGACCAGGCTGGTCTCAAACACACAGGTCTCAAACACACAGGTGCTGGAATTAATGGTGTGCATGTGCCACCATGTCCAGCTTTGCTATTCTTTTTTGAAGTCATTCCAAACAGGTTTTTAGTTCCTTATAAATTACTTGTCAGGATAATCCATCAACTTTGTATTGATCACTCTTTCTTTGGTCTCTATTGGCCCAGGAACAGCAAATGATCCAGGTAACTTCAGCCTCCCCAAAACAAAAAACAAAATTTTCTATCTTTCAAATTCCAGGACACTCCAGTTCAGCTCTTTTATCCCTTCCCTTATTACCTAATCTCTACTATTAATTCCTCTGATATTTTTGTCCTCATCCTCTTCTCCTTCTGCACTCATGCAAAGACAGATATAATCTAATCTTTTAGCTTCAAATTATTCCAAAAATAGACTCTAAATGCAGCTTTATATATCAAACTGCCTGTTTGAAAGCTCCACCAGCATACCAAACCTACCTACCTCAGCCAAGACAGAATGGGTTGGTTTCTTTTCTTTCTTTTTTTTTTTTTTTGGGGGGGGGGTTGTTGTTTGCCAGCTGGACTATGCTTGGATCCTTCACAAGCTTCTCCAGACTGTCACATCTGTACCCTTGCAGCCATTTGGACCAAAATGCTTGTGCCCTCATCATTAACCCTTCTCTGTGAGTACTTTCAGTAGCTTCTATGTCCTCCCACTCTCTCAGATTTACCTACAAAATACAGTATCTATATATCCCTATAACTGTTTATTATGCCACCACTTTCTGCAGCAACACATCATTTCATCAAAGAGCTCTTTCCTTACCATCCCATCCTCAACTCGGGATTCTCTACTTCCTATTTCTGTCACAGTAACTATTACTTGCTGGGATATTATATTTATTTAATTTTCTGTATTGCCACAGGATTTGATCACTATTCCATTCCAGTGAAGCATCTGGACAAAAGGGGAAAGGCTCTAGTAATCAATATATTGCTTAATGCCCTGCTGTTTTATGATGAGGTACTAAATGCCAGAGACTGAAGTTTCTGGCCTCAAATTGACTCAGGCAGGTCAGCTACAGTAGCAAAGTAACTTAGATTTAGATTGGTAAATGTTTTATTATTACTTACAACCCTAAATATCTTGTAAGACCAAGTCTTACCTTCACCGATGCTCTTTCCCCTCCGCTGCCTCAAGAAAAACCAAGAACAAGAAAGAACCACCAGGCAAAAAATGTATGTTGTAAACTAGGATCACTCAGAGAACAATGAAAGTGAATAATCAAAAGGAAGACTGAATGTTTGCCCCCATGGGCTGCAGCTGTTGCTAATAGGAAAAGAAACAGAGACAAGGAATTGCACAGACAGCCCTAGCAGAGCAAATCACACTCCAAGTGGAATATCAAGTGAGTTTTCCAACTCTTCTACCTCATCTTTCTCTCCCAGACCTGGAGGAGGCTTGCTAAGTGTGTCATAGTGGTGGTTACATACCGGATCACACAGGCAGGTGCAGAGGGAACAGACAGCCTTCAACACAACCGTTCTCTGTGACACTCATTATCTCTTACCAACATTAAGAGAAGCTGAAATCACCTGAGAATACATGCCAACCCTCCACAAAAGCCAGAAAGATTTCATGGCCTCCTTGGCTTTACTTCTCTGTCATTAAAGTGGTTTCAAATCTCCCAGAATCTTCAAGCTATTCAGTTCTGGACAAAGATATAGGGTCCTCAGAAGATGCATAGCCTCATTTTCTTTCTACAGGCAGATGAGGTACACTGCCTTTAGTAGACAAAAATACTGATTCTATTTTTTCTTACATCCCAGACCTTTTCAGGCAACCAAAATAAAGCACAGTCTTTTCTGTAGAAGTTCGGACTTGGAGAAGGGGTTTCCCTCTTTATTCTTCTAGTGTCTTTTTATCTCTGTTTTTATATTCCTGTCTTTAAATCTGTTCAAGTATCTCCTCCACTTTACTGGCATCTCTCTTCCTTTTCTTTCCATGTATCTTTGTCTCCCTGTGTCTCTTCCCATCCAAATTTTCTATGCCTTCTTTGCTTCACCCCTATGCTAATCCCTACCATCCCTTCACCTGACTACCTCATTCCTGGTTTACTTTTACATTCTTTGGAATGAGTGTATACTATCAAAGTCTTCATCCAGGAATCTGAGCTCCACCCCAACACCTGGTGGTTAAACAACAGAGGAATTCACCTCCACAGTTCACATAGGCTCAGGCACCTTCTTGAAAGTATGTTTCTTCAGTTCCTTTACTCCTGTTATTCACCTTTCTTCTAACTCACTTATCCTGCTCTGTGGCTAGTGAGGTCTTTTTGCAGAATTCAGAGATAGCACTACGACAAATTTTTAAGATTTGTTTTCATCATATTTAAAAATGTATACATTTGTGTGTCTATGTAGGGATATGTGCCTGTGGATGCCAGAAGAGGAAGTTGGATCTTCTAAAGCTAGAGTTAAACATGGTTGCAAGCCACCCAACATGGGTGGGAGGAATCAAACTTGGGTCTCCTGGAAAAGCAGTTAAAGCTCTTAACCACTGAACATCATTCTAGTCTCTCGGTATTTACTTGACATCACTGTTTAAGAAGCTATGGATTTGAAAGAGAGCCAGGGATTTACATAGGAGAGGTTGGAAATTGGAAAGAGAAGGGGAAGTTGATATAATTATGTTATAATCTAAAATCTAAAAAAAAATTAAGAATTATGTGCACATGGGGCAGAATTACAGTGTGAGTGGGGCTTAAGTTGTAGTGACTAGGATTCTACACAGCATCAAATAAATACAGATTCCTAGAGAGCAATCATCCAGAAGGCCAAGAGTTTACCAAAAACCTGAAAGGAAGATCAGGCTAGAGCCTAGGCTCAATAACAGAACCTTACCATGGACATCCGTTATTAGCCACTACCTTGAGAACCACTTTCACCTCCCCATTCTCCCAGTCCACACATAACATAACATACATACATACATACACACACACACACACACACACACACACACTACCCTTAGTATAGTATATGACTATAGACCACAGAAATTAAGAAAATCGCATAATAAAATAACTGAATAGAGAACTAAATAGAAGCAAATGTGTTTCATTTGTTTTATCTTTATTTATGTGTTTTTTCAAAGGCATGTGGCTGGTGAGAGGTGAGACAAGAGGAACCAAGAAAGCTGAACCATGTGCACAAATGCTCTTGTAAAGTACTTGTGTTTTGTGAATAAATGAGTCCTGAAAAGCAGAAGTAATCAGAGAGAAGTCAAGAGAGAGACAATAAACAAAGACACTAAAAACCCAGGAAGAAAACACTCATGGTAGGATGAACCATCAGGCAGAGACTAGATAGAAAGGATCTCTTGTCAATAACAGACAATGATCATGAGCTGTGAGAGAGTTAACAGTCAATGTTACAGTTACATTCTTTGGAGTGTTATGATGTCACCAGCTAGAACTTGTTCTACCATGTAGGCAATAGTTAAGAGCTCGAGAGAAAGGGAACTGAGGCTTGTATCTGGGAGGATTCAAACCTGACAAGGTGGCTGGAAAGAATAAGGAACCAAAGATAAAAGGAAGAATCAAAGGGATAAATGGTTATGAGAATAGAGGCTCCTAGGGAACCAAGAAACTCTGTAAAATAAGTTGAGTTTGTCCCCGTGTCATTTTTCAGGGATTAAAGGAAAATGTTATGACAGAAGAACAGAGACTGCTTACAAACATAGAGTCACAACAATATCCATTCAGCAGTCACATGCTTCCTAATAAAGGAAAGCCAGAGGAAAGAATTCACCCTGGCCTGCTTCACACAAACAAATCCACTTGCTTCCTCCTCCCTGGGGGTCTTTACAAACAAGGAAACTGGAATCTGCCTTGGCCCCTTTCCTTGCCAGTCTCTAAATCACTAATAAACCCATATCCACCACAGAACAAAGAGGAGGGATGGAAGTCCACCTAGAGAGAATCAGATGCAGAGGCCAGGGGGGTTGTGCCCATTGGAACATTTCAGAACACAAGGGCCTCCTGTGGTTCCTGGAATTTCATCAGGGAACAGAAGCCCAGTGTCCTTCACACCCCACTGGGCAGCTCTCTTTTCCCTAACCCTTTACTTACACATGAACTAACAGGAACATAAAAATCCTATTTATCCAAGTCATTCCCAGGAGGGAATTGGCAGTTCTTGTAACTGGCTTGACTCCCAGATGCCTCCAGGGATTAAAGTATGGGTCAGGAGGAACAGAATGTGGCAAAGTGCCCAACAAGCTACATTGGTACCTTAGAATTGTCTCCAGTTGTCAAAAGTGGATAGAGCCAAGCATGTTTACACACACACACATGCACACACACTCATACATACACACAACTACTTCTCTTGTTTAGAACTACATCTTATAACTGACTTTCACAAGGAAATCATTTCATAATAGCTCACCCCACCTCAACAACTGTATTATTGTTCATTTATACAATTTTCAAAATCAACTCTACTGAACTGATTTGTCTTGGTTTTTTCTTTTCTTTTCTGCCCAAGATTCATAGTAAATATCCTCTACCTTGAGGCCCTTATTACTCTCTCTTTCTTAATTCTATAACATACATTTTTCCCTCAAGAAGTTGCATGAAATGCATGTGTTCCCTCAGTTTCCCAGAATCCAATATGCCCGTTTCTCTAGTCCCTCTGGTAAAAAGGTACAAGGCTCAAAATAAACACAGTAGCCCATGATATATGATATCAAGATGTAAAAAGCAGATTTGTCACACAGAAACAAGGAACTTCTCACCCAAATATCCATTATCGTGATAGACATTCTTGAAAACAAAACATTTACCCCAAAAAGAGTGTGTATTGCTACAAAAATATCTATAGAAATTTCTTTTTGATAATAACTTTTGCAACATTTTTAGTAAACCTGTAAGCCTAAAAGCCTAGAATTACCGAGCCAGCAGACACGAGCTGGTCCTGAAAGGTCTAAGACTCCCCAAAAGGGGACCCCACTGGAGTCTCAGGACAGCACACACCCAAAGACACACGAGAGACCGACTTGATGCAAGCACATGAGGCAGTTTAATCAGAGCTCTGGGCCAGTCCATATCTCTATATCTCACATAGGAGATAGAGGGACTGACCCCTCGGCTCAGGGGTCTAGGGTTTATATATGGGTGGGGTGGGTACACACGATTGGTTGTTTTACTGTTTTTGAACATCAGCAGGCTGTACAGGTCCATGGGGGCAGGGTGTAGTTCCTCTCTTGGCCAGTCAGTTTCTGGGATGTTTTAACAGGCCTTTTTGTCTTGTAACTCCACCTCCTCTGTAACTAATTAACTGGGTCCAAACCTGCTGGCAGGCATTTTAACTATTTAGGTTAGAGAAAAGGAATCACAGGGCCCTGTTATTTTTATTAGTTTGGGCCTATTTCAAAATTCTCTTTCAGTCCAACACATATATAGCAGTGGACTGCCTAGTTTGGCCTCAATGGGAGAAGACACAAACCCCAGGGAGTGGGGAGGCCTGGCAGGGAGTAGGGACAGCCTCTTGGAGATAGGCGGAGGAGGAATGGGGTGAGGAACTGTGGGAGGGTAGATCAGGAAGGGGGTAACAACTAGACTTTAAAAATTAAAAGTTAAAAAAAAAAAGCCTAGAAATAGTGTAGTTAAGTTTTGTTTCCAACTCCAATCTCTCATTTTTTATTCCCCACAAGTGGCTCTTTGACTGTCTCCAAATATCATCTTAATATGCTATACCCCAGTGTTGGAAAGCTGAGAAACCTATTATGAAGTGTTTTCTGACAAACAAGTATAAAATTCAACATCTCTGCCTTCTAGTCATACCTGAAACAGTAAACCAAAGTGACTACTCAGCTATCTAGGCTTGGGAAAACAGCCCACCACTATACTGCCAACAGTATTTGACAGACTAGTGAGGACAAATGATCTATGTGAGGTGCTATCTGTAAAAACTGCCACCATCTTTGTCTTGGATATGCAGGGTGTGTCTCCCATCAAAGCAATCATAAGAGAAGAAGGTATCTCTGTGTGAAGAGTTGTTATTCATCTTTTTTTTACGTTGTAGTCCTCTTTGAAGTCAGAGGACAAGGAATTGAATGTGAGAAGTATGAACTATTTCATTAAGGTTTATATTCTTATTTTGAGGTAGTTAAAAGCATAACTCGTTGTTTGGGGGTATAATGGATATAGTTCTCCATGGAGACCTATAACAGATCATAGGTTCTCTCTGACTATCCTCATGTGCTTTGCATCCTCATTAGAAACTATTCTATACAGTCTCCAGTATCTCCACTGAGAATGTAAGATCCTGAGGGAGGGGAAACCCCCCCATCAATCTAGAAGCCTCTTCTTTGATAGGATCTACTAGAAGTTTCATCATTACTGACTAACATTCATGATGCTAAAAGTTATTATGCATGTTACCAGAAGAGAAAAGTAATCACCAACATCACCCAGTTACAAAGTTTGAAACTTACAATAGTGATCTTCCTATAAAATATACTGATACAATAATGGCACAGATATTATAGTAGTAACCACTTTTAACTGGATTTAAGGTTCACTCCACGAGCTGTAGCCCACATCTGAAGCTGATAAAGAAGCTAAGAACATGAGAATAGCAAGGTCATGGACCTCTGTGGAAACTTTCTATCATTAATCTGTTAAAGGGACATAGGAACAAAATGGCTGCTAATGACATACTCTATCCATAGATCAGAGCATCCATCAACCAATTCTCCTCAGAGAAGTTAAACAGAGATTCACAACTGGACAATGTGCAGAGAGTGAGTTTCTCTGGAGCACTCACCTATAGGGATGTCTTTATCAAATCCTTCCCTCTAGGCTCAGGGATCTACATAGAAGAGGAAACAAAAAAATATTCTAAGAGCCAAGGGTGGTGGATGACACTAAGGATGCTGTGTCTTCCAGACACAACAGGGCTGTTACACTTATGAATTCATAGATTATGACATCATACACAAGATCTGCACAATTTCAAACTTGACAAAATTCCAGCATGGAGAAAGTGAGTGGACACAAAGTCCCACCCTAACCAAAAAGCTATTTATATTTGCTGGAAAAGGGGAAATCATTTCTTCTAATGAGGTATCACTGGGTATATCAGTCACACTTCAGGATAGGTCTGATGTCTAGGAGTAAGTCAGTCAATACAAAATAGACACCATTGTGTGTGTGTGTGTGTGTGTGTGTGTGTGTGTGTGTGTGTGTGCTTTTTATTTTGGTTTGATTTTTTTTTTTGTCTTATTAGGTTTTTGTTCGTTTTGATTTACAGTTTGGAGCTTTTTATTTGTTTCGTTTTGTTCCCTTTGAGAGAAATAAAACACATAAAGGAAAATGGTAGGAAGGTAGGATAATCTTAGAGGATTTGGGGAAGAGAAAAAATATGATCAAAGTATATTGTATGGAAATTTTTTAAATAAAGACTAATGGAAAATAGCTTGACAAGTAAACTGAAATGTAACTGCACAAATCAAGTGAAAGATTGATTAAGTGGTCATCAAACAATTTAAAAGTTTTATTCTTGACATTTTATACCATCCTAACATTGTGGGGGCAGGTTTGTTTGTTTGTTTGTTTGTTTGGCAGATATCTTACATTTATTTATTTATCTGTAAGATAATACTTTCCATATTTTTCTACAAGTCCATGAGAATGGAAGGACTTTTCATATTCTGTATTCCTCAATTTCTTCCCTCAGAAGTTTGAAGTTTTCATTCAGAAGTTTTCACATCTTTAGTTAGGTTTACACACAATTTATATTTGTCTTTGTCTTAGTGTGCCATCTTGTCAACCCTATAATAACTTTCCTAAACACAGTCATAACAACTAATTTTTAACATATATCTATTCTATTGGTTTCTCTGACTGCTACTTATTCTTCCATATCATAATCTCTTTTCTTTGAAAAGATCTTGTTTCTAGAGCTATTTTTATAAGAAGGATGTGGGTAAAATGTGTTTTTATACCTCTTTATTCTACTATCCTATGTCTCTGGCTGTACAATTCTACCTTAAACTCTTCCCATGGCCCATAATTTTAAGGAAGAATGTCAGACATTTGATGATAACCTAATTGGCCTTCTTTGTGAGGTATTTTTATCTAGAGATTAACAAGATTCTTCTTGAATTCAGAATTCTTTCTAGATAAGCTTAGGTGTGAGATTTTCTATCAGAATCATTACCTAGCTCACATTAGGCATGTTATACCTCATGTTGTGTATATATTGCCCTTAAGGAAACTTTCTACTAACATTGCTTCTTCTCCTCTTTCTGTTTTATTCAATTCTATCATTCTTAGACAAGTATTTTTTTTTTTGATAGATCATGGTTCCCTCTTTTAACTTTAGTCCCATAATCTCTACTCACTGTTAGCTTTCAAAAAAAATGAAATAACCAACTTATTCTTTAGTCACATATTTTTAGTTACTCAGCCCTTCTAGAAGAATCTTTCCTTTTGTGATCATACTTTAAAATAATTATATCCCCATTTTGCCTGTGCCTACACAAGCAAAGATGATCTCCATGCACCAAGCATCCAGAGAGTTTTCACTCAAACCTATGAAGCAGACATGGGCAGAGTGATAAGTTGGCAAGATGGGCCTGAGGTTGCTCCTTCCAGAAGTTCTCCCAACCACACAGATTTATTCCAAACAAACATCTGTTTCACCACCTTCGAATAACTCTTTTCAGACTACCTCTACTGAACAGAACCAACTAATGCCACCAGCATGATAGGGGCAAATTTCTACAATCAACAGACTAGTTCATTGTAGTCACACCTTCTCTTCTTTATGTCTATTGTTAGAGACTTAAGCAAGGAAATGTCTCTACCTTCACATCTTCTAGACCCACCCCAAATGGCAAATACCAGTTGAGTGTTACCAGAAAGAAACAGGTCTATATCTAATCTGTTATTACAACACCTTGATGCACTGAAGCAGAAAACACTAAGAATTCCAAATTTGGTTGGTATGAAGGACATGTTTTGACAAATGATGAATATAATATTAAATCTGCCTGAGTTTTCTGTACCAGATAAAGAAGATAATATTCAAAGTTTATATGATTTTTGTAAATGTGGCTTTAAAAATGTAGACACTTAAAACTCTGTCTTGAAATCAGGCATAGGATTTCTCTAGAGATAAGGATGGAATATGAAATGACATATTTTTCATTTAGCTCATTTAACTTGTAAGGTTATAAAACAGGCAATATTAAAAATTAAAAATCAAGCATGATTCTATTCATCTATACATTAGGAGGAACAGTGTATTGTTTAGTCATTACAAATGTACTGTGATAATCTTTCACATTGTTAAACTTAAGCTATCACTGTCCTCTTTGAAACTGAACATTTTTACATAGTAATTGACAAATGCCAGGCAAAGGTGGATTGGAATCTACCCCCAAATCCAGCCATCTTGGATAAGTTTTACTTCACAAACTGGTTTAAAAGAGTAAAATTACATTGACCTCAGATATGTTTATGTATATGCATGTATTTGAAGTATTTTCATAATTTAAGATGTTCTACAATGAAGATAATTATACAAATTTTAATATTCAAAGGGCACATGGGAAAAGGAGCCAATTGTTGATCAGGCATTTGGAACTTGAAAACCAGAAGCTTCCTCATATTAAATTCATAGACTTTTCTACTCTTTCAGTACATGTTTTCTACACAGTGTCTCATAAGAGTCACATTGGAACAATTTGAGTTATCAGTACATACTTTTTAGATAGTTTAACATTGTTCCATAGCTTGAAAATAGGTTTCATTCCACAGCAATTCTTTTTCCAACTATCTTGATACACAGAAATCTTTTAAAACATAGACACTGGTTGAAAAAATGTTTTGTTGGTATGTTCACTCACATCTGCATACATGTTCTGGTATCTAAGATGGTTACAGTTGACTTGATAAGCATAGTCATGTTCTCTATCTTTAAAAACCAGCACATGGACATTCATATCTCACAGATATGAAGCTACTGTGTGTGAGAGTCAAAACTCCATCTTGTGTTGTACTTGAATGTTGTATATGTATTTGATTGGATATTGTGTTTCTATATTCATACTTTGATTCATACTACTTATGCTGTGGAAATGATTCACATTGAACACAAACTACAAATAAGAAAAATAAATGTCTGAATGCATAAAAGGAAATAATTAAATCTTTCTTATTTAGTTGTTGGCTCTTCTTTTAGAAATCCATCACAGCAATAAGATTTAACCTCCAACAAATAATTTCTGAGTTATAACAACTTTGTGTAAAGTGAATAAATTTGTTTCATTGTGGATCAGTTTATTCTTCTTGGTTCTTTTTTCCCCCTCAAATATATAGTAGTACACTTTTTAATAAGGTACCTTTGGACATTGTTTTCTTGGCATTTCACAATATCACAAATATAACCAGCATAGGCTTCTACAAGTTTCTGAATCTACATTTATGACACAGCTCTTTCCCTTTGTCAGAAGACCTAACACCTAACTGGGAGAAAAGTGTGAGGATTACAATGGTTTCACATTAAGTTGTATGAATCTGTGAAGTATAGCTGATAGGTAAACTGTGGTCCATTGCATTTTTCTTTTTTCTCTTGTGATAACTTGTGGGAGCCCCAAATCCCCACAGCTCCATTTCCTCTCCCTTTTGTGTGTCCACACCAAGGCAAACCCTTGCCAAGGGGACAGGGACTGCTTGTTCTGGAAATGGCCACTTGCTTATTTGTCTTTATGATTACCCACTTAATCTGTATCTCTTAGGTTTATTGAGTCCTGGCTCAGGCCTCTCCAGGGTTCACTAGTTAAATATAAATATTGTTTCTACATAGCTTTCTTCTGCTTTTATTTCTGCTTCAGTTGAACCCACCACATTATTCAAAACATATTTTACCTTTAGTTTCTTAATTGAAAAGTACAAAGTGAACCCTGGTGTTGCTCATCTGTATTCTCAGACTTAGTGATAGAGGCAGGAAGATCTTGAGGTTAAGCTAGGCTGTACAGTGAACGCTTGTCATAAATAAAGAAGAAAAAAAAAAAGAAGGAAGGAGACACAAATAGAGTATAGTATAGATAGTGTTTTTTCTTGGTTCTGGAATTGAAACAGTGAACTTTTCTAGTTTGAAAGTTCAAACAGAAGCAATATGATGACCAAATGTCACACATGACCCTAGGTTCAGTCTTTAAATGACAGCCAGAGTGTTGAGAAAAATCTCTTTTTGACCTCACATTGGATCCCCATTCTTTGTGATTCCCCCCAAAGTCTTCAGACAAGAAATACAGAGCATAGTGCAGAAGAAAAGTTTGTTACACATTAATAGAAGGCTTGCCCAACAGGTAACAGTGGATAATAGCCAAGGGGACCATTTTGCTAATCTATCTTTTGGTGGATTTATATGATTTATCAACATCTCTAGGATAGAAGGTTTTCCTGAGTTATCTAAAGTTTTCTGACCTGAGTGAATTATTATCATAGGGTTAAATGAGGGGAGCCTCTTTCCCACAAAGACTTTAAATAAATAATATGATTTTTTGATTTATGATTCTTTGGGCAGAAATACAAACAATTTTCCCAATTGGTAAATCAGTAATCAGATCTATAGTTTCACAGGCTGATTATAAAAAAGGTGTTCATCCCCAATGACTAATGTGTTACAAGCTATTTAATCAAAGCAAATAAAGAGAATTCTTTAGGGACCCTGTTAATAATCTAATGTGTTTGAAATCATATTGTGATGATTAGCTTTAATTTTCAAGTATACACAATCTAGAATCACCAAGAAAAACAGTCTAAATGAGGAGTTTAATTTGAGTTGGCCTATGGGCATGTATGTTGAATATTGTTTTAATTGAGCTAATTTTGTGAAAAGGCCCAACCCAGGTCTGGGGGCTCCATTGCCTAGACAGGAGCCTTGAAAAATCCAGGTCAGCAAACTTGTAAACCTCCATTTCAGTATGTTTTTGACTGTGAATGTGATGAGACCAGCTCTTTGAAGTTCCTTCCCTGATTTTTCCATGATGATAGAATTTAATCAGAAAACATAAACTAAATAAACCCCTTTCTCCACATCTTGATTTTTATCTGACTATTGTACCACAAAAGGAGTAAAACTGGAATATATGTTGAGTTTAAATTTTTTTTGTTAGTTTTTCTCTATGAATTCCCTGAAACATATCCAAATGCCTCCAGGAGAGAGTTGGTCTCCCAGGAGTGCTGACACACATGTGAGCACAGGTAAGACTACCACTTCTGCTTCAAGGGAACAACCTGGAGCCATCAAGACACAGGAACCAAGGAACAATAGGGGACAGGATCCTTCTGGTTTCCATATGCACCCCAGAGCTGACAGTGTACCACACCTCTCGATACCCAAATTCCTCCCAGAAAGAACTGGTCTCTCAGGAGTGCTGACACACAGGTTTGCAGGAGGGACAAGTCACAGTCAGAGACAGCAAGACCAGATAACACCAGAGATAACCAGATGGTGAGAGGCTAGGGCAAGAACATAATCAACAAAAACCAAGGCTATTTGGCATCATCAGAAAACCAAGTTCTTCCACCGCAACAAGTCCTAGATACCACAACACACCAGAAAAGCACAACTCTGATTTAAAATCACATCTCATAATGATGATAGAGGATTTTAAGAAGGGCATAAATAACTCCATTAAAGAAATACAGGATAACACAGGTAAATAGGTAGAAGCCCTTAAACAGGAAACATAAAAATCCCTTAAAGAATTACAAGAACCAAACACAACCAAACAGGTGAAGGAATTGAACAAAAACATCCAGAATCTAAAAATGGAAATAGAATCAAAAAAAAAAAAATCACAAAGGGAGACAACCCTAGAGATAGAAAACCTAGGAAAAAGATCAGGAGTCACAGACACACACATCATCAACAGAATACAAGAGATAGAAGAGAGAATCTCAGGTGCAGAAGATACCGTGGAAAATACTGACACAATTGTCAAAGAAAATGCAAAATGCAAAAAGTTCTTAACACAAAACATCCAGGAAATCCAGGACACAATGAGAAGACCAAACTTAAGGATAATAGGTATAGAAGAGAATGAAGATTCCCAACTTAAAGGGCCACTAAATATCTTCAACAAAAATTCTTCCCTAACCTAGAGGAAGAGATGCCCATAAACATAAAAGAAGCCTACAGAACTCCAAATAGACTGGACCAGAAAATAAATCCCTCCCATCACATAATAGTCAAAACACCAAATGCACAAAACAAAGAAAGAATATTAAAAGCAGTAAGGGGAAAAGGTCAAGTAGCATATAAAGGCAGACCTATCAGAAGTACACCAGACTTCTCACTAGAGACTATATAAGCCAGAAGATCCAGGGCAGGTGTCATACAGACCCTAAGAGAACACAAATGCCAGCCCAGGCTACTATATCCAGCAAAACTCTCAATTACCATAGATGGAGAAACCAAAATATTCCATGAAAAAAAAAAAAACAAATTTACACACTATCTTTCCACAAATCCAACCCTACAAAGGATAATACATGGAAAGCGCCAATACAAGGAGGAAAACTACATCCTAGAAAAAGCAAGAAAGAAATCTTCTATCAACAAACCCAAAAGAAGATGGCCACACAAACATAATTCCACCTCTAACAACAAAAATAACTGGAAGTAACAATCACTATTCCTTAATATAGCTTAACATCAATTGACTCAATTCCCCAATAAAAAGACATAGACTAACAGACTGGATACGTAAATAGGACCCAGCATTTTGCTGCATATAGGAAATACACCTCAGTGACAAAGACAGAAACTACCTCAGAGTAAAAGGCTGGAAAACAATTTTCCAAGCAAATGATCCCAAGAAACAAGCTGGAGTAGCCATTCTAATATCGAATAAAATTGACTTTCAACCCAAAGTTATTGAAAAAGATAAAAAAGGACACAACATACCCAAACTTATGGGACACAATGAAAGCAATGCTAAGAGGAAAACTCATAGCTCTGAGTGCCTCCAAAAAGAAACTGGAGAGAGCATACACCAGCAACTTAACAGCACACCTGAAAGAAATTAGGGAAACAACAGCCTTCACAATAGTCACAAGCAATATAAAATATCTTGGTTTGACTCTAACCAAACAAGTGAAAGATCTATATGACAAGAACCTCAAGTCTCTAAAGAAAGAAATCAAAGACCTCAGAAGATGGAAACATCTCCCATGCTCATGAATTGGCAGGATTAATATAGTAAAAATGGCCATCTTACCAAAAGCAATTTACAGATTCAGTGCAATCCCTATCAAAATTCAAACATAATTCTTCATAGAGTTACAAAAAGCAATTCTCAAATTCATTTGGAATAACAAAAACCCAGGATAAGGAAAACTATTCTCAACAATAAAAGAACTTCTGGAGGAATCACCATCCAGTATCTCCAGCTGTACTACAGAGCAATAGTGATAAAAACTGCATGGTATTGGTACAATGACAGGCAGGAAGATCAATAGAATAGAATTGAAGACCCAAAAATGAACCCACACAGCTAAGGTCACTTGGTCTTTGACAAAGGAGCTAAAACCATCCAGTAGAAAAAAGACAGCATTTTCAACAAATGGTGCTGGTTAAATTGGAGGTCAGCATGTAGAAGAATGCAAATTGATTCATTCTTATTCCCTTGTACAAAGCTCAAGTTCAAGTGGATCAAGGACCCTCACATAAAACCAGATACACTGAAACTAATAGAAGAGAAAGTGGAGGAAAAGCCTGGAACACATGGGCACAGGGGAAATTTTCCTGAACAGAACACCAATGGCTTATGCTCTAAGATCAGGAATTGACAAATGGGACCTCATAAAATTGCAAAGCTTCTGTAAGGCAAAGTACACTGTCAATAGGACAAAACAGCAACCAACAGATTGGAAAAAGATCTTTACCAATTCTACATCTGATAGAGGGCTAATATCCAATATATACAAAGAACTCAAGAAATTAGACTCCAGACAACCAAATAACCCTATGAAAAATGGAAACTCGAATGGCCGAGAAGTACGTAAAGAAATATTCAACATCCTTAGTCATCAGGGAAATGCAAATCAAAACAACCCTGAGGCTCCACCTCGCACCAGTCAAAATTAGCTAAGTTCAAAAACTCAGGTGATAGCAGATGCTGGTGAGGATGTGAGAAAGAGGAACACTCCTCCGTTGTTGGTGGGATTGCAAGCTGGTACAACCCCTCTGGAAATCAGTCTGGTGGTTCCTCAGAAAATTGGACATAGCATTACCTGAGAACCCAGCTATACCACTCCTGGGCATATATACCCAGAAGATGTTCCAACATATAACAAGGACACATGTTCCACTATGTTCATAGCAGCCTTATTTATTTATTTTTTGTGAAAATCTTTATTGGATATTTTATTTACATTTCAGATGCCATCCCCTTTCCCCATTTCCCCTCCCTAGAAAACTCCTATCCCATCCCCACTTCTCCTTTTTGCTTTTATACTATTTTTTTAATGTTAATCAAAGGCTTTATAAGTTTGGTAATGCTCAATATCAATCAGAAGTGTAACCCAATACCCAACCTAGATATACCAACTACCTTTGACTGGCGAAGACACTCGAACAGCTGTCTCCATGTTCCCCGCCCCTCTTGTCACCCAGCTCCTCCTCTCCTTCTCCTCCTCCTCTCCTTACTCTTCCGCTTTCTCTCCTTACTCTTCCCACCTTAGCTCCTCCTACATATTACCCTTCCTGTTAAAATAAAACTTTTCTCTTAGAATACAATTAGAGCATAACTATACCAATTTATGTTAGTAAGGTACAAGATAGACCTAATACCCAGTCCATCATTTTGTTGACTAAACAGAACCTCTGTCATCCCTCCTAACTAAAAGACTTAATTCTGAACCTGGCTTTTTTTTCTTGAGCAGCCTTATTTATAATAGCCAGAAGCTGGAAACAATCTAGATATTCTTCAATAGAGGAATGGATACAGAAAAGGTGGTACATTTACACAATGGAGTATTACTCAGCTATTAAAAACAATGAATTCATAAAATTCTTAGGCAAATGGATAGAACTATAAATATCATCCTGAGTAAGGTAACCCAGTCACAAAAGAACACACATGGTATGCATTCACTGATAATTGGATATTAGCCCAAAAGCTCAAAATACCCAAGATACAACTCATAGACCACATGAAGCTCATGAAAAACAAAGATCAAAGTGTAGTGAAGGAGTAACAAAATACTCATGGGAGCAAATATGGAGATAAAGTGTGGGACAGAAACTGAAGGAGGGGCTGTCTGGAGACTGTTCCACCTGAGTATCCATCCCATGTGCAGTCACCAAAGGCAGACATTGATGTGGATTCCGGGAAGTGTATGCTGGCAGGAGCCTGATATAGCTGTCTCCTTAGAGGTCTGCAAGAGCCTGACATATATAGAGGCAGATGCTCACAACTAAACATTGAACTGATCATGGGGTCCCCAATGGAGAAGTTAGAGAGAAGACTGGAGGAGCTGAAGGGGTTAGTGGCCCCATGGGGAGAGCAATAATACTAACCAACCAGAGCTCCCAGGGCCTAAACCACCAGCCTGGGAGCACATAGGGAAGGCCCCATGGCTCCAGCTGTATAAGGGAGGATGGCCTTGCTGGGCAATGGTGGGAGAGGAAGTCCTTGGTCCCATGAAGCCCCGGTGTGGGGGAATTTGTGGGTGGGGAGGTAGGAGTGGGTGGGTGGAGGCACATTATCATAGAATCAGGAGGAATGGGGATGGGAAAAGGAGTTTCTGGGTGGTGGGGGGAAATGGGGAAAGGGGATAATATCTGAAATGTAAATAAAATATCCAATAAAAAATTAATTTTTAAAAAATGGGAAACAGAGCTAAAAAGAGAATTCTCAACTGAGGAAACTTGAATGGCTGAGAAGCACCTAAAGAAATGTTCAACATCCTTAGTCATCAGGGAAATGCAAATCAAAACAACATATAACAAGGACACATGGTCCACTATGTTCATAACAGCCTTATTTATAATAGCCAGAAGCTGGAAACAACCCAGATGTCCCTCAACAGAGGAATGGATACAGAAAATGTGGTACATCTACACAATGGAGTATTACTCAGCTACTTAAAACAATGACTTCATAAAATTCTTAGGCAAATAGATGGAACTAGAAAATATCATCCTGAGTGAGGTAACCCAGTCACAAAAGAACATACATGGTATGCACTCACTGAGTGGATATTAGCCCCAAAACTCGGAATATCCAAGATACAATTCACAGACCATATGAAGCTCCAGAATTAGGAAGACCAAAACTTAGATGCTTCAGTGCTTCTTAGAAGGGGAATAATATACTCACAGAACAAAATATGGAGACAAAGTGTTGAGCAGAGACTCAAGAAAAGGCCATCCTGAGACTTCCCCACCTGGGATTCATCCCATATACAGTTGCCAAACCTGGACGCTATTGTGGATGCCTGGAATTGTTTGCTGACAGGAGCCTGATACAGCTGTCCCCTGAAAGGCTCTGCCAGAGCCTGACAAATACAGCAGCAGATGCTCACAGCCAACAGTTAGACTGAGTTCAGGGTCCCCGATGGAGGAGTTGGAGAAGGGACTGAAGGAGCTGAAGGGGTTTGCAGCCCCATGGGGGGAGCAACATTGTCAACCGGCCAGACCCCCATGGACTGGACCACCAACCAAAGAGTACACATGGAGGGACCCATGACTCCATCTGTGTATGTGGCAGAGGATGGCCTTGTTGGACATCAGTGGGAGAAGCAGCCCTTGGTCCTGTGGGTATTGATGCCCCAGTGTAGGGGAATTCGGGAGTGGGTGGGTGAGTGGAGGAGCACCCTCATAGACGCAGGGGAGGAGGGATGGGATGGGGGTTTCCAGATAGGAGACCTGGAAAGGAGATAACATTTGAAATGCAAATAAAGAAAATATTCAATAAAAGAAAAAAATTTAATTAAAAAAATAATTACCTGCAACACACATATTCATGATAGAGTAGTTCTGACAATGGCCTGCTGCAGCTGCAGCTGCTACTGCTACTGCCCCCCACACACACACACACACCACACACATACCACATACACATACACACACACAAATACACATACCACATACACACACACACAAATACACATACCACACACATACACACACAATACATACACACACACAAACTGGACTGTTTAATCAAGAAATCTTCCAATAAGGGATAAGGGCAGCATCCTAATCAAAATATTCATCTTTTGAGCCTAAAGGACCATCTGATATGAGGCACAAAACATAGTGTTTTTCTAGGTCAATATTATAAAAACATGTGCCTACATGGACTACCACATCCTCTAGGGTTCATGAGGGTAATAATGTAAATGATCTAATTACTTACCTCCTTAGAACAATTCTATTAGTATTTATACATGTAACTAATATACATAATTAAGAAACAAAATATAGCTGGGCAGTAGTGGCACATGCTTTTAATCCAGAGCACTTGGGAGGCAGAGACAGGCAGATCTCTGTGAGTTTGAGGTTAGCCTGGTCTACAAAGTGAGTCCAAGGACACAGCTAGGGCTGTTAAACAGAGAAACTCTGTCTTGCAAAAACAAACAAGCAAACAAAAAACAAACAAACAAAAAGGACTTCTCTAGATCTGTACAGACAATCCATGTGAACGTATGAGGTCTATGCTGCTAATTGAAGCCCATTGGAAGAGATGGGTGTTGATGTAAGTGGCTTGTATAACCACCTGAGGCCATGTTGAGGCATAAGGTCTGTACTACTGCTAAGGGTCATGAGTGAGTCCTGATATGACCAAGGGCCATATTGATGTCTGTGGTCTGTGGTCTGTGTTACCATCCAAGGCCATAAGGATATCCATGCTCTGTGCTACAGCCTGACGCCATGTTGATGTCCATGGCCACACTACCGCCAGGGGCCATTTTGGTATAGGTGGTATGCACTGCCGCTTGAGGCCATGGTGATGTCCAGGTCACACTGTTGCCAAGGGCCATGTCTGGGTCCCAGGTCCTGCTGAAGCAGGGGTCTGTGTTGATGTCAGTGACTGTGTTACTACAGAAGACCATTTGGATTTCCATGGTCTGTGCTGGGGCCATGTTATCTATGACCAATGTTGCTACCAGGGATCATATTGAGGGGAGTGCCCTACACTGTCACCTGAGGCCATATTGATGCTTGTGGTCCAGGCTGCCTCCGAGGGCCCTGTCTGTGTCTGTGTTCCTTCTGAAACTGGGGGCCATGTTCGTGTGTTCCTTCTGAAACTGGGGGCCATGTTCTTAGTCTGTGCTGTCACTGGAAACCATGTAAAAGCCCATAATCCATGTTCCTGTTGACTATAAAGAGCAAAGAAGCTACTTTTACAGTAATATGGTTGACTGCAAATATACAGTTAAGAAATACATATGTAGGGGAGAATGGCCTTGTCGGGCATAGGTGGGAGAGGAGATCTTTGGTCCCATGAAGGCTGGACACCGAGTGTGGGGGAATTCAAGGGTAGGGAGGTGGGAGTCAGGGGCTAGGTGGGGACACATCCTCATAGAAGCAGGAGGAGGAGGGATGGGATCGGGGGTTCCTAGGTTAGGGCGGGGGGAGAAATGGGGTCAGGGGATAACATCTGAAATGTAAATAAAATATCCAATAAAAAAAGAAGAAAAGAAGAAAGAAAGAGGAACAATGAAAGAATTCTGTGACAACCTCTAACCTTACCCAGACCCTTCCCCCCAAAAGTAGCAGCCTAAATAGAAGGCCATCAACGAGAACTCTTTTAAAATGTGATAAGGATGGTGAAGTGTAGCTTTCCACAACTGATGGCTTCTGGCAGAGGGTGGTCAGGAGGGGAAGGACTTAGTTCTATTTAAGGGACAGGCCACTGAGAGTTTGACCATGATCCAGTGAGTATAAAGATATCACAAATTGGGCTTTTGGTGGAGTGGGAGATCACAAGGGTGGGAGGGCAGACACTGAAGGACTGGGAAGTGAATGTGAACACGATGTATGACGTGAAATTCCCAAAGAATCAATAAAAATACTATGTCCAAAAAAGGGGGAGGAGGTCTTATTTTACATGCTGATTATTCATGCTTTAAAGTGAGTCAATACATCTATTAAAGGATAGATGTTTGGATTGCAAACAGACCTTTGCTTGACAGTCTATGCTTTGATGCTTCTGTATGACTCAGTATCACATGGTTCTCTCTTCTCTATATTTTGGAAAACTGATTCGTGAACATTTTGTAGTAAAACCACAGAGGACAAACTGTCTTTTCACCAAGAGGTAGATAACACCTACCCAGTGGGTTTTCATTTGTGCTTTGATTCATGCATGTGATGTTAAAATTATTGATATCCAATATTTAAATTTTAATTAACTGAGGTTTCAAAGTGGTATACTGGGAATGCAATTATTCAACTGGAATTCATTTCTAGGGAAACATTTCCTTTAACTACTACTGTTCCATTTCTTAATGATAGTTGTATATAATTGCACACATCAAAATAGCTGTTCAGAAAGTGCATATGAACTCATAGAGACTAAAGCAGCAATCACAGGGCCTATATGGGTCTGTACCAGCTCCCCTGCATATATCTACAGCTTTTAGGTTAGTACTTTTATGGAACTCCTTAATGTGTAAACAAGTGGGTCTCTAACTCTTGTGTCTACTCTTGATGTGCTTTTATTTTTCTGTTGGCTTATCCAATTTCAATATGATAGGTTTTGGTTTTATCTTATTATATTTTATTTTGTTATGTTTTGTTATCTCTTAGAAGCCTGTTCTTTTCTAATGAAAGAAAGGGAGTGGATCTGGATGGAAGGAGTAGGAAGGAGCTAGGAGAAATAAAGGGACAGAAAATGGTATTCAGATTATAGTGTATGAGAAAACAATCTATGTTTAATAAAAGGGAAAAATAAAAACAATGATAATTTAAAAATCAGAGGGAAATGAAGAAGAAAATTAAACAGTGTAGTGAAATGCAACAGAGAGGAGGTCCAGGGAAGACTAAAGATCCAAGGAAAGTGTGACTCTTCCCTGGTCACCGGCTTTCCTAGAGCTGATTAGTAGATACTGGTGAATTTAACTCCAATTTTTAGCAAAGACAAAAACCTCATCTTGTGCTCAGAAAAACTCAGAGAAAGGGCTGTGCTCCATGTTTGCAGAGGGTCCTTAGCACAGGGAACAATGAAAATAACCAAACACAAATGAAAAGGCAGTCATCAGCAGGAAAACCACCCAACCCACCTCTTGGGAATGGGGGTGTCATGTTCTTAAATTTGTTTCCTGCTCTCTGGAGATAAAGGCATCTTTTGGGGACTCTCAGAAAATTGAGATATTTGTCAAGTCCTGGAAGAGCTAGCTGTATAGTTTGTTATCCAATCTCTGTGGGATAGGAAAGTGCAGGGCTTAACTGAAGTCCTGGTTGAAATAGTTGAAATAGAAGGTAGACCATCTGAGCCAGCCATTTTGAAATCGATTTGGATGCAGATTTTTGAGGAAACAGTAACTGAGGCGGTATGTGAGACTACTTGCTTTGTCTTTGTTGGAGTTAGTGTCTGGTCTTTTTGCTCTGAAAATACACAAACTTTCAAAGGTAATATTGTAGGCACATTTCTGCATTAGCATGGGTATGGGATGTGCAGTTTGTAAAACTCAGCTAAAGATTTTTCTGCTCTGTTTCAGAAGGTGAAAGGTATTTATCAACTTTATAAACTCATTTGTACTGCATAACCAAACTGTAATATAAATCTCTATCCATGCTATATGAAAGTATGGCATGTAATAATAAGTCATGAGACCAGTCATGAGCCAAAAAAGATTCATTGGCTGTACAGAGACATTATCAATGAACCAAATGCTTTTCAGATCAGTGGAGGTTTTGCTGGTGGTGGTTTTGGTTTGGGGGTTTTTTGGTCTGGTTTGGTTTGGTTTGGTTTGGTTTGGTTTGGTTTGGTTTGGTTTGGTTTGGTTTGGTTTGTGTTTTGGGGGTTTTGTTTGTTTATTTTAATAACCTGGCAACTCTCAGAGTCTCAAGCTAGAGTACCAAAGCAGCTTCCTGATGGCAAGAGATTACCTTGTATGTCCCTTCTGGACCTGCACTCACTTGCCCAGTGATACCCTCTACCACAGTGTCTGCAATCTCTAGGAAGCCTAGGTTTTCTTACAGAGAACCCATTGCCACATCAGAGTTAACCCACTGGCCATTTTGAGATCTGGCTCAGAAACTACCTTACTCCTCAGAGTCAACACACGGGCTATTTTGAGATCTGAGAATTTTAGCCTCGAAATTTCTTTGCTTATTTTTTAAAATCTTTTTTTATTACTTGTATTTATTCCTGTTTCTTTTTATTAATTATTTTATTTATTTACATTTCAAGTGTTGTTCCCTTTCCAGGTCCCTCTTCCACAAGATCCCCAACCCCATCTCCCCTCCCCTTTGCCTGTAAGAGGGTACTCACCCACCCACCCATCCACTCCCACCTCACCTCTCTAGCATCTCCCTTCTCTAGGGCATAAAGCCTCCACAGTACCAAGCACATCCCCTCCTACTTAAGCCAGGAAAGACAGTCTTCTGCTACATATGTAGTGGGGACCACGGACCAGCCCATATATGATCTTTGGTTGGTAGCTTAGTCTCTGGGAGCCCTGAGGGGGTCCAGTTAGTTGATACTGATTCTTCCTATGGGGTTGCAATCCCCTTCAGCTCCTTCAATCCTTCCCCTAACTCTTCCATAGGAGTCCTGGAGCTCAGTCCAGTTGGCTGTAAGTATCTGCATCTGTCTCAATCAGGTGCTGGTAGAGCCTCTCAAAGAACAGCCATACCAAGCTCCTGTCTGCAAGCACAACATAGCATCAGCAGCAGTGTTGGGGTTTGGTGCCTGGATATGGGATGGATCCTGGGTTGGGATTGTCTCTGCATGGTCTTTCCTTTAGTCTCTGCTCTGTTTTTGTCCCTGCATTTTCTTTAAACAGCAACAATTCTGGGTCAAAAATTTTGAGATGGGTAGGTGGCCCCATTCCTCAACAGGGGGTCATGTCTACTTACTGGAGGTAGTCTCTTCAGGTTCCATCTCCCCACTGTTGTACGTACCATGTATGTCCTCACTCAGGATGATCTTTTCTAGTTCCATCTATTTGCCTGCAAAATTCATGATGTCCTCGTTTTTAATAGCTGAGTAGTATACTGTTGTGTAAGTAAAACACATTTTTTGTATCCATTCTTCAGTTGAAGGACCTCTGGGTTGTTTCCAGCTTCTGGCTATTAGAAATAAGACTGTTATGAACATAGTGGAGCAAGTGTCCTTGTGATATGGAAGAGAATCTCTTGGGTATATGCTCAGGAGCAGTAGGGCTGGGTCTTCAGGTAGAACTATTTCCAATTTTCTGAGGAGCCATTAGATTGATTTCCAGAGCGGTTGTACCAGTTTGCAATCCCACCAGCAATGGAGAGGTGTTCCTCTTTCTCCACATCCTCACCAGCATCTGCTGTTATCTGAGTTTTTTAATTTTATTTAATTTTATTTATGTATGTATTTATTTATTTACACTCCAGATTTTATTCCTCTCCCAGTCCACTCTCTGACTCTTCCACATCCCATACCCCTTCCCCTCCCCCTGTCTCCACGAGGATGTCCCACCACCCACCCAACCAGACCTCTGAACTCTCTGGGCCTCCAGTCTCTTGAGGATTAAGTGCATCTTCTCTGACTGAACCCAGACACCGCAGTCCTCTGCCGTATATGTGTTGGGGGCCTCATATCAGCTGGTGTATGCTGCCTGGTTGGTGGTCCAGTGTTTGAGAGATCTCAGGGGTCCAGGTTAATTGAGACTGCTGGTCCTCCTACAGGGTCACCTTACTCCTCAGCTTTCTTCAGCTTTTTCCTGATTCAAACACAGGGATCATCAGCTTCTGTCCATTGATTGGGTGTAAATATCTGCATCTGACTCTTTCAGCTGCTTGTTGAGTCTTTCAGAGGGCAGTCATGATAGGTCCTTTTGTGAAAGTTCGTAGCCTCAGTAATAGTGTTATGTCTTGTGGCCTCCCCTTGAGCTGGATCCCACTTTGGACCTGTTGCTGAACCTTCTTTTCCTCAGGCTTCTCTCCATTTCCATCCCTGAAGTTCTTTAATCTTAAACATTCTGATTCGTGTAAGGTGGCATCTTAAGGTTGTTTTGAGTTGCATTTCTCTGATGACTAAGCATATTGACCATTTCTTTAAGTGTTTCTCGGTCATTTGAGATTCCTCAGTTGAGAATTCTCTGTTTAGCTCTGTAGCCCACTTTTTAATTGTGTTGTTTGGTTTTCTGGAGTCTACCTTCTTGAGTTCTCAGTATATTTTGGATATTAGCCCTCTATTGGATGGCACATTAGGCTTTAACTTTATTTCTTCTGTCTCTATATCAATTTTATTAAATTTTCTATCTTTGCATGATCTGCAGTGGGTGAGCTCTGAGAAGCAAGGCTCCAAGAGACTTCATCCCAGGATTGCTTCTTGCAGCTGATATACCTTTCCTGTTACCATTACATACCCTAATGATTCCTGGGCATTAGCCTGCCCTGTTTATTATGTAGCCTTTAATTACTATAACAAGGAGTGGGCTAATTCTATTCTTTAGTCTAACTTTGTTATATTTTTCTAGTAAAACACCTCTTAAAACTTTTTTCCTAAGGTTGTTTGCATCAAATCAGAAATTCTATGAAATCATTAATTCATTTAAAGAGCATAAATTCACAAAAGATCATCTTTATGTTGATCTGTAGGAAGTCTGCTCAACAGGGCAGATCATGCAAAGATAGTGGGCTACCTTCAGGAAGGTTGCCTGCTAACCTTAGCCTTTCCTAGATGGCTCCTGACAGATACTAAAATAGCCAGAAATACAAGAAAAAGAAAATAATAAAAATGGAGGCCTTAAAGAAAAAATAGAAAAGATTATAATTGAAAAAATAGAAAATTTAATAAAATTGAGACAGAGACAGAAGAAATAAAGTTAAAGCCTAATGTGCCACCATATAATGAAAATCAGAAAATTCAGCTCAAGAATGTTAGAAAACCAACCTTAGCTTATGTGGTTATTGTACAACAAATGCCAACAGACAGTGGCAACCCTCAGAAAGAATTTATATGGCATGCCATAAAAAGGCTAGATTTCAAAAGTTACTATGTTGCAATTTTAATAGGAAAAATCTCTAAATTTTTTTTAAGCTGAACTGTCAAGTGTTTCACTTGTGACAAACAAGGTCATTGGAAAAGAGATTGTAGGCAAGGAGTTCCTAGAAGCATTTTTTTTTTCCTAGAGAAAATTAAAAAAGAAGACCCCAACCTTCTGGAATATGCAGAAGGTATGGCAAAAGCTAGCAATGGATTAGTCAATGTAGATCACCAGGGGGCAAACAAGGTAAGTCCTTGTCAAAAACTGCCTCAACAGGACATCAACCCACCCACAAAACTTCCCACCTAAAATTTATCCTATCTACAAGAAATGTAGGCACAGGGGATAGAGCAGAAACTAAGGAAATAGCCAACCAATAACTGGCCCAACTTGAGACCCATCTGATGGGTAAACACCAAGCCCTAACACTATTAATGATGCTTTGTTATGCTTGCAGACAGGAGTCTAGCAAGGTTGTCTTCTGAGAGACTTCACCTAGCAGATGACTCAGACAGATACAGACAAGCCAAACAGTGGATGGAGCTTGGGGCCTCTCGTGGAAGAATAGAAAGAAGGATTGTGGGCCCCAAAGGGGATAGGAACTCCATAAGAAGACCAACAGAGTCAACTAACCTGGACTCGTGGGGCTCTCAGAGACAGAATCACCAACCAAAGAACATACAGGGGCTGGACCTAGGTCTCCCCACATCTATGTAGCAGATGTGCAGCTTGGTCTTCATATGGGTCCCAAACAACTAGAGCAGGGGGCTATCCCAAAAGCTGTTGCCTGTACATTGGATGTGTTCTTCTAGCGGGGTTGCCTTGTCTGGCCTCAGTGTGAGAGGATGTACCTAGCTTTGCAGAGACTTGATGTACCAGGGTTGTAGGATACCCAGAGGGGCCCCAGTCGCTCAGAGGAGCAGGGGATTAGAGCACGGGGAAAGAAATGTGGGAGGGGTGACTGGAAGGGGGCAATGATCAGGATGTAAAATGAATGAGTAAAAAAAAAATATATTAATTTACAAAAACAGTCCCCAATATTAAATTCAAGTCAGCCATCTCAGATCAACAGCAGAGAAATTCATTCACAAAACAATTAAACAACACTGCTCTGGATATAAACACTAATAGCTCAGATATCAAGGCCAGAGCAACTTCAATAGATAAAACAGAAAACTCAGGAAAGTCCAGAAATCAAGTACTTTGGAAAACTGTTAAAAATAAGAGGCCAAAGTTATAGTCACAGTTAAATGGGATTAAGATTGAAAGCTTAATGGATACTGGAACAGATGTAAGAAAGAAATGCTTAACTAACAGAAATGGGTAAGAAAGACCTCCAGAGATGGATAGCATAGTGCTCTGTTAATTTTTTTTTTTTACATGCTAAAATTTGTTAGATTTGCTGATTCCTTCACATGGCAACAGACCTGAGACTAGCTAAGACATGAAAATGTCTCCAGCCAGAACTTCAGCTATGTGTGGCTGCCCCATGCCCACTTCTCCTTTGGGGTAACCAAGCCCATTGTGCTCTGAGCTGAGCTGGAGGGAGGGAAGCTTAACCAGGTGGGTGGGTGTAGGCAAGATATTGGAGGACAGTGAGTCTGCCAGCAAAGAAGACACACCCAGGAACAGCTTTGGAGGACTGGTTCAATTTATTGGGGGGTGGGGGGGCAACGGCTATTTAAACCTTTGTGGAGTGAGTGGAGGTTACTACAGTGAGTATACACCACTGGCTGGGGTCAGGGTACTGGGATGTCTCAACTATATTTATTGGTTACTTATCTATAACTGTAATAGAATACACTGGGAGACAAAAGACAATTTAGGGGAGAAAGGGTTTGTTTGGGTTATAGTCATTTATGGTGGGTAAAACATGGCCATGGGAGCAGAGGAGTTTAAGGTTGGCCTGGAATTCAGGAAGCATACAGAGTACAGAAAGTGAGTCCCAGCTGTAAAACCTCAAAGCCTGCCCAGAGCAACACAGTGCTCTAGAAATGCTTCACCTCTTATAGGTTCCACAATCTCAAATATCACCACCAGCTGGAGACCAGGTGTTTAAACATATCAGCCTATGGGGGACACTTCGTTTCAAACCACAACATATCCCAAATCCCATCATTTGAGATTGTGGTGGTCTGAAAGAAAATGGCCCACATAGAGCCACAGGAAAAGGTACTGTTAGAAGGTGTGGCCTTGTCCAGAAAAGGACACACTTGCAGAATAGTCGACTGATTATATCTGCCTAGACAGAGTAATCAGCCCTTAATAATTCTGCATCACTAAGGTCTGTCAGATAATTCTGGGCCAGAAGGTTGAAGATTTGATGCTCCAACGTTCGGTAGTATAGGGGCTTTCCAGGTGTTCAGCGGTCTCTATAAATTGGCTAAGTATTAGAAGCTTAGTGCTTCCCATAATTTCAGTTAACTCAGTCATTCTGGATTTCTGATGAGGTTGAAGACCTATAGTCTCATAGCCAATCCTGGCTATTTACTTCGAGAGAAAAGATCTGAGTGGATGGTTTTCAGCTGACATTCATTCTAAAGCCAAGAAAATAGCCAGGTTCAAAACTAAGTGTTTTAGTTAGGAGAGATGACAGAGTTTCTGGTTAGTCAACAAAATGATGGACTGGGTATTAGGACTATCTTGTACCTCACTGGTACAATTAGGAATAATTATGCTCTAGTTGTATTTTGAGAGAAAAGTTTTATTTTAACAGGAAGGGTGATATGTAGGAGGAGCTAAGGGGGAAGGAGTACCAAGAGGAAGAGATGGAGTAAGGAGAGGAGAAGATGAAGGAAAGGAGAAGCTAGGTGATGAGAGAGAGAAAGAGAGAGAAAGAGGTGGGGCATGGAGGCATATGTTCATGTGTCTCCACCAGTCAAAGATAGTTTATATATCTAGGTTGGGTATTGGGTTACACTTCTGATTGAGCATTACCAAACTTATAAAGCCTTTGATTAACATTTTAAAAAATTGTATAAAAGCAAAAAGGAAAAGGGGGCATGGGATAGGGGTTTTCTAGGGAGGGGAAATGGGGAAAGGGGATGGCATCTGAAATGTAAATAAGATATAAAATAAAAATTTAAAAAATGAAGGTGTGGCCTTGTTGAAGTGGTATGGCTTTGTTGGAGGAGGTGTGGCACTAGAGGTTGGGCTTTGAGGTCTCAGATGCATAAACCAGGTCTACTGTGGTTCATTTGCTCTACCTGCTGCCTGCTGATCCAGATATAAAACTCTCAGCAACTTCTCCAGCACCGTGTCTATTTGTCTGCACACTACCATACTCCACACTGTGAAACATCTGGAACTGTAAACCACCCCTGATTCAATGTTTTTCTTCATAAGAATTGCCATGGTCACAGTGTCTTTTTTTTTTTTTTTTTTTTTTACCAGTAATAGAAACCCTAATTAAGACAAAGATAACATTTTTCCTGGGTTTTGATGTAAAGTAGTGAAAATGTTATGTAAAATAATTGTTCCTAATTCCAAATTTATCCTCAATTATATTAGTATCTCTCATTTTTTCCAGGGACCAGGAGGATTGGGAGAAGAAAAATGACCATGCAGTGACATTTAGAAAGAATCTGTTTTGTGACTGTTCTGGGACTGATGTCAAAGTTTTAATTCCCTCTTAGAAAATCCTTGTATATCGATTTTGCTTCTTGTGACAAAAATAAGGGGGAGGGAAGTATGTAACTCAAGTTGGCCTAAAATTCACAATCCTCTTATCTCAGCCTCCCAAATATTAGATTTAGCTCCTACTGACCTGTTGAATATGCTGTGGAGATTGATTGGGATCTGAAGGCAGGGTTTTTCCCTCTTCATGATATACACACATACATACATACATACACACACACACACACACACAGAGAGAGAGAGAGAGAGAGAGAGAGAGAGAGAGAGAGAGAGAGAGACAGACAGACAGACAGACAGACAGACAGAGACAGAGAGAGGGAGGGAGCACATACACTCAGAGTATTGATGCAGTCACAAATCTCTGTCCTTTCACCTTCCCAGCTACTGTTTTTAACAAAATTTCAGTCATTTGATTTTACCAATGAAGACTTAGGAGCAAGATACTGGAGTGAAAAGCCTACTAGCTCAGAGAGGCAAAGAAAGCACCCAGCTGACCCTCCTCCACACCCAATGTCCCAAAAGTCAAAAGAAGCTCTCCTTCTCCAAGCCATCTCAAAAATCCATCAAACTGAATGTCCCTCCCTTCTACTTCCTGTGCATCTCTCTATTCATCCTCCTGACTCTCTCTTACTATCTATGTTTTTTTTCCTATGTTCACTCCCTCTCTACTGGTTGCTTCTCCACCTCTTGACCTATGGTTGACCTATGTTTTTTTTCCTATGTTCACTCTCTCTCTACTGGTTGCTTCTCCACCTCTTGACCTATGGTTGACTTTATTTAATCCCATTTACAATAAACAGAAAGCTCTTGAATTAAAGGTTTATGCTAGGGTTGAGCTACACTGCAATTAGAAACAGGCTTTTCCAGTAAACAACAAATTTTGAAGTTCAAAATGTGATCAAATATCCTACAACACCCAACTGTGTATAAAGCTGCCATTACACTTTGCCTCCCAGGCCCAAGCCCTTGGGTAGTAAGTAACTGCCAAGTCTTGCCCATGCATTTATTAAATGGATCCTTTTCACTACTGGCCATATTAGAGACCTAAGAGATCTCAACTTCAAATCACATAACAGAACTTTAATTTCATAATAATCTTTAGCTCCCTTAAGGATAAGGACCTGTTATACACGCTCTCTGCCCCTGCTAAACAACTGAGAGCCTTCTTCCTTTGAAGGGAATAATCTCAATCAGCTTCAGAGAGCTTAAGAGTCATGTTCATTTGTTTGCGCCTTCGATATCATAATAGTTCTGAACTATTATTCACATGTTTTAGAGTCAGGAACTCAGATGTATGAACAATTGTTTCCAAATTCACTCTGTCACAAACAGTAGCACAGAAGTTCATCCCCAGGTCTTTGGACTTGACTGCATGTTCCCTCTGTTCTTCCAAAATGACCTAATAGGGCCAAAAGTCAACATATACTTCTAAAAACCAGAAAATTCTGAAAACCAAAAGCCCTTTGACAAATCATTTTGTAGAAAAGCCTTATTTTTCACTTAGGTCACTTGTAACATTATTTTTTATTTTTAAAGTTTGCTGTAAACTGACATATGGTATTTATAACCCTTTAGCTCATTTTATATGCATAGTCACTTCTGTAGTTGAAATGTGGTTGGCATTATTACTCTAAAAAAAACTGACTTGGTCTTTATATACTTGGTCTCAGAAAAAAATTGAATCTAACAGTCCTGTGCTGATACCCTCAACAGATGCAGTGCAGCCCCTTAAGTCTCAGGTTGTAAACCAAAAGAGCAGGTGAGGTGAGAAAGAAAAGCAGCAGAAGAAACAGAAGGCTGGTGGTCATTAGGATCTATCCCAGAACCTACTAGCACACCTGGTAGTACTTGTTGACTTATCTGGTGACAATCCAAAGAGGAGGAAGAGGAGGAGGAGGAGGAGGAGGAGGAGGAGGAGGAGGAGGAGGAGGAGGAGGAGGAGGAGGAGGAGGAGGAGGAGGAGGAGGAGGAAGATACAGAAGCCACGCCCCTCCAAGCTTGATTCCCATTGACCCCTGATATTCTCCCTGATACTTGATCCCCTCAGTCTCTGACAATTTACTCCTGTGCTCTTCCTGGCAGCTCTGACTGGGGCTCTGGTCTGTACTCCTGAGTGTGGTACTGCTTAGCACTTCAATGTCCTCACAATACAGGGAGGCCTGGCCCCTGCCTGTCCAGCTTTCCTGCCTCCATGATTGCCTTCTGCTCATGGGTCTTCATATAAGGCCTCTTGGCTCCCACACAGGGAACCAACAACCCCTGGCCTCTGCCTGCTCCCTTGGCGTATGTTCCATCTTTCATCCTTTCATATCTATGTTCTAGCCACAAAGACTTGTTTTTGGTGCTTTGGTTCACAAACTATATCTGGGTAATTTGTTCCTACAGAAGGGTGTCCAGCCAAAGGATGGTGGAATCTAACCTATATTTTACTTGCAAAGCAGTTTATCTTTCCCCTTGTAGTAGTTTGAATAGGTGTGATCCTCCCCCCCCCCCCCAGTAGACTTATACATGTGAATGTTTGGCCCATAAAAAGTGGCACTATTAGGAGGTATGAACTTTTTGGAGAAAATGTGGAAGTAGGTTTTGTGGTCTCATGTATGCTCAAGCTCCACTTAACGTAAAACAGTCTCTCCTTCTGCTGCCTCCGAATCAGGGTACTCAGGAACTCTCAGTTCCTCCAGCACCATTTCTGACTGTATGCTACCATGCTTCCCACCTTAATGATAATGAACCTCTGAACTAAATAATGATACATAATGATAACTAAACCTCTGAAACTGTAAGCCAGCCACAACTAAGTGTTTTCCTTTATAAGAGTTTCCTTGGTCATGGCATCTTTTCAGAGCAATGGAAACATTAAGACACCTCCCAAGAGGAAAAGAGGCTTTCCTAACTGCACCCAGATTAGGTTAGTACCACCCTACTGGTCCTTAAACCCTAAAGCCTTGTTTCTTGCTCTTCTCTCTGCCTAGGACGTTCTTTCTCCCCCTGTTAGACCACCAATTCTTATTGTTACTTAGCCAATGATATTTTCATCTATCTGATCTCAGTTTATATATAACTGAAAACAAACCCTTCTATAAGAACACAGCTTATTTTATCATTGTCATGTTCTGCCTCATTTTTCCCTCATGACATCATCACACAAGTAACTGAATACTCTCCCTAATGAAATATGAGCACAATTAGAGGAAAGGGGCTCCCCATCCTTAGACACTGTATCTTCATCAACAAAAAAACAGATTTGCATAAACACTGTGTTGAAAGAATAGATATAATAAAAGTAGGGTCTCCGTTCCAGAAGCAACTTGGCACTGCCAATGGTCTCACACTGTCTATCTTCTGTCATAATGCTACAAAGGAGATTTAGCCTCTGGGAACAGGACTGAGCCCCAACAGAAATCTCAAAGAACCTTCACAAGCCAGAGAACTTGGGAAGAACAGTGTTTTAAGGAATACCTCCCTTCTCAGAGAGAAAGAGCCCACTTCAGAAAGCTACAGGCATTCAGTAGAAAACCTCAAAAAGTCATGGCAGACCCTCTGATGTCGCAGAAATGGATTGTTCAACCCTTTTCATCCATCAGCATCCTGAAAGCTACATCCTGGGAGGGGAGTAGATGGCAGCCTAAATGATCTGCATCAATCCTTCCTCTAACTTAATATCTATCTCTCTCTCTCTCTCTCTCTCTCTCTCTCTCTCTCTCTCTCTCTCTCTCTGTCGTTGCAAAAGATGTCCTCCTCAGACCTCACAGTGGCTGTTTCTGCCAAGGACTCAAGGCCTGAGAGTCCTCCTAGGCTCCTTGACCTCCATGCTAGGATGTGACAGTTGAAATGTATAAGAGAACCATCTGGGAAGGAGGCTGGGGTTCCACTCAGGATGATAATGGAGAAGCACAGGTAATAGAGTATAGCACAGATTGGAATTGAACAAGGATAAGGACAACACAAATAGGTAAAGCCAAGGAGAATCATAGCAGGTTTGCTGTGACAAAAAGAAAGAGAAGCATGAGATTAAATGATAACCGGTGGGCTAATGAGCCTGTTGGTATTAACACTTTCAATTGAAAACAACTCCCATAACTCCCAGTTCCTTCATGCAGTACCTAGAATCTAGCCTGTAGAGAACCACAGTATATAGAAATCCCATCCTCCTGAAGACAACAGAGTTTATGCCATATCACTTCTGTGTCAAACACCAAGCATATATCAGGTGTCTACGGGCCCTGATACTGCACCAAGAGCAAATAGAAGTTCTTAGAGTTTGTTAATATCAGTAACTTTGTGTGTTTATAGATAATGCTGATGAAGAGAGATTCAAACTCTAGCACTGTCTACTTCACCCCCGGAGGCAACTTAAGCAGTGACCTCCAGGGTGCAGAAAATGGAATCCTTAAGTAAGTCTCTGTCTTTACACCAGATCAAGAACTGAGGCAAATACTAGTAGTGGACCTACATAATACCACCACCCTGAGGGAAAAACCTAGAAGGATGTTTCACACTTATGGCCTTATTTGGATCACTGCAGATGTATTGGCTGTGATCATACTGGAGTAGGTCAGGCCCCTTATCCAATAGGACTAACCTTTCAAAAAGAGAGATTTGGAAACAACAACACCAAGAAGCTAATGTGAAAGTAAACAAAGTAAAAATCCATGTGACAACAAAGGCACAGGTAGAGCGGCACATCTCTAACTCAAGGAATTGCCAAAGCTTTCATACAGGTACTAGAGGTAAGAAGAAGAAAGAAAGATGCCTTCATTACAGAACTAAGGAATATAAAAAGGAGGTGCCTGGATTTTAGATATCTGTTCTTCAGACTTATGAAACAATAAATTTCTACTGTTTTAGGACAGTTAGTGGGTGGTACCTGTGGTGGTTAGAAGAAGAATGACCCCCATAGGTCCATAGGGAATGACAGTATCAGGAGGTGTAGCCTTTTGGGAATAGGTATGGCCTTGTTGGAGTTGTGTATCACTGTTGGGGCAGGCTTTGAGGTCTCAGTCAGTTCACTTCCTGCTGCCTGTGGATCAAGATGTAGGACTCTCAGCTCCTTCTCCAGCACCATGTTTGCCTGCATGCCACCATGCTTTCTGTCATGACAATAATAGACTAAACCTCCAAACTGCAAGTCATCCCCAGTTGAATGTTTATAAGAGTTGCCTTGGTAAGACAGCAGCTTTGAAGCAACCTGAACAAACTAGTAAACATTTTTATTTCAAAATTTATCCACTGCTTCTCCTAACTCCTGGTTAATGGGCACCCAAGGACTCCAACTCCCTTTAGCTTTAGCTCTGATGGAACGTTCTAAAACAGTAACTCCACTGAAAAGATGGCTTAAGAAAAAATTTTTCTGGGATGGGTCTCAGTCACTTTTGGAAAGTTCTCCCAACCCTCCAATTGATACACTTGACACGGGGCCTGCTCAGAGGCAAGAGAATGAAAAAGTTAACCTCAGGAAGTAGATATTCATACACATCATCAAAAACTATAGCCCTCTCATTCCACCTTACATTAGAACTATCTTGATGGTTGATACTGGGACATGGGAAGGAATAGGGAAACATGGTTGCCAATGCCAATCAGAGGATACCCTCACCTGCAGCTATTTGGCAATTGGCTGAAGTGTTGAGTTAGATCATCTTCTGGAATGGTGACATTCTAGTTTATGGTATAAGATGTTTCCTCTTTTGTGTAGATAACTTCCAGGACCCTACAAGGACTACTTCTGCCCAGGAGACTGTGGCCTGTTCATCTCTCAGATCATTCATGTCTGAACACAGAAAGAGTTAGCTGCAGGTAAGCCCAGAGATTAGAATAGGAGAAGGAAGTAAAAAGAAGGCAAATTATAGGAGGGAAAGCTTGAAGCTTTCCATAATGAAAGTAAAGCATTAAGGGGGCCTAATACTAGGGAATAAAGATTATTTCCAAGAGTAAATGCCTGGACTATGAGAAAGCCCATAGGAATAGTAGTAAGAAGACTTACAGTGTCTAAAATGAGTAGATAAAACAACTTAGAAGTTCTTGTCAATCCCCCTGCACATTAAAACATTATAGGCTTAAGGTAGACAGATACATAGTCGCACTACCATCGAAGATGAACCCTGACCTAGCTTCCTGATTGTATTTTTCATAGTCCCTTTCACATACCCTCTTCATAAGACACAGTGCAATGCCTACAATTTCACAAATGTTTCTGCTGGTCATTGTTCATCCATGGCCTGTCCCAGAATAACCTCCCTTGTTTTTTTTCCTCCATGAAGCACTATCCTTCCTGCTTTTTCTGTTACCAACCGATATAAGCCACAATCACCTTTCACCTGGATTTCTATAATTTTTTCTTAAATGGTCTCTAGTTTTCCATCTTTGCCTCTGCTCTGGACTACTAAACACAGCAGCCATTCTAAAATTACCACATATGTTGCCCTGAGAGCCCTCCACAAGGCCTTCCACATCACCTAGGAAAAAGACAGCTTTTCCAGTAACCTACCAAGTACATCAGAGCCCAGATGCCATTTCCTCGCTGGCTTGTAGCCGGTAGTGACCCCTTTCATTCTGCTCCATCTGCATTGTCTTCCTCACTCCTCCTAAGGCACATAGATCATGTTTCTGTCCCATGACTTGTTTTTTTCTTCTTCTTCCTAGAAAACTTCTCCCAGGTAGCTTGCTGGCTCACTCCTACGCGTCCCACAGATTCTGACTCACAAGTCACCTTTTAGTCAGAATCTTCTTGGTCAGCCTTTCAAAAATGTCAACTCTCCCGACATTTCCTACTTTATTTTTGTCCTTAGCATTTTCCCTGCCTATGCACTGTACAACTTACTCACTTTCTTTCTTTACTAGGAAGCAAGCATATGGAGACAGATATACCAGTCTGTTCTTTTACCATTGAATCCTCAGTGCTTAGAGCAGTGCCTGAAACATAATAGGCACTCAAGAAAGAAGGTGAGTATTGAATGATTCAGCCCATTCCACTCACCTCTCATCCCTTCCCTGATATGCAGCTCTTTAGAAGCAGGTCTGTGTGAAAGTCAGTCAATATGCCTAATGCCTGACAGTTGCAATATGCCTAATGCCTGCATTGAAAGAGACTCATGTAGATACCATCTACTGGTGTCACCTGAATTTCTCCCACCCAAATCCCTGTGCTGTCTCTACAATACCCCACACACTCCATGGACACTCCCTTCAAAAGAGAAAACTTCTAGGTAGGTGCCCACAAACCTCTTCTCTCTCTCTGTTCCCTCAGACCCAATGCCTTAGTCTCATCCCTTGCACTGCAACAAAACACACCAGCTACAATCTCTCTTCCACCTACCCAAATCTCCCATGGACTCCACAGACCATTCCCCCCCTAAACTCCTTCCCACAACGTCTCCCTGCATCTCCAACATCAGCAGGCATTACCTAAGAACACACCAGGGGACCTAGCCACACACAGCCATCACACACCTAAAATCCAGAAAGTAAACAGAGACCAAGAGCAAAAGAACCAAAAGACAAACCCAGAAACAGCACCTAGGACTATAATCATCCCAAACCCAGATACCATGATGCCAGCATAAAAACATAATCAATAGCAGTCAGAACAGTATGTTTCCACTAGAGCCCAGATATCCTACCACAGCAGGCCCTGAATATTCCAACACAGATAAGGCACAAAAAAAAAAAACGACCTTAAAACCAACTATATGAAGATGAGATAGGTCCTTAAGTAGGAAAAAAAAAAAAAAAAACCCTTAAAGAAATCCAGGAAAAGACAACAAAAAACTAGAGGAATAAATAAATCCCTTAAAGAAAGCCAAGAAAGAACAAACAAATAAAAGGAAACAAATAAAACTGTTCAAGACAGGAAAGTGGAAATAGACATAATAAAGAAAGCACAAACTAAGGGAATTCTGGAGATAAAGAAAATTTAGGAATTTGAACAGGAACTACAGAGGCAAGCTTCACCAACAGAATACACAAGATGGAAGAAAGAATCTCAGGCATTGAGAAGATACTATGGAACAAATGAATACATCACTCAAAGAAAATGTTAACTCTAAAACACTCTTGACACGAAACACCCAGGAAATCTGGCACACCAAACCTAAAGGAAAGACCAAACCTAACAGAAATAGGAGTAGAGAAAGGAGAAAATTCCAGCTGAAAAGCCCCAAAACTATTTTCAACAAAAATCACACACACACACACACACACACACACACACACACACACACACACACACAAATGTTCCTAACCTAAAGAAGAAGATGTTTATAAAGATACAAAAAGCATGCATAACACCAAATAGGTTGACTCAGAAAAGAAAGCCCCCTTGCCACACAATAATCTAAACATGCAATGTACAGAACAAAGAAAGAATATTAAACACTGCAAGGGAAAAGACTAAGTAACATATAAAGGGAGACCTATTGGAATTACATTATTTCTCAGTAGGGATTCTAAAGCCAAAAGGCTGGACATATGTGCTGCAGACTCTAAGAGACCACAGATACCAGCCCAGACTACCATCCCAGCAAAACTTTAGTCACTATAGGTGGAGGAAATAAGATATTCTATGATAAAGTCAAATTTAAACAATATCTACAAATCCATTTCTACAGAAAGAGCTAGAAAAAAAATTCCAACACAAGTAGGCTAACTACAACCATTAAAACACAGGAAATGAGCAATCTCACACTAGCAAAACCAAAACAACAGAAACACATACACACACTCACTCACTCATTCACACAAACACAACAACAAAATAACAAGAGTCAACAGTCATTGGTCACTGATATTTCTTAATATCAATGATCTCAATTCCCCAATATTTGCCCCGGCCCGCGGGGATTCGACGAGACCTTAGGGAAGGGGGCGAACGAATGAAAGGACAAGAGACACAAAGAATGAGAGCAAGTCTGGGTTCTGATCAAGCTCTGAAACTTTAATTTTGGGGGCAGGTTATAAAGACACAGCAAACCGGGAAGTTTGGGCGAGGGTCATTGCTTAGGGCTATCCTACTATGGAATCTTTATCGCCTTAGACCTTCCCACTGTCATAATCTTATCACCCTAGACCATCCCACTGTCATAATCAGCTCCAAGGAAATGCCAGACGTTCTTTAAGTTCCTGGGACCTGAGACCTGTGAATGTCCTTTCTTAACCTTGTACTGACTAGACTTTCTAAAACAGCAGGTAATTTCCTGGGTTTGGCTCCCGGCAAATATTAAAAAAAAAAAAAAGATTAACAGAATGAATGCAAAAATAAGAAACAATTCTTTGGCTGGATCCAAGAAACACACTGCAACATCAAGGAAAGATATTACCTCAGAGGAAAGAGTTGGGGGAAAGATATACCAACGAAACAGACCTAAGAAGCAAGCTGGCACTGCCTTTTTAATATCTAACAAAATAGGCTTCAAACCAAAATTAATCAAAAAAGATGGGGAAGGACACTATATACTCTGCAAAGGAAAAATGCACAAAGATAACATTTCAAATCTTAACATCTTTGCACCACATACAAAGGCACCCACTTTTATAAGAGAAATACTACTATAGCTTAAGTCATATATTGACCCTCACACACTGATAATGGGAAACTTAAGAACCTCATCTCATCATGGACAAGTCATCCAGACAAAAACTGAACAGAGAAATACTGAAGCTAACGGGTGCTATAAATCGATATTTTTACAGAACATTTTACCCAAACTCAAAATAATATACATTCTTCTCAGCACCTCATAGAACCCTTTCCAAAACTGACCATATACACAAAGCAAATCTCTAAAGGTAAAAGAAAATTAAAATAATCCCCTGCATCCTATCAGACCACCATGAATTAAAGCTGGATATCAACAACAGCAGAAACATCAGAAAGCTTACAAACTCATGGAAACTGAACAATTCTCTACTGACTGCATGAAAAATTTGTCAAGAAAGAAATAAAAAAAGAAATTAAAGACATTCTAGAATTCAATGAAAATGAATAAACAGCATACCCAAACTTGTGGAACAAAATGAAAGTGGTGCTAAGAAGAAAGTTTACAGCATTAAGTGCCTACATTCAAGGAGGAAAAAAGGAAACTGGGGAGATCTTACACTAGAAACTTAATAGCATACCTGAAAGTTCTAGAACAAAAAGAAGAAAATATACTCAAGAGGAGGAGACAGCAAGAAATAATCAAGATGAGGCTGAAATCAATAAAAATAGAAACAAAGAGAACAATACAAAGAATTAATGAAACCAATTCTCAAAGAATCACAATAGACAAATCCTTATCTAAACTAAAAGGTGGAGACAAAATATCCAAATTAACAAAATAAAAAATGAAAAGGGCGACATAACAGCAGACACCAAGGAAATCCAGAGAAATATAAGGACATACTTTAAAAACTTGTACTCCGCCAAATTGATAAATCTAAAAGAAATGGATACTTTGCTTGATAGGTACCGCTAACCAAAGTTAAATTACAATCAAATAAACAATTTAAGCCCATAAGCCTACGTGAAATAGAAAAGGTCATTAAAAGTCTACTAAGCAAAAAAACAAAAAACAAAAACAAACAAACAAACAAAAAAACAGGGCCAGATGGTTTTAAAGCAGAATTCTACCAGATTTTCAAAGAGCTAATGCCAATATTCTTCAATTTTTTTCCAGAGAACAGAAACAAAAGAAATATTTCCAATTCATTTTATAAGGCCACAGTCACCCTGATATTCAAACCACACAAAGACCCAACAAAGAAACAGAATCACAAACAATTTCCCTTATGAACATTGATACAAAGATACTCAGTAAAATACTTGCAAACCAAATCTAAGAACATGACAAAAAGAGCATCCACCATGATCAATTCAGCTTCATCCCAGAGATGCAAGGATGTTTCAATAACAAAAATCAGTCGATGTAATCTACCATCTAAACAAACTGAAAGAAAAAAATACATGTTCATCTCATTAGGTACAAAAAAGATCTTGGACAAAATCCAACACCCCTTCATGATAAAGGTCCTGGAGAGATTAGATATACAAAGGACATACCTAAACATAATAAAGGCAATTTATAGAAAGCCTATAGTCAACATCAAATCAAATGGAGAGAAGTTCAAAGCAATTCCATTAAAATCAACAAGACAAAGTGGTTTACCTTCTCCCTACCTATTCTTTTTTTTTTTTTTTTTCTGGTTTTTCAAGACAGGGTTTCTCTGTATAGCCCTGGCTGTCCTGGAACTCACTCTGTAGACCAGGCTGGCCTCGAACTCAGAAATCCACCTGCCTCTGCCTCCCAAGTTCTCCCTCCCTATTCAACACTGAAGTTTTAGCTAAAGCAATGAGAAAACTGGAAGAGATCAAGGAGAAACAAATTGGAAAGGAAGAGCAAAAGAATCATTTGCAGATTATATGATAATATACATAAATGACCTAAAAGTCAGGGAACTTTTACAGCTAATAAACAGTTTCAGTGAAGTGGCTGGATACCCCCTATGTACAAATGGCAAATGGGCTGAGAAAGAAATCAGTGAAGCTACACCTTTCACAATAGCCTCAGATAATATAAAATATCTTGTGGTAACTCTAGCCAAGCAAATGAAAAATTTGCATGGCGAAAATGTCCAGATTCAAAGAAAGAAATTGAAGAAGATATCAAAAGATGGGAAGATAGCTCAGGCTTATAGATAGACAGGATTAATATAATAAAAATGGCCATCCTACCAAAAGCAATCCACAGATTCAAGGCATTCTGCATCAAAATTTCAACACAATTCTTTATAGACCTTGAAAGGACAATTCTCAATTTCATATGTGTCTTAGTTAGAGTTTTACTGCTGTCAACAAACACCATGACCAAGGCAACTCTCATAAGGACAACATTTAATTGGGGCTGGTTTACAGGTTCAGAGGTTCAGTCTATTATCATCAAGGTAGAAACATGACAGCATCCAGGCAGGTATGGTGCAGGCAGAGCTGAGAGTTCACATCTTCATCTGAATGAAGGCTGTTAGCAGAATACTGACTTCCAGGCAGCTAGAATGAGGGTCTTAGGCCCACACTCACTTAGTAACACACCTACTCCAACAAGTCCACACCTCCTAACAGTGCCATTCCCTGGGCCAAGCGTATACAAACCTTCACAACATAGAAAAACAAAAAACTCAGGATAGCTAAAACAATCTTGAACAATAACAGAACTTCTGATTTCAGGTTGTGCTACAGAGCAATAGTAGTAGTCGTAGTTGTAGTCATAGTAGTAAAAAGACACACTGACCAAGGGAATGGAACCAAAGGCCCAGACATAAATCTACACACCTATGGACATCTGATTTTTAATAAAGAAGCCAGAAATACACAATGGAAAAAAAGAAAGCATCTTTAACAAATGGTGCTGATCTAACTGTATGTTATGGAGAAGAATGCAAACAGATCCATATTCATCACCCTGCACAAAACAGAAGCCAAAGTGGATCAAAGTTCACAACATAAAACAAGACACACTGAACTTGATAGAAAAGAAAGTTGAGAATAACCTTGAATGCATTGGCACAGAATACAACTTCCTGAACAGAACACTGATAGCACAGGCACTAAGATCAACAATTAATATATGAGACTTCATAAAACTGAAAATCTTCATAAGGCAAAGGAAAGCAGCAGCCTACAGAATATAAAAGGATTTTCACCAACTCCAGATCCAACTAGATAAGACTAGTATCAAAAATATAAAAAGAACTCCAGAACTAGATATCAAAAAAAACAAATAATCTAATATTAAAATGGGGTACAGATCTAAACAGAGAATTTTCAGTAGAGGAATCTCAAAAGTCTGAGAAACACTTAAGGAAATGTTCAACATCATTAGCCATCAGGAAAGTGCAGATCAAAACTACTTTGAGATTCCATCTTATACCTGTCAGAATGGCTAAGATCAATAACAGAAGTGGCAGCTCATGCTGGCAAGGATGTGGAACAAGGGGAACACTCCTCCATTGCTGGTTGGAATACAAACTTGTACAACCACTCTGAAAATCAATATGGCAGTTCCTCAGAAAACTGAGAATCAATCTACCTCAAAACTACCTTGGGTCATATACTCAAAGGATGCTGGATCCTACCACAAGGACACTTGTTCTGCCATGTTCATAGAGGCTTTATACACAATAGCCAGAAACTGGGAACAGCTTAAATGTCCCTCAACAGAGGAATGAATAAACAAAGTGTGGTACATTTACGTAATGGAGCATAACTCTGCTGTTTTTAAAAAAATAGCATCATGAAAATTGTAGGCAAATAGATGGAATTAGGGGAAAAAAATCATCCTAAATAGGTTACCTAGATCCCAAAAGACAAATATGGCTGGCGTGTATTCACTTATAAGTGGATAATAGCCACTGAGAAAATAATAACCAAGCTACAATCTGTAGACCCAGACAGTTTGTTTAAAAGGAGGAGGTCTACAGAAAGACAAACATAATTGGTCCCTAGCCCAGTTGTCATCAGAGAGGCTTCACCCAGCAACTGATAGAAACAGATGCAGAGACCCACAGCCAAACATTAGGTAGAGCTTGAGGAATCCTGAGGAAGAAGGGGAGGATAGAATGTAGGAGCCCGAGGAGTCAAGGACACCACAACACACACACACACAGAGAGAGAGAGAGAGAGAGAGAGAGAGAGAGAGAGAGAGAGAGAGACAGAGACAGAGACAGGGAGACAGGGAGACAGGGAGACAGGGAGACAGGGAGACAGGGAGACAGGGAGACAGGGAGACAGGGAGACAGGGAGACAGGGAGACAGGGAGACAGGGAGACAGGGAGACAGGGAGACAGGGAGACAGGGAGACAGGGAGACAGGGAGACAGGGAGACAGGGAGACAGGGAGACAGGGAGACAGGGAGACAGACAGGGAGACAGGGAGACAGGGAGACAGGGAGACAGGGAGACAGGGAGACAGGGAGACAGGGAGACGACAGGGAGACGGGAGACAGGGAGACAGGGAGACAGGGAGACAGGGAGACAGGGAGACAGGGAGACAGACAGAGAATATCAACCAAGCTGACCCTATAGGGGCTCCTTGGCTTGAATAAAAAATTTTAATGTGATGTAAAATAGTCAGGATTGTGGGTTGTTGTGTTTTCTCTTTACCCTCCAGCCATGCAGCAGATGCCCGATGAAGACAGGAAAACTGAAGCATCATTCCAAGTTCAGCACCTGCTTCTACAGCAGCCAACTTGCTAGTCTGTCCCCTGTGCTGACTTAACAGAAGAAAAACCATGATCTGAAAGATGCACAGCAGGACAGAGTCCGGGCAGAACTGATGAACTGATGACAAGCAGCCCTATGTCCCAATAGGACTGGAGAAAAGATAAGGGTTTCCAGGGTGAGCCAGGTGTCTTGCAGCTTCAGCTATCTTGTTAGATCCTGCCCTTCTCAGCAAAGGACCCCCAAGATGTGAAAGATACAAGATAGACTCACAGAGATAGTTATTGATAAGAGTGAATAAGAAAACTACATCTGAGAGTCCCCAGACCCTAAACTCAAATGCACCACTCCTAACAGTCCCTCAATTGGGCTCTTGCCACATAGAAAATATGGTCATTGAGTCTAGACCAGAGATTACAGGAATAATTGGGTAAAAGGATGTTCATCTCTTTATGTTTATCTAGTCCCTCTTCCTGACCTAAGCACACAGAAAAAGCAGAGGACCAGAAGGAAGAGATAAGAAGTAGGAAAGAGTGCCAAATTGAATATGATATTGAAGTTTTAAATAAAACTTAACTTAGTACATTCCTATGATATTATTGAAGACCAGAAATGGAGTTTCTAGGGAACAATTTTAAAGCCATGATTTGAGTAACATAAAACCAGTTCATACGTGGACCCATTGAATTCAAACTGTTAGATATATACACTAAATGCTTCTGACATTCATCCTTTCTGAGAATGACACCTCTCTGTAACTTTTTCAGAGAAAGCAAAATAGCAAGAGATGAATCACAAAGCCAATCAGAATGACCCATTCCCTGTAACAATAGCTGGTTAAAGTGTCACTCTAATGTGATGTGATTCTAGCTAATAAGACATAAACAAGTCACCATAAAACTTTTGAGAGCAGTATCTCTTGACTCTAAAAAGTTATACAGAGGCTGGGGATCTGTGGTGCTCACTAGTCAGCCAGTCTAGCCTAGCATATAAGCCTGAGATCTCAATGAGACACTGTCTCAAAAGAGAGCCTAAGTTTATTTGAGTGGCACAGCATATCTCTAGGATGGTTGAGGCCCGGGTTCAACCTCCAGTACAGGTAGAAAAATATAAAAGTAAAAGGTAGACCTGTTAGACAGCAGCCATAGCCCTCCCTAACTCACAGACCTCTGCAGTCTCCTATCTGCTTGTGAGAGCACTGGTTTGATGGGAGCATAAATGTTCCCATGCTCACAAGTAAGCACTAAAGAAACCAGGAATGTTAAACACATAGGGTCATCTCTTCCATGAAAGAGATGTATAACCTGTTCTCTGCACAGAAGGTTTGGAATGGAGGTAGCTAATAATTTAAGTGATTCTTGTGCTCTCTCTGTATAGTCAGGGACTTCGCCAGGCTCCCACAAGCAATGCTTGAGTCACTTAATAGACTAGGTGACCTCTGTGCTATCTGTATGGCCAGGGACTCCCCCCAAATTCCTACAACTAGGACTAGAAGTGGCTAACAATCTAAATGACATCTGTGCTCTCTGTATGATAACCATGAGACCACATCAGATCCTTCACCTGGCCCTTTATATAACACATGTAGCCTATCTTTAGAATTCATTTTCACAGAAGTAACATATACTTTGAGAAGGGGTTCGATATAATCATGTCTCCTTTTGCACATGGGATTGTGTTGCAACAGAAAACTTGATTCCAAATTGCACTGTACTTACTTACATGAGCCTAAAATAAACTGCCCAGTGTCATACTCTAGAAGTTTGAACCAACACCAGCTCTTGGATTTCCTTTTTGCCTCATGCAGATCATTACTCTGCTGGCAAACGCATTTGCAAAGACCTTCATACTGGCTGCTTGTTCTGAAGCTGTCCCTTCCAGATGTTGTGTCTTAGTTAGGGTTTTACTACTATGAACAGACACCATGACCAAGGCAACTCTTATAAAGGACAATATTTAATTGGAGCTAGCTTACAGGTTCGTTGATTCAATCCATTATTATTGGGAAAAAAAAAAAAAAAAAAAAAAAAACGGCAGTCCCGGGGCTGGTTCGCAGGGAAGTCCTCCATGGTCACAAGACAGCAGGCCACAATAGACACAAGGGAGTCCATGGGTTTCCAAGAGTTTATTGTTCATGGTGAATGTAGATAGCCTGGGTGTACCACCACCTTTCCCCTGACCCCTCCACCCTACCACCCACCCCCACCCTCACCCCACCCACCCCCCAACCCGTGTGAAACTCAGGGCAGACCTAAGTTAAATAGAGAGGGAGAGAGGGGGAAGGGTCTGGGGAAGAATGCTTAATTGTCTATGCCCTCTGGCCTTCAGGTATCTCATTAGTATGTAAATACTAATGAGATACCTGAAATACTAAATACTAATGAGGCTGAGGCCTGTAGCCACACCCTCTACCTGTGTCCTACATGACTGAACGGTGCAGGTTAAATGGAGATTAGACCCTGGGTTCTGGGGGCGTGGAGGAACACCTGCAATTTCTCACTTGGAGTCTCAGGGTTCCAGGCTCATGCCCACCCAAGAACCAAGATACCCTTCCATAGCCCGACACATTATCATCAAAAAAGGAGCATGGCAGTAACCAGGCAGGCATTGTGGGGGAGGAGTTTAGAATTCTGCATCTTGATCTGAAGACTACCAGAAAAAGACTTTGGATCACACTGGCCAGACTTAAGCATATATATGAGACCTCAAATCCCCACCTCCACAGTGACACACTTCCTCTAACAAGCCTATGTCTACTCTAATAAGGCCACATCTCCTAATTGTGCCACTTCTCATGGGCCAAGCATATTCAAACTACAACATGCTATTCCTCTTTATGCCCTTAGAGCTGCTTGTCTTTACCTACTGACACCAGGCATTGATGTCAACCATAGCCACTGAGACACATGATTCAGCCAGTGTGGTTTTGTCCTAATGCTAGTAATATTCAAGACAGCTTTCTTCCCATCACCTGCTCTAATCTCCATCCTGCTCCAACTTAACATCAGGACTAGGACAATATGTCAATACTTCCAACATTCTTTGTGTTCCTTTTTATCAGTAACATCCATGGAACTAACACTTATTTTTAACGTTTTGGTTAACTGGGTACCCTTATTTTAAGTCAACTTAACAAACTTTTATATATAATTTTTAACTATAATATCCCAGATTATCATATAAACAATTTCCCACACTTGAGAAGATTCCCTTATACTTCCTCCCATCAGAATTACAGCAAAGATACCCACTATTCTAACCTTAGTAACCATTAATTCTTTGTCTTTGAAGAACTCTGTATAAATTGAACCATATACAGTATGATCCTTGAGCCTAGCTTTGTTTCAATATTTTTCCTGTCACATTCTAAATAGCAATATTTGGAGCCAAATATTGTGCCAAATAACAATAGTTGGTTTTTTGTTTTGTTTTGTAATCTGTGTGGCATTCTATAGCTCTTTATTCTACTATTGGTAGATGTGTGGATTGTCTCCATTATAAGTAATTCTACTATAAACACTCTCATACCTATCTTCTTTATGTGTCATTTTCCTTGTGTCTATGTCCAGGAATATATACATAATTATAGAACAAAGGTATGTTTAGCTTTAATAGGTTTTTAATAGGTTTTCAAATTTTATAAAGTGTTCTACAATTCACACTCCCAGAAGCACACTAAGAACTCCAACTGCTCTACATCACCATGCTAACTTGATTTACTTGCTGGTCTTCATTCTGTCCATTCAGAATGATATGGTAGGCTCTAACTACAGGATTAGCATGATTTTTCCCCAATGTGCATTAATGTTAAGGAGCTGCAATGGGCTAAATGTTGAAATCTGAGCTCCTAGATGGTGACATCTGAAGCCTCTGGTAGATGGTGATTTGTACCTATTATCAAAGATACTCCACCCTGTTTCTACCATGGAAAAACAGTGAGAATCTGACTTTAAAATACACAATGGGAGCAATGGAGCATTTTCAGGACTTAGAAGACATCTAATCTACCTGCGTGTGATCCCCAACATACAGAACTGAGAGAGGTTTCTGTGTACAAGCCAGCTAATTGTGGTATTTTTGCTATAAAAATCTAATCAGACTAAGTGGGCAACTCTTGACATGTTATTAATGTTATTAATGACTTTATTTTTTTCCTTTGGCTGGGGTATAGCTCAGTGATAGAGTACTTGCTCAGCATACATGTGACTCTGGGTTTTAATTTTAGCAAGGGGGGCAAAACATACACACACACATATACATCATATACATCATATACATGTGCATATACATATATCCAGAATCGTCCCATCTCTCTCCTTTCCTCACCCTCTCTAACAGGTACTCTGAATCCCAAAATCATTGTCAGGAAAGAAATATTTACTGAGAAGCTACTCCTCCTCCCATCTTGGATAATATTCCTCAACACTTGCCATGGATGCTAAGTCTTAAATTCCTGGGCTACATCTAGGTGAAGAGAAAAAACGTTCAAATGCACAGTATGGCTAATTCTGATGTGTATTGTAGTGTGAGAATAGCCATTTTTGGCTGTGAAGTTTTTATTCCTGGCCCAGGGGATGTTAATCTTGGTAGAATCCTGAGAAACCATCTAGATCCCTTTCTCTTTGAAAAGAAGGAGACTGAGGCTCAGAGGCAGGAAGCAGTGGACCAAGACCAAACAGCACAGTAGTAGACCAGGGCCACATGGTGCAGTAGTAGCACAGCATGTGTGCCAAGCTGTCTGCTTCCTCCTTTCATTCCTTAGTGCTTTCACATCTCTGAGATTCTTCTCTCTTTATCTCTCAGTCTCAGAATTCATTGAGAGGGGCCTCACTGACTTAGTTAGAAACTAAGTAATATGCATCACCAGAAACAGGCAGCTCTGTTGTATGTTCTCCACAGAAGCCACTGGTCTTCCTCACATCTAGCCTCTTGATGGTCACCTTTGTAAAAAAAAAAAAAAAAAAAAAAAGCTCGTATTTATACAATATGAGAATTGTGAGGATAATGGGGGCCATCTGGCCAAAGTTGGCTATCTTGAATATAAAGAACTTCTGTGACCTCTTTTCTCAGAAACAAGTTACAGGAGTAGCTAACCGAGTTTCCCCGTATCTTACTCCTTAACCAAGCATACAGGGCTGATCCTGAGCTCTTGGAGGGACAGAGTAGGAAGTATGAACATAGAAGGACTTACTAGGAGTCTTAAGAGCAAAATTTAGCAAATAAATACAGAACACCAGTTAAATGTCATCTCAGACATATTTGAGACATACTTATGTCTTATGCAGTATTGAGATATTTACACTAAAAAATTCGTTGCCAATATTAAGTTTGCATCTAACTAGGTTTCTTACACTGTATTTGATATCCTATGTAGCACATAGAGACAGCTCTGCTGTGCCTGAGCTGCAGCTGCAGCACCTACTTTCAATATGTTCTAGTTGAAAAACTTATATGTTGAATGTCTTTCAGAGGTTCTGGACCAGGCACACACACACACATACTAAGGAGCTTCTTCCTTGGGGAATTATATTCCCAAAGGGAGAGCTTTAAATAAGCAAAATGATTCATTCAACAAATGCAGACTGGAATATCTAGCAAGTATTAAATTCTGTGCTAAATACATTGAGATGAAAGGATAAACTAACAATGGTTCCTGTACTGAAAACTGACCAACAAGGCCAGTAAGAGTCAAATCATATAATTATAGTAAAACTGGATAAGTGTTAGACAATAAAGGCTATAAAGCTAGGGCCCAAATGACTCTATTTGCCATTCTATCCTCCAAAGTTTGCAGATGGCTAGTACTCAATAAATAGTAGTGGGCCATGATAATGAAAAAGAAAGATACCACCAAGATACTGTGGGGTCAGATGACTCGCTAAGGAAGACAAAATGATGAGGGGAATGGTTAAAAATCAGCAGAAAAGTCTATTCGAGGGCAGGATGTAGAAATACCCCAGGCAGATAGACAGGAGAGCCTTCTTGACAAAGCAATAGCATGAACCTAGCACTAAAAGGAAGAGGGACTATCTCGCAGAAGTCGGGGATAGAGTAGAAAATATAGAGGGCCAAGATGTCTAAACTTTATCTCTAGAGGCTTTCACACAAAAAAGTGACATGACCTCCAGGAGATCTCTCCAGCATTAATGTGGAAGATAGACTATCATGTAGGACAGAAGAGAAGAAACTACTACCATAGCCTAGCTTGGCAATGATAGATTTTTAAATGTATTAGGGAATATGTCTGTGGATGCCCCATGGACTCTCTATGAATGTCTTCACCTGTCCCCTTCTGTTTGTAACTTCCATAGTCCATGGTATGATTAATGCTGGTGAGAAGGAGAAATCAGGCAGGAAAGGGAGGTGAGAGGCAGCCCAAAACAAACTTCCTTCACTACCTCATCTTACCTAAGGAAACCTCAGATGTAGCAAGAGGAGGACAAGAATGAGGCCCTGGAGCTTCCTCTCCAAAGAGGGAAAACGCATGCTGGTTGGCACAGCCCAAGCTCTCCTTGCTCTGAAGGCTGGACTTTATCCTGTGCCAGCAAGCATGCACCTGAGAGATGTCTTGGGATACAGCAGACTTTTCTTGTCTGGAGATGATCCAGAGGCAGGTTTCACAGACATCATCAAAACCTCTGATGAAGAAAGAAACTAGTTCAATTCCTAAGCCAGAATGGGACATTAATCCTAGGTTTATCCCCCATCTCCTTTCCAGAGGCTTCCTCAGACATCCTACTAGTCTATTTAGGGTCATTAGACTCTGAAGGCAGAATTAAAGTGGTCTACTTTAAATAGACTTTTTAAAACTTACACACACACACACACACACACACACATGTCAGAGCATTAGTGGTGCATTTTCAAGATGTGTTCAGGATCAGGCAGATCTCTGTGGGCCAGAAACCAGCCTGGTCTACCTAGTGAGTTCCAAGCCAAGGCAATTTGATAAACCCTGTTTCAAAAAAAGAAAAATACAAATATATAATAGATAGATGGATAGATAGATAGATAGATAGATAGATAGATAGATAGATAGATGATGGAAAATTAATTGGAAAGAGAAAAGGAACCCTCAGGAAGAAAAGGAACCAAAGAAGGTAATATGTAGTATCATAATAAAGCCCTTTATTTTTCGGAGTAAATCTACACTAATGAAGGAAAACACACATACAAATATGTGCTTGGTAGAAGCCACCTCCTGGCTGAAATATGAATTTCTTGATTAATAAGCAACTTCTCAAATATTATTAATCAAATGAGACATCCTATGTAAGCAAACCCAGAACACAACCTAGCAGGTGGAATTCCTGTACCTGCCTCACTCCTTCATTCCTGAACTGATGAGGAGGTTTGTCTGCACCCTGGAGGATCATCTGGTCTTTCCTTAATTCAGTCACATGAGCAATATTATCTGGACCCAAAAATGAGCCAGCTGCTAGAGAGGTGCTGGAGAAACCATGGCAAGAAAAGCAAGAATAATCCCAGCATCACAGACAATTCACTTTTCTGAAGGAAACAGATAACAATTAAATAATCAGATGGGAAACTGTAAAAATAATACCAGTAATAAGTAACATTAAGGAAAAGAGACCACTCAGGAAGTTATCCCAAAGGTACAAAGAGATGGCACCTGGGGCTGGCACACCATGGCAGTAGCTAGGCCAAAGGGAAGGCTGAGGGCCTTACTTTCTTGCCAACTCATTTCCCAGAAACACCAATTCCCAAAACCCAATGTAGTCTGAATGGAAATTGGAGGGGAAGCCTGGCTTGTTTCCTGGTCTAATCTCCAACTATTGTCCAGCATCCTTACCCCAAAATAAATAAAGCCCCAGCCAGACTGCTACTCCAGCATTCTACACAGCTTCCCAGGGAAAGCTGACATTGCTCCAGTGCCACCATGAAATTCTTCACTGTCCTGCTATTTGCCAGCCTTGCTGCCACCTCTCTAGCTGTTCTGCCTGGTAAGTGTGCCTTTCTTTCTGCTCTTCTTAGTCTCCTACAGGCCATGGGGCCGTCAGATAAACAACATCACCACCATTATAGAGAGATGATAAGAAATGGAATGAAAAAGCCACAGAGCTGGAAGTGGGTGTGAAGACATATATCCCCTGAATTCAGGAACCTGGAAAACCAAGACTATGGTTTTCAAAGGCTAGATTGAACCCATAACAGGGCAGACTATCAGTCAACAGAGATTCTGTTAGATTCTATCACCAGAGGCTGGTTTAGCACAAGCCAAGTAAAGTCACTGCTTTAGACCTCCTTAACTCCCTTGGTACAATGAGAGCAAGATGCACACACCACATTTCATAACACTCACTCTGTACCATATAGTTCCAGGAACTTAGAATACACTAATAGGTTACATAAAAACCTCTGTCATCATTGAAATTTCATTAGAGGAAAAAGAAAAAAGTAAACATACTGAAAAGCTTACACGGTATTTTAGAAATACTGAGGGAAGTGTAGAGAAGAGAAGCATAAGGGACTAGCTAGGCAAGGTGGTGCACACTGCCATTTCTAAAACTCAGGAAGCAGAAGCAGGGGAGTCATGCACATTCCAGGCCAACTAGAACTACCAAGAAAAACACTATCTAAAGCAAACAAACAACAAAGAGGTTGAGGAAGCTGCAATGGGGTGACCACAAATGACCAGTTCACATGTTTACTATCTTGAGATCTCTGGAGATTTTATCTTCTCTCCTCAGGGTCCAAAGATGAACTCTACATGAAGACTCAGCCCACAGATGCCAGTAAGTCTCATGAGAGCATCTGCCAATTGTTGGTAGCAAAAGACTAGAAAGTAACTAATGTTAGGAGAAAGTAAGCAAACAGTCCTTCCTCCTGTTGGCCTTAATTCTTCCTGCTGTACTGATGTGCCATAGATCTGGGGGGCAGGAACCTTTTGTACAGCACTCATGCTATATAGTCATTAGAAATTGGAATGGGGACTCACACCCAAGTGCTGGCAGCTCACTCAGAGATGGGGGGGGTCTCTTCAGTTATAGGCACTGCACCACACAGCCCAAAAAACTTAAACATTGATGGATTCAGTTTTGTAGATTAACTGTAAACATGGTTTAATCATGAGCTAACTTCCCAGATTAACCCAGGAGAAGTCTGAGAAACTAAAGGAGAAAAACACTTGACATTCAGAAGGAAGAACCAAGGTTAAGAAGCTCCTCCTCATATAAACCAAGCAAAGGGAGAGGTGTTTGCAAATGTCTCTTAATTGAGAAGGGGGATTTTTTTTTTTTTTTTTTTTGGCATTAGAAATCTAATCCATGCCTTTGAGGAGCTCAGGGATATGAATGCTAGCATAGGACCCCAATGCCACTATAAATCAGTTAGGCAATAACTCAACACTAATGGACCAAGTGAAGGGACATTGTTTCTCCCAGATTTCTTTGCCCCCTCATTCCCTACATGTTCTTGGTTCCAGCTGCCCAGTCCACTCCCACCAGCCACACCAGCAAGGAGAGTAGTTCCAGTAAGGACCTTTCTAAGGAGCCTTCCATCTTTGGAGAAGAGCCAACTTCCAAAGATACTGTGGTGATAGAATCTACCAAACCAGAGAGTCAAGAGGCCCAGGACGGGCTCAGGAGTGGGTCATCTCTGTTGGAAGAGACCACAAGACCCACCACCTCAGCTGGTATGAGCCAGGGAAGAAGGGAAATGTCTAGGGTATAAGCAGAGGAAGGCAGACAGTAGCTTGTATAGATAGGAGCCTCTGCAAAGGAAAAAGAAGTCCTAGAAGGACAAATTTTAAGTATAAACCAACTGCCAGCACTGCAGGAAGCTATTGGGGTGGGAGTATGGAGGTGTGAATGGGAACGCACCATAACTGGACATTTCTATTTTCAAATTACAGCAACCACCTCAGAGGAAAAACTGATCAAGTCAAGCCAGACAGCAGAGAAAGAACTGGGTAAAATAATTAAAGGATTAATAAATGGTACGGAAGACATAATCCCTGATGCCAATGGTACTATGAAGCCATGAAGACAAAAAAAAAAATGCCTAACCACTAAGTCCCCTGCTAGGTGGTGCCTTCATCACCCACGTTCTGCTCATCTGACCACCACCTCTTGGTCTGCCCTTTAATGTATTACATTAAAGTATTGCAACCTAAACCCAGCTCTCTGGTGACTTTGTCAGGCCTGGGAAGGGAAGGGGAACACCTTCACTCTACTGGGATTCCTTTTTAGCTACCCTATCCTTTTAGATCCAAACGTCTCACCTCCTCAGCTTACAAGCCTGGTCAAGTCTCCCCATCCAAAACATCCTCTGCAAAAACTTGATCCTTGTCATCCTTCTGCTCCTCCAATATAGTCAACCTCCATTCCTACTCACCCACTGTAGTCTGCCTGCTCCCACACACCAGCCCATTATAGTTGCTCTCCCAAAGGCCACATACAACAACAGGCCTCATGGCTGTTTCTTAGTTCTGACTTTTCTACTCTATCCCTGAAAGGCAGGAAACAACTATCTCCTCTAGAATCTTCGCACTAATTTTCTTGGCATTGCCACTCTTGATTATTCAATCTCCCTGTTCTTTTTCTGAACTGTTTGGTATCTAATCCTAGGTCCCATCATGCACTCTCTTTGCCCTCACCTCTCTTCAGGATTCCCACAGCCTCATCTGTCAGGACTTCTCATTAACCCACACAGCTAACATCCACCAAGTGCCTGTCAGACCTGCCTACCTAATTTGTTCTGACTTCCCTGCAACCCTAAGCAGTTTCCACTGTGAATGCATATAAAGCATGGAGAAATGAAACACGGGAAAAGAAGACTGCCTATGAAAGACTAGGAAGGAGGGGCATCTCTACTCTTCAGCATCCTACCCCCAGCCCACAAGAAAGAAATCTCAGGAGATTAACGGAACAACTAAGCTGCTGCAATGCAGGGTTGGCACTCTTTTGACTGAGAAAGATCTGGAAGAAATCTGCTCAAATCTGAAACCCCATAAAAATCACCTCTTTCCCTTCTGGCTTTCCTCCAGAGTAGGAAGATCTTTCTTCTAGCTTCCTAATACTCCGAAGTATCTCAGCTGTAACTATCTACCAAATAAGACAGAAGGACCAACCCAGAGTCTTCCTGATGCCAAAGTTTATGATATGGCAACTGTGCCAATAAACCCGAAATGTGTAGCTTCCTGGATAAAAGACCTCAGGATAAGAGACTTTCCAATCTCTACAGTCCACTCACTGTATCCCCGCTGACTCCCTGAATCACAGAGTCAAAGCTGAAAAAGCTACTAACAAGCAAGACTTTATCTGGACCACTCCTTCCCCCTCTTGTACTCCTGTGAGGAAGGGATGCATAGAAGGAAAAGGCCCCCACACAGAGTAGCCTCTTCTTTTCCTGTAAGCCTGCAGGATGGATGAAAAGAATAGTGTCGCGGCCCGTACTGCCCGGCTTTGTGGGCCAAAATGTTGCGGCCTGCTCCACTCCACGCTTGGCAGCCACTGTGTCTTGGCCCAAGCTGCCGCTCCGGTCCGAGGGTCAGGGTCTAGCGAGAGAGAGAGAGAGAGAGAGAGAGAGAGAGAGAGAGAGAGAGAGAGGATAAAGGGGAAGAGATGCGAAGAATGGAGACAAGACAGAGATTCTGATCAAGTCTCAAGTCTCATACTAAGTCTCGTTTATTGAAGGGAATTCTGAGGTATTTATACACTTTTGCCACGTGCCTTGTAGGTGTTGATATGACATAAGCCTTACAGGCGTCTATAGCGTGGATAGCACGTGCACTGTGCACCTTGCAGGCGTGGATAGCACGTGTGCCTTACAGGCATATATGGCCTGGATAGCACGTGGACAGCACGTGAACTGCATGCCTTGCAGGCGTGGCTACCACGTGGGCCTTGAAGCTGGGAGCAGTAAACAGCAACACAAAATATGTGGGATATCAGAGTGTGCTTCAGCTGTTGTAGGCTATTGAAAACCAAATCTCTTATCAGGATATATGGTTCCAGATGGCTGCAAAGATAATCTAGCCGCTTTCTGCTAAAAGTCGGCTCCCAACAGAATAGCATCAGAGCAATGCCCACTTTCAATGTTTGGCAATTTGTGATCAAATATCTAAGAAAACGACCCATTGGTCTAGTTCTATTTCTGAATGCTTTGTGTGTATTTACTCATTTAATCTGTTTTTAAAATTAGTTGTTATCCCTACTTTCATTTGGAAAAAGTGAATAAAGATTCTTATCCCCATGCTTTGTATCCTCCTGGAATCATTTATAGAGCCAGGTAACTGTGAGCCCCAAGGCCTCTGAAATAGCTCTAAATAGGACAGGAATTGACTCCAGAAATGTACAGTGCTTTAGACTCTTCTGCCTCCGCCTCCGCCTCCGCCTCCGCCTCCGCCTCCGCCTCCGCCTCCGCCTCCGCCTCCGCCTCCGCCTCATCAGTTAGTAGCTTTACTCAACACTTATAAAACAAGCCCTATGTAGCAGAAATAAAACAGCAAACAGTTCAACACTAGTGACCCAAAAACCCCTAAAATTTAGTATAAGCCCCCTTTTAATTTCAAAAGAAACAAAGAACAGAATTCAAATATACCCTCTTTTAAACTAAAACACAGCTGCTCAACCAGAGGCCACACCAGCACTTAGAAGTCCAAAAAGGCCACCCACCCATGAACCTCCACAGCTCTCTCAGTGATTCCCACCCTATCCTCAGTCCCCTCTCCTCTTCACCCTGTCTCAGATCCCAGTTCAATCAGAGACCCTTTGTTCAACCAGAAGCCACTCTGGCTGCTAGAAGTCAGCCCCCAATTCAGGTTGAAAGCCCCTGCTCAGTAACAGGCCACACTTGTCAGAAGACCAGAGAAGAAACAAAACAACAACAAGAAAAACAGGAACGAACAAACAAAAAGAAACATCCAACAAAGACAAACTCAGAAATCAGCACCTAGACCTATAATCACCTGAAATCCAAATGCATAGACACCAGCATAGAAACACAATCAGCAACAGGCAAGGCAGTATATTACCACTATAGCCATCCTACTACCACAAGCCCTGAATATTCAAACATAGATGAGGCACACAAAAAAGACCTTAAAACTATCATATGAAGATGAGCTAGGTCCTTAAATAGGAAATTAATAAATCCCTTAAAGAAATCCAGGAAAAGACAAACAAAAAACTAGAGGAATAAATAAATCCCTTAAAGAAAGCCAAGAAAGAACAAACAAATAAAAGGAAACAAATAAAACTGTTCAAGACAGGAAAGTGGAAATAGACATAATAAAGAAAGCACAAACTAAGGGAATTCTGGAGATAAAGAAAATTTAGGAATTTGAACAGGAACTACAGAGGCAAGCTTCACCAACAGAATACACAAGATGGAAGAAAGAATCTCAGGCATTGAGAGGATACTATGGAACAAATGAATACATCACTCAAAGAAAATGTTAACTCTAAAACACTCTTGACACGAAACACCCAGGAAATCTGGCACACCAAACCTAAAGGAAAGACCAAACCTAACAGAAATAGGAGTAGAGAAAGGAGAAAATTCCAGCTGAAAAGCCCCAAAACTATTTTCAACAAAATCACACACAAAAAAAAGTTCCTAACCTAAAGATGTTTATAAAGGTACAAAAAGCATACACAACACCAAATAGGTTGACTCAGAAGAAAAAGTCCCCTTGCCACACAATAATCTAAACACAGATAATAATAATAATCTAAATGCACAGAATAATAATCTAAATGCACAGAACAAAGAAAGAATATTAAACACTGCAAGAGAAAAGACTATGTAACATATAAAGGAAGACGTAGTGGAATTACATCTGGTTTCTCAATGGAGACTCTAAAACCAAAAGGGCCTGAACATATGTGCTACAGACTCTAAGAGACCACAGATGCCAGCCCAGACTACTATCGCAGAAAAACTTTCAGTCACCATAGATGGAGAAAATAAGATATTTCATGATAAAGCCAAATTTAAACATTTATCTACAAAGCCAGCCCTACATAAGGTACTAAAAGAAAAACTTCAACCCAAGGAGGTTAACTAAACCCATGAAGACACAGGAAATAAATAATCTCACACCAACAAAACCAAAAGAAGAAAAGCATACACGCGCACACACACCAACAACAGTAGCAAAATAACAGGAATTAACAATCATTGATATATCTAAATACCAATGGACTCAGCTCCCCAATAAAAAGACATCGATTAACACAGTGGATGTGAAAACAGAATCTATCCCTCAGTTGCATACAAGAAACATAACTCAACATCAAAAATAGAAGTTACCTCAGACTAAAGGGCTAGAAAAAGATTTTCCAAGCAAATTAACCTAAGAAGTAAGCTGTTGCAGCCATTTAAAAAACTAACTAGATGGAGAAGGACAATTCATACTCCTCGAAGGAAAAATTCACAAAGATGACCTTTCAATTCTTACCCCAAATGCAATGGCACCTATGTTTGTAAAAGAAACATTACTAAAGCTTAAATCACATGCTAACCCTCACACACTGATAATAGAAAACTGAAATACCCTACTCTCATCATGGACAGGTCATCCCAGACAAAAAGTAAAAAAAGAAAAACTATAGCTAACAGGTGTTATAAATCAAATGGACCCAACATATTTTTACAGAACATTTCACCCAAACTCAAAAGAATATAACTTTCTCTCAGCACCTCATAGAACTTTCCCTAAAATTGACCACATACTCAGACACAAAACAAATTTCAACAGATCAAAGAAAGTAGAAATAACTCCCTGCATCCTATCAGACGACTATGAATTAATGCTGGATTTCAACAACAAAAAGCTTACAAACTCATAGAAACTGAATGACTACTGGGTAGGGTAGAAGTAAAGAAATTAAAGTATTCCTAGAATCCAATGAAAATGGATTCTAGTACCCCAAACAATGTAAGTAATAGTAGAAGTTGGGGTACACAAAGTACCCCAAACAATGTAAGTAATACTAGAAGGAAAATTTGTAGCATTAACATGCCTACATGAAAAAAACTGGAGAGATCTCATACTAGCAAATTAACACCACACTTGAAAGCTCTAGAACAGAAAGAAGCAACCACACCCAAGAGGAATAAACAGCAGGAAATAATCAAGCTGAGGCTGAAATCAATAAAGTAGAAACTAAGAGAATACAAAAAAATTAATGAACCAAAGAGTTGGTTAGAGTCTACTAACTCGAGGACAGAGAGCCGGGCAGTGGTGGTTCACACCTTTAATCCCAGCACTTGGGAGGCAGAGGCAGGAGGATTTCTGAGTTCAAGGCCAGCCTGGTCTACAGAGTGAGTTCCAGGACAGCCAGGGCTATACAGAGAAACCCTGTCTCGAAAAAAGAAAGGGGGAGGGGGAGTTGGAGAGATAACTCAGTGGATAAGAGCACTGACTGCTCTTCCAGAGGTCCTGAGTTCAATTCCCAACAACTACATGGTGACTCAAAACCATCTGTAATGGGATCTGATGCCTTCTTCTGGTGAGTCTGAAGACAGCGACAGTGACAGTGACAGTGTACTCATATAAATACAATAAATAAATCTTAAAAAAAAAGAAGAAGAAGAAAGAGAAATCCATATTAGCAAAATCAAAACTGAAAGGGGACATAACAAACAGTGAGGAAATCCAAAGACTCACTAGGTTATACTTCAAAAACCTATATTCCACCAAATTGGAAAATCTAAAAAAATGGATAATTTTTTTCTGTACCACTTACCAAAATAAAATCAAGATCAGATAAACAATTTTAAAAAGCCTATAACCCCTCAAAAAAATGGATGTCATTAAAAACAGCACAGAGCCAGACAGTTTTAGCACAGAATTCTACCAGACTTTCAGACTTTCAAAGAAAAGCTAATGCCAATACTCCTCAAATTATTCCACAAAATAGAAACAGAGGGAACATTGCCCAGTTCATTTTATGAGGCTACAGTCACTCTGATATCAAAACCATACAAAGACTCAACAAAGAATTACAAAGAATTCAACAAAGAATTTTCCTTATGAACATAGATGCAAAAATGCTCACAAACCAAATCCAAGAACACATCAAAAAGATAATCCACCATGATCAAGTAGGCTTCATTACAGAGATTCAGAGATGGTTAAACATATGAAAATAAGTCTGTGTAATCCATCATATAAACAAACTGAAAGAACACACAGGATCATCTTATCAGATGCAGAAAAGGCCTTTGACAAAATCCAACACCCCTTCATGATAAAAGACCTGGAGAGATTAGAGATGCAAGGGATATACCTAAACATAATAAAGGCAATTTACAGCCTATAGCCAACAGCAAATTAAATGAAGAGAAACTCAAAGCAATTCTACTAAAATCAGTAGAAAAACTAAGCTGTCTACTCCCTCCATAAGGAGATCAAGGAGATACAAATTGGAAAGGAACAAGTCAAAGTATCTTTATTTGCAGATGATATGGTAGTATACATAAATGACCCCAAAAATTCTACCAGGGAACTCCTACAGCTGATAAACACCTTCAGCAAAGTGCCTGCATTAAAGAGTAACTCAAAAAAAATCAGTAGTCATCCTGTATACAAATGGCAAACAGGCTAAGAAAGAAATCATGGAAACAACACTTTTCACAATAGCTACAAATAATATAAAATATATCTTAGGGTAACTCTAACCAAGAAAGTAAAAGATTTTGGCTTATGAGTCCAGATTAGAAAATAGAAATTGAAGAAGAGATCAGAAGATAGAAGGATCACCCGGGATCATGTATTAGTAGGATTAATATAATAAAAATGGCCATTCTACCAAAAGTAATTTACAGATTCAATACATTCTTCATCAAAATTTTCTGTTTTTGCTTTTTTATTCAATATTTTATTTATTTACATTTCAGATGTTATCACCTTTCCCCATTCCCTGCCCCCATCAATCCCCTATCCCATCCTTCTTGTTCCTTTTTTGCTTTTATACCATTTAAATTTCATGCAAGCATTAAGGTCAGTTCTAGGTTGAGGAACTAGCAATACAATGGATGCAAATAGTCAAGGAACAAGAAAGACAATAAATCCAGATAGTCAAAGAACACACAGGACAATAAACAGAGTCCCGTGATCACTATTTCTAAGGGTTTATCAGAATGACCAAAATATTGGAGCCTACTTTCCTGTCCTAGCCCAAAGTCATTTTTATGCCTGAAGCCTACTTCTTTGTTCTAGCTTAAGATTTAGATTCCTGCCTGTAATTACTTCTTCACTTGGAAGGCGGGATCTGGACATTTTCAGAGACATATTTGGAAGTTATCTGTAGTTCTCTATGATGTTATAATAGCAAGAGATAAAGTTGGGACAAGATCTGGATTTCAAACAAGGGTTAGTTCATGTGTTAAGGCTCTTATAATTGTCGAGCTAAAATTGGTTTTACCTATTCTACAGTATTTATTGTAAGTTGCACTGACCATATACTTTCTAATTGTATTAGTGTGTTAAAACCTAGCATGCCTGTATGGGGGTCTATCGACCAGCTTTTGTCTTACTGCCCTGAATATTAGAAAACTTTGATTCTCTGAAAAAAGCTTGAAAGTTCTGGAAGAACAACCTAAGACAGGCTCAGTCTTGTTAAGGAAATAAAAAAGGGAGAGAGGTGGAGAGCCTTTGGGGCTGCTCAGAAAGAAGCTGACATGGGCCAAGGACAAGGAAGTAGGCTTCAAGCAGGAATCTGACATTAGACTAGAACAAAGAAGTAATTTCAGGTAGGAGTCTAAATCATAGGCTACAACAAAGAAGTAATCTCAGGCAGGAATCTAAATATTAGGCCAGAACAAAGAAGTAATTTCAGACAGGATTCTAAATTTTAGACTAGAACAAGGAAGTAGGCTTCAGACATGAAAATGACCTTGGGCTAGGATAGGGAAGTAGGCTCAGATACTTTGGTCATCCTGATAAGCCCTTAGAAACAGTGATCACAGGAATGTTCACATAACTGGGTTTAATACCTTGCTTTTTCTTTGACTATTTGTATTTATTGTCTTGTTTGTTCCTTGACTATTTGCATCTATTGTATTGCTAAAACCTCAACCTAGAACTGACCTTATTATATGCATGTAATCAAAATGGTATAAAAGCATAAAGGGAGAGGGGGTATAGGTTAGGGGGTTCTAGGGAGGGAAAATGGGAAATGGGGATGACATCTGTATTGTAAATAAATAAAATATCCAATTAAAAAAAAACAAAAAAAGACACTTGCAGGGTATTTGGCATAATTCTAACACCTCTCTGGATGTTTTAACTTTGCATAGTGAGATTATAAACTTAAAGAATGCTGTTCTGCTGAGCTTTGATGCTGCAGATAATGCTGGTAAAATTATCTATGGCTTGAGGTCAGTATTTCCATTTTGGTCAAACCTCAAGAATGGCATATATAGCTTTATCAGGCTAGACCCTTTTGTCCTGGGAATACGTGTATTCCTGCCCATCATGTTAAAGCTTGTCTCTAACTACATCAACAGGTTGGCAGCCAAAGTAAAAGAATGACTTGAAACTGAAAATGGAACCCCAGAGCTATCAATTTAACAGGCTGGCAAGACAAGGACAGGTAAGATTCTATACAGAGCCTTACCAATCTAAGACAGAAGTGCATTGCTTTTGATAATGCATATTCCACAATGGGTAAGGAAGGCATTCTTGTCAGAACAACCTAAGACAGGTTCAGTCTGGTTTATGCAATAAAAAAGGAAGAGATGTGGAGAGCTTTCAGGGCTGCCTGGCAGGAATCTGACATTAGGCTAGAAAAAAGAAGTAATGTCAGGCAGAAATCTAAATCCTAGGATACATGAAAATTCTAACACAATTCTTTACAGACCTTGAAAGGACAATTCTTAACTTCATAAGGAGGTGAAAAGGATAGCTAAAACAATGTTGAACAATAACAAAACTTCTGGAGGTATCACCATCCCTGATTTCAAATTGTCCTACAGAGTTATAACAAGAAAAACCACATTGTATTGGCACAAAAACAGACATGTTGGCTAAAGAAATCAAATTGAAAACCCATACATAAATCCATACAGCAACAGACACCTGATTTGTGATAAAGAAGCCAGAAATACCCAATGGAAAAAAGAAATCACCAATAAATGGTGCTGATCTAACTGGATGTCTGCATGGAGAAGAGTGCAAATAGATCCGTATCATCACCCTGCACAAAACTCAAATGCAAGTGGATCAAAGACCTTAATATAAAACCATATACACTGATCCAACAGAAAGAGAAAGTGAAAGATAACCTTGAATGCATTGGCACAGGAGACAACTTCCTGAAGAAAAAAATGATAGCACAGGCACTAAGATCCACAATTAATAAGTGAAGACAAAGAACACTGTCAATATGGCAAAACAGCAGCCTATAGAAGGGAAAAGATTTTCATCAACTTCACATCTGATAGAGGACTAATATCCAAAATGATGGCACAAAACTTGTGGGAGAGGCCAACCAATGACTGGTCTAATTTGAGGCCCACATCACAAGCAGGAGCCCATGCCTCTGTCCAAATGACCAGGAGTGGATGGCCCAGAGACCTAGAGTAGAGCCAAATACAATTGGCTAGATAAATAAATATCAATAAAAAGACTCCTAGTGATGTCCTATACTCATAGATTAGTGTCTAGTCCAGTTGTCATCAGAAAGGGTTACTTCAGCAGCTGATGGTTGCAGATGCAGAGACCCACAGCCAAACATTAAGTGGAGACAGAGCCCAGATTGGAGGTCTCCATTGGCCTTCAGAGCTTGGAAACCCTGGTGTAAAAGGAGGGAGAAGAATTATGAGAACCAGAGAGGCAAAGGACACTTAGAGATCATGAAACCTGAACTCAACTAAGCAGCATCCATGGGGCTCACAGAGACAAACCAGCAATATGAAGCCTAAGTGAGTCTGTTCTAGGTCCCGCACATATATGTTATAGTTGTTAGCTTGGTATTTGGGGAGGGACTCCTGATACTAGGAATAGAGGTGCCTCTGATTCTTTTGCCTGCTCTTAGGACCCTTCTCCTTCTACTGGGTTGCTTCACCCAGCCTTGGTATGAGGTTTTGTGTTTGGTCTTATTATATCTTGTTGTGTCATGTTTAATAGATGTCCTTGAAGACCTGCTATTTTCCTGGGGAAGACCAGTGTAGAGTAGATCTGAGGGGGTGACTAGGAGGAGTGGAAGGAGGGGAAGCTGTGGTCGGGATGTATTATATAGAAGAATAAATTAATTTTTAATTAAAATATGCCAGGCAGTGGTAGTGCATTCATTTAATCCCAGCACTTGGGAGGCAGAGGCAGGTAGATCTCTATGAGATTTTAGGTCAGTCTGGTCTATAGAGCAAGTTCCAGGACAGCCAAAGCTACACAGAGAATCCTTGTCTTGAATAATTAACTAATTAATTAATTAATTAATTAAAATACAAGGAAATTAAATTACAAAATTTCCCCATCTCCTAATTTCTTATTCTCCTAACTGCTTATTCTTAGCTAAAGAGTTTTACTGTAGAGAGATTAGGTATGGCCAGTCTTTGAAACCTCTCCTTTCTTAAGAGCAGCTCACACATGCTCCAGCCCTCACCACTCCCAGGCTTATTTGCCCACTCAACTTGAAAGACTCTGTGATTTCCTTGTATGGGCATAAAAGAAAATTTCCACATTGTCATAGATGTTAAGTAGTCGGGATTCAAAGAAAAAGAGTAAATACACTCTCAAATTTAAGCTTCCAAAGGCAAAGTAGAGACAGATGCCCCAGCTTCTCCTCGTCCTACCTGAGACAGCATACCAGAATGCTAAGGTACTACTGGACCAGATGAGTTGAGACCTCACAGACCTGAGTTGAGAAAAAGAATTTGCTCAGGTAGAAGGCCTATCCCCAAAGACAGAAGACTGGCTTCACTTAATTCAAATAATCTATCAGTCCATCTTTCTTCCAAGTCAGAGCAGCAAGGGTACATGAGATACAGTGGCACCAACTCCACACCACAAAATTCAGTATGTTCTCATGTCCCAAGGTAACCACGTACCCTGAACTACCTTCAAGAGGTTTTGGGTATAAGGGCAGAGGTGTCAAGGAAATCTTTAATATACTTCAAGGTGCAAGATCACAATGTTTTAAAAGGAAGAGCCATAGCACCCCTTGAGTGGCTGCAAGGAAGCCTGAAGCCACACTTCTGTGAGGTTTGCATGCCTCTGCATGCTCCTCCTGCAGTTATCATGGCTGCTCAAGGGCTTAGGTTAGGAATCTGTCTTAATTAGCCTGGCAGTTAAAATGGGCAAGCCGATAGAAAGTATCTCAAGACCGCCTTCTCGTGTATATTAAACATGTGCAGAAGATCCAAGCTCAGCAAAAATCATCTTGCTTGTACCAGAAGCTATGGGGCAGAAATGAGGTAGTATGAGGGAAGAGAGAGCCTTGGCTTGCTCAGTGAGGGGCCCTCTCTCAGCTTTAACAGCTTTTAAGCATTTTTTTATCACGTGAACCAAACCTGTAGGGGTAAAATTCTTCTGAAGAGAGGCTGTTTGGGGTATGACTTTACACTGGGAAGGAAAAGCAAGCACATTGACTCATCTGTGTCCTCATGGTGTCTACAAGATTGAATGTTTCTTTCCCCTTAGTTCTAATGTAAGTATAACTTGATCTGTTTAGTGACAAATTCTCTTTAGAAGGAGTTTTATTTTCTTTATAACTATGTGGTATGTTTTCTCAGAGCATGGGCAATATCCCTTTAAAAATTTAACCGTCCTCTACAACTTATCCAATAATGGAGCTTGGTCACTAAGCCTCTCCATTTCCTCACTCTGTGCTAGTGACTGCCGGTTTTTTAGGTCCATGCTCCCTCTAGTGGCCTCCCTCGATGCTACATGGTTATTAAATCTGAATTCGTCTTCCTTAATTTAGTAAGGAATATCCTAATGGCTTCTAGTTTCACCCTTAAAAGTATCTAGGCATGAGTATCCTTCTTGTTGTTGTTGTTGTTGTTGTTGTTGTTGTTGTTGTTGTTGTTGCTGCTGCTGCTGCTGCTGCTGCTGCTGCTGCTGCTGCTGCTGCTGTTGTTGTTGTTGTTATTTTAGTCACCATCACAGGTATCTAAGAACTCAAACTCTCGCTCAAGAAAATATTGTCTTTTGTATCTGGACATGTAGCTCAGTGATAGCTCACCCACCTGACAAGGCCTTTAGCTATAGCCCTAGTACAAAGAGAAGGAAAGCAGAGAGTAAGGGAAGGCATGAAAGGGGAGAAGTAAAGAGGGGAAGGTATGAGAGCTAAAGTTAACCTATAAGCTCCACTTGCCCAAGAACAGATAACTTCCTGAAATGCTGAGAACATCCCTCCACAGTTCATTCTAAGGTCCTAAAAAGCAGTTCAAACTACAGTCTCAGTCTGCCACTGTGTCTCCACATGGAGTTGGGGCAATTGTATTTCAGCCTCAGCTTCATTTGTATAGCTGTACCTCAAAAACCTTTAGAGCCTTTGCTATCAAAATATACAGGAGTCCCAGGTCCTAAGTACTGTCTTTCACCATTGAGGCTACAGGGAGGCTCATGGCATATCATCTTCCACACTTGAGCCCAGCCAATGGAGAAACACTAGAGAATGATAGCAGAAAGAAGGCAAGGCATTCATTTTCTTAATGGCCAGAAGATTATCAACAAGCCACAGTGCCCCCAAACTCTCTGGTACTATAAAACTGGCAAATGCCACTGAGATCCAAAAGGACCTCTTTACTCTCCTCCTGCATAAGCCACTAATCAAAGAATCAAACAGCAGAGAGGAGGCAAAGAGAGGGGAGGGGACCCCCATCCAAGCCTTCACCCTCTTCACCAAAGGCAGAAAGACATGATGCAAAGCTATTGAGGGGTACAGCCGTTAAGGCACCAACTCCATCCCCCATGAAATGCAGCCTCATAAAGCTAACAACCATTCCTCTGCCCAGCTGTCATAGCACTGCAGCCTGCAGGAGGTGGCAGTCATCGGAGAAAAAAGCCTTTCATCTCATATTAGTTTCTAATTACCACAGACTTGTTGGCTTAAAACAACACATATTTATTATCTTTCAGCTCTACAGTTCCTAAGCCCCTGATGGGTCTCACTGGGGTGAAATCAGTGAGCTCCTACAGAACTACATCCCTGTTTCAAGGACCATCTGCTTCCTGGCACTTTCCAGCTCTGAGTGGCCACCCACAATGCTTGGCCCAAGGCTTCTATTGCCATCAATCCAGCTGTCTCCTGTCTCCTTCATGTACATTGAAGGACCCATGGGATTATTTCACCCATCTGGATGATAGAAGACAGTCTCCTTATTTATTTTTAAGAGCAGCTGATTGGCAACCTAGTTCCATCTGCAGTCTTGATTCCCCATTGCCCATGGAACCTAGCAGTCACAGGATCTGTAATGAAGACATCACACTGGGGCCACTGATTGTTCTGCTCACATATATCCTGCTCCTTTGAGATTTACCTGAGATGTCTGAGCCATCTATGCAGATGCTCAAAGTTACACAGTGTCCTGATGACTGAGTGAGGTACACTACTGTATCTTGCCTCTGATATTGACACCAGTCACCACCAGGAGGACAAAGTCAAAGCCTCAAGAAATACCTATTGTCCAGACTCTATCTGGTTCTGCCAGTCCTCAGACCCACCCAGTCTTCAGCCACATCCCTTCCACTTTCTTGTGCCCTCTTAAGATTGCTGGGGAAATGGCTTTAAGTTCCCAGATAACATTTTAGGATTCCCTGAGAATTCTACAACTCCTGCAGCTGCTCAAGTGAAAACTGCTTCCTCTTTTAACCACAGGATAACTCAGGGCACAAAGTTGGGAAGAGATGTTCTTTGTGCTCCCATTACTGTTTTAAACTAAGTCTTCTTCCTTCAAAGTCTCTCTTCCATGAAGCCTAGACCACAGCTTCTCCTCTTTGCTGATGGTCTCAGTACCTTGTCTTCTTCCCTGTGTTCCTGTCATTCTGGTAGCCTTCACCATTTGTACAGATGGCTTCTCCAGTGCCCAGGCTGCTCAAGTCTTTGACTTCTGTAGCTCCACCTGTGCTGCTGCAAAAACCCTCAGAACCTTAAATTCAAGGATCTTGCATTCTGTCCACAGCCTCCTGCCCTTCCATCACCATTACTCTGTCTGTCCACAATAAGTCTGACCTGATCCTGACCTCCAATACACTGGCCCTGCCATTTTTCCCATACAGCTGGTAACTGTATTTCCCCAGCTTTCTTGTAGTTCATTGTTGCCATGTTGCTAGGTGTTAGCCCATAGGAGATAAGCACATGTTAAGACAATGTAATAAATGTGAAATTTTCCCATCAGCTCATGTATTTGAATAGTTGGTTCCCAGCTGGTAGTGCTGTTTTGAACGATTTGTGGAGCCTTTAGGAAGTGGAAGCTGGCTGAAGGAGGTGATTCACTAGGAAATGGTATTAGGGTTTTATAGCCTGGCCCTGCTTCCTCTCTGCTCTCTGCTTCTTGTTCCACTAATATGAGAGGAAGTAGGGTTCTACTGCAAACCCCTGCCACCACTGACTCAGCTGTCCCCATGCTTCCCCCTCTGTGATGGACTGTATCCCCTTACATTCCAAGCCAACTTGGTATTAGGAAGTAGGGACAAAGAACTAAGATTAGGACCTGAGACTTGGTACTATGAACTAGGGACTTGGAACTTGGACTGGGAACTAGGGACTTGGAGAGAAGAGAGACTGAAGAATAAACAGGATTGAATCACACTCTGTGCATCTCCATTCTTCGCATCCGTCCTCACTCTCTCTCTTGCTGAACCCCGACCCACAGACCAGAGCAGCTTGGGGCAGTGTGGTCTCTAACAATTTAGCCCCCAAGGCTTTTGGCAGTGCAGGTTCCAACTTTGACAGAGCAGTCTGTGACATTTTGGCCCCCAAGCGTGGGGCAGAGTGGTTCTCAACAGCCAGTGAGCACAGGGATCCTCCTGTTTCATCTTCCCCTGTACTGAAATTACAAGTGTGCACCACCACACTCGGCCTCTTACACAGGTGCAGGGGATCAAATTCACATCTTCATGATTGCTCAACAAGCAGTTTACCCCTAAGTGATCTCCCCAGACCTCCTTAAGTTGTTCTCTTCTGTTATTTATTTGCTCACAGCAATAAGAAAAGTAACAGGCAGACTATAATTTGTTCCCTTGACAGATAAGGAACCTGTCTTCCTGTCCTTTCTAAACCATCCAACCACCTGAGTTGAAGAAAAGGTGAGATCTGGAGCAGCTATGTTGAGACACACAATGGAAGAGAAAAATTCATAACTGTATGACAGCATAAATTAGAATTGATGGGATTTTTTAATGAGAACACAAAGTTCAGAGCTTGGGGAGGTGGGCAGATCTGAGAGAAGTTAAGGGAGGAGTTGGAGTGGATAGTTAAAATACATAGTATGAAATTCTCAACAAATTAAAAATATTATTAAAGATTCGTAAGATAGAAAGTCCTGAACTTTATGGAGATGCCATCTTACCCTTGTCCAGCTTCTAGTCTTCTTGTGCTATAGTATGGTGACTCCATTGCTTCCTCTGAACTTCATATTCTTGTGCACCTCATCTTCCTATTTTACTATCACTACACCATCCTCAAGCTACACACTGAGGAATCATCATGATTTCTCCCTTTCTTCCAGTTCCACACCAGTGTTTGTTACCTAACCTAACGCTGGTACTTCCACTTTTCCTCTTCTGATCCATCCTCCATTCAGTATTGGACAGGCAATCTTTTCAAAGTGCATATAAGATCATATCAGCCAGACTACTGATTTAAAAGTGCTGCCCACTTGCAGTTCAGAATATGTAAACTCTTTACCAGGCATTGTCTGGTTCCCAGCCTCCTCTGTTACCACTCTCCTCAGAAATATATTCTACCTATTTCAGCATCCTTTGTGGGCTTTGGACACATCATCATTTTTCCAGCTCAAGTCTCCAGTTCATATAATTATTTTAATTATTTTTTTATTTTATGCATATAGGTATTTCCTGCATGTATGTCTGTGCATCATGTGCATGCAGTGCCCTTAGAGGCCAAAAGAGGGCATTGTATACCCTGAGTCTGAGTTATAGATAGTTGTGAACTACCATGTAGATGCTGGGGGTTGAATCCAGATCCTGTAGGAAGAGCAACCAGTGCTCTTAATTGCTAAGCCTCTCTCCAGCCCCATAAGTGAGGTTGATGGTATGATGGTGAGCATACGCCTTCCGAAACATTCTCACTGCTGTTTGCATAGCTGCCATCCTCTCATCCTTCCAGGCTCAGCTCAGATGCTCTGCTCTTGGAGAAAGCCTCCCTGGCTACCTTATTCTTCATCAACTCACAAGTTGTTTTTGTCACCACGTGTTTATCTACCACCCCTGAACTTGCTGTGCTTCGAATCATCTCATTTGTATATTTGTTACCTAGGTTGTACATGTTTTACCACAAAAAAACAAACAAACAAAAAAATCTCTGTTCTATGGAACCTGGGAATTAACCAATTGTCCCTACTCACTACTTTCCTCCTGTACCTTGAGTCCTGATTATATGGCGCAGCTGGAATTCAATGGATTGATTAGAATTGAATTATTGAGTGAAATGAGTAAGTGGAGAGACAGACGATGAATCAGCTGTTCCTTTCCCAACAAACAAGGAACAAAAAGAGGCTTTAAGTGTTCACTAGTTCACCAGTGATGAGGAAGAGATAAGGTTCTCTCCTTTAAAGTGACCATAAAGAAAGATGGCAGATAAGGGCCTCTCAGGGTAACTGGGAAGAATTGAGAAGGCCTCTGTACTTGACTCAAGCTTCTGAAGGGTTAGAGGAAAGATGAAAAAGAAAACTGCCTGCCCAGAGACTGCAGTGTCTGAAGTCCAGCCACAGTAAGAAAACCTGAAGTTATGTTTCAGGAGGGCTTCTCAATGTTTGTGTGTATGGGGTGGATTCGGGGTTTTATAAAGTCATGCAATCTTCCCCCACTTTCAAACTTTTGTTGTAGAATACAGAGTTCCATGTGGGGCAGGAGGAAGAGTGGGACACTCCCACAGACCTGCACAACAGCAGACCCTTCCCTGACAGGAGACAAGACAACTATTTATTCATATGACCTGGCCCTGGGCTCAAAAATTACTGATTCTACCCACTGCTGGCTCATTCTCTCCTTCAGTGGATTCAGGATCTTTTACCCATTCACCATAGTTTTCGAACCACTCGGGATCCCAAAGCAGGGTCCAAGTTAGAAGGAGCTACCCTCGCTGTCCTATCACCCAGCTTCTGCTTTGGCACTTCCAGCTAGAGGTCTCTTCAGCACAGGCAAGATGCTCCAGGCTGTGGTAGCTCCTGTGAGCAAGTCCCCTCTGAGCCATGCTGAAACTCTCTCCTTCTAACTTGTATCACTTCAGTCTCCTAGAAAGCACAAAAGATTTGGTTTGAAATACCTGAAAGTAATTATTATCTCTTGAATAATAAGTGCTCTGTTTGGCAAACTCTTAATAGGAACAGTGCTGAAATTTTTGTGAGCCTTATCTCATGTGATACCTGCAACAGTGCTAGGATGTAGGAATTATTATCCCATTCAACAGATAAAGAGATGAGCTCAGAAAAGCAAATCGCCGGCCCAAGGTCACTCAGCTACTAGAATAATCAGGATTGTCCTAGAGCCAGTCTGACTCCACAAAATGTCTACATTCATCCCATTCATTAAAATCCAGCCTCCTAAAGCTGAGTCTCCTTCTGTACCCGATAAACATCGTATCTAAGTGTCTCTGCTCCAAATTCAATAAAACCCTGTGACCACAGAGCCTTAGAGCCTCCTCCCTGGTACTGGAAAATGATCACTTTCCACAGCTTTCTGACTGTACCCCAGTCTCCCCTCAGCCTTCCACACAGCTCCAGAGGCCCCAGGTGTCTGTCTTCCCTTTTCCACCTTCCTTGCTATGGTTCATTTTCCTCATCTCCTAGGATTCTCTCAAACTACCTCCCTCTTATTCTCACATTCTTCTTCCCCCAAATCCTATTCATTTGAAAAAGAAGGAAGAAAGGAAACTACAATTTGTCCTCCTTTGAAAACTTAAGCAGGTTCTTCAGCTGCACTATCCTCAGTATTCTCAGACCTCTTGTTTCTTTCTACCCCGACACAGCAGTTGCTGTTGCAGATCTCATTGCCTGTTCTCAGGGCTCCCTCCTCAGACTGGATTCACCAGGGATATAAGGGTGGCTTCCACCTCTGCACCCCTCACAATGTGGGTGCTAAGTAAGCAGCTGTCAGTGTCAGATGTGGACTGATTCACTTTAGGTACTTTAAGTAGAAGTATGATTACACTTCAGAAATCAGGAAGCAACACCAGGGAACCCTCTGAGATTCCAAGAGTTGAGCCTACACCCACCCTTGAGACACCTGATTTCCTGAGACTGGATAAAACAACCCCCTCCCCAACCCAACAAGAGGGAGATCATGCCTAGCACTGGAAATCTAGCCAGATACCTAGGGTTAGGGAAGTCATGGATCTTAGAGGAGAATCTACAGCCATCACTTTACTAAACCAGCACAATCCATAACCACATTTTAATTATATATCTTTATACCGTCAGACAAGTGTAGTTCCCACCCCTGATCAGTGAAGTACTCTTAGCAACAAAGACCACTGTAGAAAATAACAACTGATTAAATGTGGAGTTGTGGAGCCGAGCCCTAACTTATACAACACATCTCCTACACCTAAGGTTCATGGTACATTTTGGAAGAAAGAGGGCACAGAATGATTTTAAGAGCCTGAGAAACAAAACTGTGCTGTGATGTCAGGGAAGCTACAACCACAAAGTCTCATCAACATAGCTGTCTAAACAAAGGCCTCGTTGATTCTGGGCCTGCAGTGAGGCACTGCACATTAGCAGGAGTATGTGGGCAGAACACAAGGGAAACTGTAATAGAAGGATCCAGAGCAAGATGTAGCCCCCAAGGGCATGTCACAGAGACCTACCCTGACCAGGCCTCACCTTCCAAGCTTCATCACTTCCCAAGAGTATATTCATATATTTTTAGACTTATGTGTATGGCTGTTGAGGTTTGGTCTTTTGCTATCTATTGTAATGTTAAGTGTGGGCCCCCACGACCTGGTTGTCCCAGATAGGAGAGAATCTAAGCATACACCTTGGCCCCAAGTTGTTTCTTGTTGGTAAACAAGGATGCCAACAGCCAATAGAGGAGAACAATGAGGAGAGGAGAAGCCACATGTATTAGGAGTCAAGAGAATGTGTCCCTGAGGACTAGCCAATTGGAGTTAGGAGCAGCCCAGATGAAACACAGTAAGTAATAACTCAGGGTATCGATAGGAAAGTAGATTCTAATAGCATAGAAGCTAGGCAGCTGCCCAGCTATTGGGCCGTTTAAGGCTTATTGTAAATATAGAGGTTGTGTGTGTTTTTTATCTGAGAATAAAATGGTATGAGGTGGGGTAGAAACCCTGGGCCAGGACTTAATCATTTCTACAACATATAGGTATTTGTCTGTGTACCACGCACATGCCTAATTCCCACAGAGACTAGAAGAGGGAATCATCCCTTGGAACTGACGTTACAGATGTCAGTAAGCTGTTCTGTGGGTGCTGGGAATCAACCCTAGCTCCTCTGCAAGAGCAACAGGTGCTCTTAACTGCTGAGTCATCTCTCTAGGCCCTCTGTTCACATTTTGAACACATCAGTGGATTAAACCATTGGTTAGTTCAGAGACCCCTCACAGATACACCCTGATGTGGTCACAACTCAGCCAAGGCAACAATCTAGATCAGCTATCACAGACAGCAAACTGCTGTAGAAGAGACATCAAAGAAAGGACCCAAATCATCACATGGAGAGATAAAGGGAATTTTAAAAATTAGTTCCCAGGTGCCTCAGCCAGATCAAGACTGTTGGGGTGAAGTGGGGTGTCTCAGTAGAAGAGAGGGGCATTTGTGAGAAAGAACAGCATTCCAGCCCCATCCCTTTCCTCACCCCTTACTCTAAATCTCATGAGACACTGGTACCCATTTTCCCCAGAGCTGAATATGTAGCCCCTGGGAAAGTGTTCTGGAGCCTGGGTGCTAACAGAAGCTTAGGAGAGAGAGGAGGAACTGCAGCCTGGGAAACAGCTACTGGCTCTCAGAGTTTGTCTAGCAAGGTGAGAATGAGATCGAGCCTCTAGTAGAGAGGCACAGGGCCCCTCATAGGTCTGTCTCAGGCCCATTGCAATAGGGGCTGCCTCTAGGGACAAGGGATCCTAGGCTGAAGCATCCTCTTTGAGACCTGAGACCTAGCCCAAGCCCATCAGGGTCCTGAGCACTTCTGGGTACAGAATAGAGACCCAGAGTCACTAGCCTCCTGGGCCATCCTGAGCACAGGTACAGCATATAAGATGGCTGTCCAGATGCTGGCCAGCCCATGTTCCATCAGGCCTTTCTTTGGCTGTGACAGGCTGAATGCATGTTCCCTTAGAACCTCAGAATGGGAACTAAGTTGCTGATGTTGTTATTGGTTGAGTGTCCAAGTAAAATTGCCTTGAATTTAAGGTGGGCTATGTCCCTATAAGAGGAGAGGACACATAGAGACACACAAGAGGGAAGCAGGCACATAAAGACAGTTGCAGTAACTGAAGCTGTACTGTCATAAGTCAAGAACATCTGGAAGTTGCTGGGAAAGGTAGGAGGTGCTCTTCTCTAGCACCAGGTACTTCTGACTCCTTGACCTGAAACCTCTAGACTCCAGAACTGAGGATGAATTCCCACCATTGTAAGCCCACCTCCCCCAGCTAGTTGTACACTGTCACAAATACTCTAGGAAACAATGAAGCCATGTCTCTTCAGCCACAGCAGAATGCAGGATGGCTAACCCTGGGAAAAATGCAGAGCTGGACTGGGCTTCAGAGCTCTCTGACATGCTTTAACTTTCAAATGACCCCTTCTACAGCCACTCTCCCCTGCTGAGAGCCCCAGGAGAAAAGCTGACATCTGCTTCCCTAGCCACCTACAACAACACACCAGAACCCAGGGGTGCCTTGGCCTCCCTACTCCTGGTAACCTACCCTCATTCTGTCCTATGGCTAGGGAATTTTCCATCATCCCATCTCTAAGTCAAAGTCATTATATTTAATCATTAACAGGGTGTGTGTTAATTAGTAGGGTAGGATGATCACCCATGTTGATGAGGACACAGCTGGACACTAAGAACAGCTGATCTGACAAGCATGGGGAGAAGCAGAACCTAACTGAAAGAGGCAGGGATGTCCTCCTGACATCCCTCTGAATTCTGAAAGCATCAATAGCCCCTTCCTCTGCCCTGCTTTGGCGAGCATGTAATGGATGTAACCCATTTGGGGACTCCATCAGCCCAATCCTTTCTATGTAACAGGATTGCCTGTTGTTAAGCCAGTTTTAACACTGAGGAAATTGAGAGTTTGAAAAGCTAAGCAACTTATTTAAGGTCACAGACACTAAAGGATAGAGCTAGCATTTGAGCCCAGATAGACCTTCAAGCTGAAGGGACCTGAGTATGGAAGGGAAAAGCATAGTAGCCATGAGAAGCCCAAGGTCATACTGACCTCTCTCTCTCTCTCTCTCTCTCTCTCTCTCTCTCTCTCTCTCTCTCTCTCTCTCTGTCTCTCTCTCTTTCTCCCTTCCCCCTCCCTCCTGTTACCCTCCTCCCCTGTGTGTGTCTCTTTCTCTCTCTCTCTTTTTCCCTTCTCCCTCCCTCCTGTTACCCTTCTCCCCCTCCCCTCTGTGTGTGTGTGTGTGTGTGTGTGTGTGTGTGTGTGTGTGTGTGTGTGTGTCCCCTCTGGGCATTACAGCATCTTGTTCCTCTGTTTTTGTGACACTCCAGACTGATAGTAGTGGCCACCCATCACCAGCTGGCACTTAGGCTGACTGAAAGAGGCCCAGATACAGACAGACAGCGAATCTGTTTTGAGTTCTGCTATGCCTGCAGCACTTAGTGTAGTGCCTGGCATGTATACATGTTTGTTGAAAGGATTAATTCAACCTGTAAGAGAGTTATGGTTAATAGCTACTACGGGTTGGTCTTCTGATAAAGACCATCTGGGAGCCATGTATTTCAAGAAGTCATCTAGGTTATGCTCTGCCATTGGCCTCTAGCTTGCTGCAGCAAGGGCTAGCACTGATGTGATGTCAGTCCCTAGGTTGAATGCTTCTGGTCTCTAGCCTAAGGATTTGAATGGCTACTCCTAAGTGTCTTCTACTTCAACCAGTGTTCACCATGGTTAGCGGAACAGTAAAGCACTTTGAAAGAGAGTGAATTGAATGAGCAGTGCCAGCACCATTCCCAAGAGCACCAGCTACAGACTGCCACCAGTACCTGGCAGAATTGCAGTGACAGGGCTTCTCACAGGCAAATGGGCCTTCACAAGCTCCCTCTTGCAGCTCATCACAGAGACCATGCATCCATGCCAATGGGGCTTTTGGGCCTCCAATGGGTTCTAGAAATATCTCCAGTGGAGAGGTCTTCTAGATGTGGGAAGCCTGCAGGATTATAGTCTCAAAAATGATACCCAGTACTCTTCTCAAACATCCTTGCTTTATAGGACTAGATCCCTAACAACTCTGGAATTTTCCAAAAGAGCAAAGTCACTCCGTAGGTCAGAAGCCACAGTGAGGATGTTCAGAGCATATGGTACAAGCTCTGAAGTGGTTCCAAAAGAGGTTCTAGAAAGGCTTAAGAAATAGCAGCACCTAGCATGAGCACATAGCTTCCCAAGGAACCATGCAGATGGGCTTGTTGCTCCTTTGGGGGTTAAAAGCAGCTGCTAGCCTTTCCTCTGCAGAACTGTGCAAGCAAGTGTGTACAAACAACTGTGCGGACAAGTGTGTGAGCATTGTGTACCTCACCCCCCAGGAATGTACTCTGCTGCCAGGGAGTCTGAAGGCTGAAGACAAGGTCCTCCCTGCTCTCACCCTGGCCCTGCGACTTCCTGGCTGAGGCTTGCTCACCTTGGACAGAACATTAGAACAGGAAGACAACTGCAGGCTGCAGGCTGTCTTGACTCCCAAGGAGGAGCAGAGTGATCCCAGAGCCATCCAGAGCATTGGTAGCTGAGGAACGTTTTGAACTTAACCTCCCAAATTCCAGCCTAGGTGACCCCATCTCTCTATGGCACCCTGGTTGGCCATTCTGAGACTTAGTTGTGGGGATTAGTGAAATGAACACTGAAGTTAATGGAGCAAGGAGGGTAGATTAGCAAAAAACAAGGTGCAGTCCATTAACCTGGAAGACTGCACAAGCAGCAGGGAGTGGGTCATTAGGTAATGGCATCACCAAGTCACATCCCTATAACTTTAAATATTCATAAGCCATAAGTATGCCCTAGAGTAGCTATGAGTCTACCACCTGGGCTGCAGCAGAGGGGTGACCACTTGAGCACTGTTCACATAGACACATTTGAGAAGGGAAAGAAACAGGCCCACTCTTCCTCAGCGAGGAGCCCTCTCTAGGCAAGCACAGGCCTCTGCAACTCTCCAGCCCTGTGTGTGCAATCCTTATGCTTCCCACATGCTTAGCAGGGGCTCATAGCTACTCACTCAGCTCAAGACATAAATAAAGGTCAAAACAATATGCACACACTTTCACAGTCACCACTCCACTTGGCCTGCAGAGACTGTGCTGGGACCCATTCTACCTCCTTCCTGCCAACCAGCCCTTCATCCTTGTGGTGACCAGGGAGCTCTCTTCCCACAGGCTCTCTTCTCTAACCACCAGCCCTCCCCAGCTGCTCCCAAGACCCCTCTTTTCATCTCCTCTAGGTCTCTCTTGGTCCCCCACTTAGCCTGGAACTTTCAGATCAAGGGAAGTCAAAATCTGGAGGTTGAGAAGGAAACCCCAGGGCTAAAATTTGAGAGAAATAAAGGAACATGGAAAAAAATCTAAGCAAACTGGACTATCCCATAATAGTGGGATCTCATAACAGCCCAAACAGAGAAACCCAGGAGTCTTGCCCTCCCCGCAGCATTACATTAGATGTGGCCTGCCTCCGTGTTGGGCCCCTTGCTCCATGGATCCTCAGCTATGAGACATGGAAGTTCTAACACTGCAAAGGAGATGGAGGCTGAGCTCCTGAATCAGGGGTGGGTATTGTGCCTTCAGGCCATCTAGGCCTGCCCAAGAGGACAGAGAATGACCCTCTTTAGAAGCAGTGTGCCCCTAAGTGTCTGTGTGGGAGGGAGAAGCAAAGAGAAGAAAAATAAGGCCCCAGCCCTAAGGTGCCCAGTGCCTGTCTGCTCTGTCTCCCATGTTATTTTGATTTACCACCTCTCCCTGAACCCCACGCTGGGACGTGGGTACACAGACATCGGATCAAGGGACACTGAACATTTTCCCTACTACCCAAACAGAGCAAAAAGGCTAGGAGAAGCATTCCCAGAGTCCCATTACTTCAACTAACAAATGTAGGAGCCACTGGCTAGAATCTTCAGGGCTGCTGAGTGGCTGCAACCTGGCCTTGCCCGGGAGAAAGCTGAGCCTGTCTGCTGTGTAAAAGGATCCCTAGAGGAGGAAGGGCGTGAGGGTGGGGCTATTTTTGGAGGGAAGAGGGGAAGGGGCCATGGAAAGCAGACCAGAGGATCCCAGACTGAGGTTTAAAGCTGCTCTCTAGAGTGGGGGATGGCCAAGGCCCCATTCCCGTAGAGCCAGGCTTAAACCTGAATGGACCCTGCCCTCTGTTCAGTTTAAGATTACAAAGAAAGAATCTCCTAGCCCTGCCATACACAGGCATACTCCTCCAGCACCACAGGCTTTCTCCTTCTCTATCTCAGTCCCACTGTGCCTCCTAAATCCACCAGAAACCCTCCCCAGTGCCCAGCACCCACCTCTCTCTGCCCAGTGACCCTAACCCTAGTATAGGGCACTTCAGTTCCTATGAATATCCTGTTGCCCTCACTGGTTAGTACTGAGTAGCTTGTTGATCCCATACCAACCCAGTAAGTTCTTCTAGTAGTCTAACTTCCATGCCAATAGTCACAGCAGAGCATGGCAGAGCATTTTCATTGTCCTGCCAACAGTGAAAGTGAACACCAGCCATCTGTAAACAGGCCACCCCTGCTGGGGTGTCTTCCTCCACTCCTCCTCCCCATCCCTGTAATCCCCTTACAGGCCTTTCACCTACTTTGCAGCACCACAATGTAACAAGCAGAAACTGAAATCTATTTCACAAGCAGGATTAGCTTTCACCTCCATGGCTTCTTCTTTGCCCTAAATGGCTCTCTCTCCCCAGGCCCTTGGTCCACTCACACTCCAGAGAGTCTTACTCTAGAGACTCTCTGAGGCCTTCCCCTCTTCTCTCTCCTGTCCAGAGTGTTCCTTGAACAGTAGCCAAAGCTCGCACCTGTCAAAATTTTCACATCCACTCTAGTATTTGGCCTCAAGGGGAAGTTCCCTCCTAGTCTAACTTTAATCCCTCCTGCTGTGTACCTAAATTTCCTTTCAATCTTTTCTCTTTGTGAAATCTCCTTTAGATCATAAACATAATTTACCTCTGGAGCTGTGCCCTTCCTTTTTTCCAGACCCTGAAACCTGCCCTCGCTTGAAGAAGTTCTTGATAACATCTTTCCACACCTACCCCTTACCCAGAATTCTAGGATACCTGGAAGCCGGACCGCGGGTGGATTAGGACAGAGACCCACCCGTGTCTGGCTCCTTAGCTCGAGGGGCAGGGACCCGCGCAACCGCCAGCGCAGCCACGACGGGGTTAAGGCTCGGGACTGGGGGAGGAGGGGGCCGGGAGGGACGGTGACGAGCCAATCCGCAGCAACACAGTCCCCAAGCGGAGCAGGGCGCGCCTAGCCAGGAGCTGCGAGCCGAGTGCCGGGCTGGGGCCGGGGCCGGAGCGCAGCGGAGAGGGAGCGCGCCCGCCCCAGCCCGAGGTCCCCTGCCGCCGGGCCGGGCGCCATGGAGCCCGACAACAGCCCACGGAAGATCCAGTTTACGGTGCCGCTGCTGGAGCCGCACCTGGACCCGGAGGCGGCCGAGCAGGTACAGACAGGGCGGGGCAGCGGGACTCGACGAAGGACTGGGAACCTGGCCGTGGGACCTGAATCCCTGCCTCGCCCCAGCGCCGCGCAGCACCTCTTCGGGAACACACTCTCCCAGTTTATGGGGGTCTCCATACCCTCCCCCAACAGCAGAGCCACGCCTCGTCACCAGTACGGGTCCCTATGCCGGGTGTCTCCAAGAGCGTCGTCCACTCCCTGCCCAACCATGGGGACACGACCCATCCTCCGCCACTAGTGACCGTACATCCCCTCAAACCCAGTCAACCCCCAGAGTTTCCCGGCTAGGCATCGCTGAGCTGAAGGGTACCGCCGGGAAGGTGCGCAGGGCGGGGGGGCGACGAGTGGGCAGAAGAGACAGGTCTCCTCCCCTCCGAGTCATTTGCACCTGGGCTTTGAGTGTAGCACCCAAAGGGATGAGGACAGCTATAAAGGAGCTTTGGGGCGAGGGCGGGGAGGGGGGGTGTCTGCAAGCTGATGTTCCCTTCTGCAAGTCGGAGCACGTGGGACCTGGGTATAACTCTGCCCTATGGAGTAGGGAGTGGGGGGTGAGATGCGGGGCGCAGTGCGGCGGCGTACTGGAGCGTCTGGGCCTGGGGTCCAAGCTTAGCCACGAGCAAGCCACCAAGAAAGCTTGGCTCACCGGGTGGGAGTGCAGGGCCCTGGCCCAGCCTCCTGGCCTGGCCTATTTTTAGCTCTGAGCAGCCTGGCAGAGGCGGCAGTGTGTGAGTGAGCAGTGTGTGTCAGCGTCAGTGAGCGTATGGAAGGGGCTAGTACTATCTGCAGCCCGTCTTCTTTTGCATTCCCTGGCATGTGGAGACAATCAGTCCCCAAGAGCATCCAGCTCCCCAGGACTCCTGCCCCCAGCCACTCACTGTCAACCTCTCCACCTGAAAGAATCAGACCTCTGGGGATGGGCAGGAAAAAAGAGGTTTCCACGTTGCTAGAGCTGATTCATAGAATTGGATGAGGATGAAAAGGGACCCAGCAGGTGTGCTCTTTGAAACTTCTGCTTCTCAGATCCAGGGAGAGCCAGGTACCCCGGCTTCTCCTTTCCCTACCTGGGGACCAAGGGACTGGAGAGGGTGTGTTGAGACCTCACACACCTGAGATGAGGAGAATGAGGAACGTTTCTGTGGGCTCAAGAAATATGCCTATGCTCAGAGACAGCAGATTGGCTATGATGACTTTTGAACTAGGAAAGCAGGCCCAGTCGGAGTCAGAGGTTGAGACCTGCCTGCCACTGGCAGGCAAGACCTGACACCTGCTTCTGTTTGGTGTTGAAGGGGGATGGAGGAGGGCAGGCCAGCTGATTCACAGAGCTGGAAACAAGGGAGCACATGGGGGCACATGGCAGTGTTGGGGAGCCAAAGTGAGAATAAAGCTGGGATACTGCTCTTTTCTAATCTTCAGAAATACTTGGGCCTGAAAGTTTGCCCCAGTCCTTCCTGCTGTTACCAAGCCTGTAGGCAAAAGCTCCAAGCTTAACAGGAGCTCCTACCCCAACTTCCATGGGGTGGGAGTGGGAGGGTGAAAAAAGAGTGGGAAGCTAAGTGTACAGCAGAGAGTGGGGGCTGCCCTCCACCACAACCTTCATATGTCCTTGAGAGCTAGGTGAGGTAGGGGCAGAAACAGAAAAGAGCCATCTCTCTTGGGATCCAGAGAGTCTGGCTCCTGCCTCTTGCCTCTTGCCTCTTTGCCTCCTGCCTCCTGCCTCCTGCCTCCTGCCTCCTCCTGCCTCCTCCTGCCTCCTCCTGCCTCCTCCTGCCTCCTCCTGCCTCCTCCTGCCTCCTCCTGCCTCCTCCTGCCTCCTCCTGCCTCCTCCTGCCTCCTCCTGCCTCCTCCTGCCTCCTCCTGCCTCCTCCTGCCTCCTCCTGCCTCCTCCTGCCTCCTCCTGCCTCCTGCCTCCTGCCTCCTGCCTCCTGCCTCCTGCCTCCTGCCTCCTGCCAACACCTAACAACTCAGAGTGCTTCAAATCCCTGTCTGTGGTAGGGGGTGAGGGCTCTATTAAGTAAGATAAGTAAGGGCCTGTCCAACCTCAGAGTCCTGCTGACCTTCGGTCATGGGATCCTTGGGTTCCCAATACATCAAGCCACTAATCCTCCTTCCATAGTCTCAGTCACTTCCACTCCTCTCCAGTGACCACCCCACTCCCCACAACCACCCCCCCAAAAAGAAAGAAGGGGTCAAACCCTACCAAAGGGGTGGTCTCACATACATGAAGCAACAAAGTATCTTGTACCAGGAACAGCCAGAGACATTTCACATTTAATATTCACACACACACACACACAGAGGAATCTGGCTCTGCTGGGACCTTGAAATGTCACTAAAAGCAGATGCCACTAGTTTCCCCTGAAGCAAGAAGTCACTCCGTTCCATTCGTGCTGTTTCTTTCTTTGGAAAGAGCCCCCTCTGTGGCTCAAACAACCCCTCCTACTATCCCCACTTTCTAGTCACCTCCAGCCACCACTGCCAGTGGTGATGATGCCAAGAGACAGATATGAACAGATCTGAATCTGATCAGTTGGGTCCTGACTGGACCCTGCTTCCCTAGGACTGCTAGCTTCACCTACTCACAGCCCTGAAAGAGCAGAAGGAGCTCCACCTGTGTGGGGCCACTCTCTTCCAAACCTTCCCCAGAAAAGGGAAAAACTACACATCCCAAAAGTCTGTAGAATTCAGCAACTATTGGCTTAACAGATAGCAGGACAAGAAGAAAACCAGCAGCAGAAAGGGGGATCAGTTGGAACTCTAGCCATAGATCAGCTTCATATGCTCATTTCCCCTGGGGCTGGCCAGGATTCCATCCAGAACCCCTCCTCAGGTCCTGTTCACTATTGGGACCACTTCCCCTATTCCCTGACCAATTAAAAAGCCATTGTGTCTGAGGCTAGTGAAACCTTACAGTATTGAGGGACTGTGGTGGCCAGAGAAGTGGTGCACTCAGCCCTTCCTTCATGGTGGTTGAACCTGAGGGAAGCCTTCTGCAGACAGGTACACAGAGGGTTAATGTCTGCTTCTGGGGTAGAATGGAGGCTGAGGGAAAGCCCTCTAACCTCTCATGTTATTTCTGACCATTGATCCAGGATGGACAGAAGGACAAAGGCCAGAAATCAATGTGCAGAGTGGACAGAGTTTCTGAAAGGAGAGCTGGAGAGGACAAGGATAGGGCGCAGAGGCAGGACAAGGAAAGGACTATGTAGACAGCCTGGGTAGTGTCTCCAAGAACAGCTCACCCCAAAAGAAAAGAATGGGCCAACGGTACTCCAGAGTTACCAGACACCTTTTGAGGGATGTGCAGAGTCTGCCTGGGAGGTATTCCTAGAAAACTTGACCTCTTATTCTTCCTCCCCTAACCCAGATTCGGAGGCGCCGCCCCACCCCTGCCACACTTGTGCTAACCAGTGACCAGTCGTCCCCAGGTAACCCCTTGTTAGAGGGTTTGAGTGCTAGAAAGGAAGGGCAGACCTCAGTAGCAGAGATCCCCCATGATGGCTCAGCAAGCTTTATTTTGCTTTTAGAAAGATGGAGGTCTGCTAGGAGGGGAGGGGACAACCTGATTCCTATGCCCCCAGGAATTAGGATGGTCAACTTAGTGCAGGTTGCTGTGACAACAGCCTTGTAGGTTTCTCCAGCAACTGAGATGCCATTATCCCCACTCCAAATGCAGTGACAGCTGTGAGGGGGAGAGACTGTCTCCACTATCTAGCATCAGGTCCCCAGAGGGTGAGGTTAGAAACAGCTCAGGGAACAGCTGGAACCCTGGTCACCAGAGTCCCCACCAGGGTCTGGGGATACAACAATGTCTTAGAGAATGTGAGAGGAGCTTGGTAGGTGTAAAGAAGTGACCATGCTGGTCTGAAATTGGGGATGCCAAAGTCTCCAGCTCTCCCCACCCCAACTTTCATAAATGATGCACATCTATGGACCCTGACCAGAACAAGTTTGCTAGTCTCTCTCAAGGAGCCCTGCTCCTGTGAAATCTCAGCACTGGCCTGGGGGTGAAAGAATGACTGGAAGGGAAAAGAGACCTGGATACTGCAGAGGAGGAAAAAATTCAGAAGGACCACACATTTGCCTTCACAAACTTCAGGGCCTGAGGCCAGGATGCAGGCTTAGCCTGGTCACAGGGTCCAGCCTGTTTTGAAAAAGCCAAGCCATAGTACAGGGGAATCCAGAGAGGACAGGGACAGTTCAGGACAGAAGTAACTACTGTGTGCCTTCATCTTAAGTACTCAGGTCTTTAGGAAATCTCTGGGTTTCCTGCTCTTATCACTGTTTTCCCCCCTTTTCCCCCAGAAATAGATGAAGACCGGATCCCCAACCCACTTCTCAAGGTGAGCTGGCCCCTACCATTCAGCCCAGCACTCAAAAGCCAAACTCTCATTCTCCAGATCTGGGGTGAATCTCAGTAAAAGAGAGCACCACTTAGCATATACAGACTCTGAGTTAGCACCCCAGAAACCAAAGCAAAAACCTTGTTCCTCACCAGTAGGGTGATATCCTCTTTGATGTCTTCTTCTATGCACCCCCAAAGGTATGTGGCCCCCCAGTCTCCAAGCTCAGCCTGGTAGAAGCAGCTAAGAAACAAGAATTTTTTCTCACTCCTAAAACCCACCTGCCCTAATCTCTAATCCAAAATCATGCCAAAGCAGAGGAGAAGGGTGGGAAGAGCTGGCATCCATCCAGGTTCTGTGTCCTTCACAGTCCACCTTGTCAATGTCTCCACGGCAACGGAAGAAGATGACAAGGACCACACCCACCATGAAAGGTTTGGCATCCCCTTCCCAATTTTGCCTCTGGCTGAAACTGGAGAGTAGATCTAATAACCCTTTTCAGGGAGTCCTTGGGAGGTTACTGGGTGGGTCTACCTTTATTTGAGTTGCTATGTGAAGGAGGCTCCTGTGGCCTTGATGAAGCTGGTCCCTGGACCAAGCCAGAATACCACCTCCTATGATAAATAGTATATGCAACCTCATCAGCACAGCACATGCAAGGTACTATATTCCGAGTCCAAATTGAGGCTTCTCTCCTGCCCCTAGGGAGACCACAGGTCCTAGTACATTAGGAGTGTCTTCTGCACTGAAAGGCTCTTCCCCTTCATTTGCCTTTGAGAAGACATTATGCTCCTGCCTTCATCTCTCCCTATTGCCCAGGAAATGTTCCTCCATATTTAGAACCCAGTTCATGGGAAATTAAAGCACCCAGAAACATGCACAGACCCAGTGGTGGGACTAGTGAATTTGGGAGACCTCCCACAGGAGATTTTAGGCAGATATATCCAATGTTTCCTCCCTTTCTCTATGTCTCCAGAGCTCCAGACAATGGTTGAACATCACCTAGGGCAACAGAAGCAAGGGGAAGAACCTGAGGGAGCCACTGAGAGCACAGGGAACCAGGAGTCCTGCCCATCTGGGATCCCAGACACAGGCTCAGCGTCAAGGCAAGATGCCTCTGGGACAGCACAAAGTATGTACAATCCTGGGAGGGCACCAGAATGCAGTTCCCCAGCCTTGCAGGAAGACATATTTACCCACTGGGGTACGGGGAGGAGTCACAGCCTGGGAGGGATGGAATAATAGCTAAAAGCCCAGTCAAGGACACGGATATATTCCATACATCACATATTTGACACACTTTGTCTTATCACCTTAGACCCCAGAGATCCTGCTGTGGCTGGAAAAGGAGAGAAAACCCACCAGACTTAGATCAGTACTTGACCCTGTATCGGAGCCAGGACTACAATCCTGCCTCCACCACTGGCCACTTTACCAGCAGAGCTAACGTCTATTTCGATAGAGTTGCTTTGGAGTCTTCCAATGAGTGTGACTCAACACCTGACACGTACAAAGCCTGCCATACAAGGAATGTGGTGCTGGTGGTGCTAACCCATAGCCACATCCCCTTCCCCCAGATGCATTCCAAAATTCAGACCATTTCCAATTGTGTAAAAGTGATACAGTACACACATTTCATGTTACGTAACATGCCCAGCAGAGCATCCTGTAAGTAAGCATACTCTCTTCCTACAGTCCAGTGAGTGATCTCTAACTGGGATAGGTAACAGAATTGCCTCCTATCAGTTCTTGTCATGCTTAGCATCGCTTGAGTTTAAACTCTAATTTTTATTTATTTATTTGTTTGTTTGTTTGCTTGCTTGCTTTTTAGGGTTTGGGGGGTTCCTTTTGTTTTTACTTTTCAATCTCTGGTTACAGGGGGAAAATAGTGAATCTATCATAGTAACTGTGATCAGAGAAACCCCAGATGGCAAGGTAGATCTGCTCCCAATGGGTCTTGGGCCCCTTCTCAGCAGCTACACACCTTTATAAGGGCTGGCTCTCCCTCCACCACCCATTTTCCCTCCCTAGAGCCTGCAGAATCCAACCCCAAGACTCAGGAGCAGTGTGGAATGGAACCCAGCACAGAGGACCCTTCAGCCCACATGCTACCACTGGATTCCCGGGGAGCCAGCTTGGTAAGCCTTTTGGGATGGGCTTTAGGGCCTTCAAAAGAGTGGGCTGTAGGAGCTAGTATTTGGAAACAAATGTGTAGACAAAGGATCCACTTTATTTAGTCAGTAAAAGCTAGCCTTTGTGCTAAGAGATGCCCTCTGACAAAGAGAAGAGGGATTAGGTGACTACAGAAAGGATCAAATGGAAAGTTTGTTGTGTAGACCTCTGGAACAGGTGACAGAAGTAGACTTAATTTTATTTTTTTAATGAAGGGCAGTTGGAACCAAAGTATTATGGGCCTAGAAGAGAATGGGCTCAGACTGAGGTCCACAGCAGGACTGCCTCAGAAGGTGGATAGCTGGGCTGACCAGAAAGAAGAATGAGTCTATGGCCTTTCAGTCACCTCCTCTTTCCTCCCTCGAAACAGGTCTGACAGAAGTTGGCATCCAGGGATCGCCACTGCAGTGTGGAAATTCATGGACACTGGACGTTTCTTAATCTCTTGTTTTTAAAAGCGATAAATTTGGTGTTAGGTCCTTGGTGCTTTTCTTCTTTCCAGCCTGGGGATTCCTTCCTCCCCCAGCTCTTGTCTGCACCCCACAGCCCCCACCCTCAGGACCAACTAAGGAAGGAAATGGGAGACTGACAAAAGTCTAGCCTCTACTAGCATAAAGAAAAATAGGTGTCTGGAAGTAGGGGGTCACCTCAAGGCTTTCCTTTCTTACTGTGGAAAGTTCTGCCCACATAGCAGGGCAACCTACTTGGAGACTGCAGCTCAAAAGCAGGTACCCAGACCAGTGAGGGCTTGCTATAGTGCTATCTGCTGGACATAAATGGGAAGTGCATCTTGTCCCTAGATCCCTGAAATTGTTTGGCCTCCAATTGTGTGGCCACTGTTCCTTGTTCTAACCTAACACAAAGACTGTCAGAAAACACAGTAGCTACAAACCCAAAGGGCCACCCCTCCCATTGTCCCATCTGCTAAGGTCAGGGCAAAACTAACACCGTGCACAAATCTGAGACCATTAGTCTCTGATCCTAGCCAGGCTTCTGCTGCTGATTCTGATTTTCCCAAAGAACTAAAGAGATGAAGGGAGAAGGCAAGCTTCTTTCACCCCCTTTTCTTCAGCAGTACCACACATCTGAAAATAGCACAGACTGGTCAGTGGACTGTGTGCTCCCCCAGATAGGCTTCACTTGAATTCCCCTCCAGCAATCATGGAGGATACCATGGCAGAGTTCTGTCCAGCTTAGAAGATAACTATAAAAGACACATGAGAGAACTTCTACCTAATGAACACCACACACAGCTAGCTTGTCTCCCTTCTTTATTTATCTCTGGCTATAGCAGGGGCCTGGGAGACCAAGAGCATGGGGGAGTCACATGCAGTTCAGAGTGGCAGGTCTAATGACCATGGAGATGGACTTCACAAGAACAGGGCCCACTGTACAAATGCATGTATTTACAAGAGAGGAGGAGGCAGTCACCTGGACTTGGCCTTATCTGGGGTGAGGTGGGGCAAGGAGCCTGAGAACAGAAAGAGGCTTTACCTGGCTGCACTCGCTCTGGGTGCTCCAAGTTGCAACCGCCCTGAGCCCCTTCCCATCTGCCTTCCACCCACCAGGGGCCCAGGGGAGAGGAATCTCTTAGTGGGCCAGTTTTGGGAGAAGGAAGGCAGGAAGGGCCTGCACTGTGACAACATGGATTACTGGGTAATACTTCACCCTGCTTGCACTGGGGCTAGCTGTTCTCTCCTTCCTTTGCTCATAAGATACATCCTGAAAGAAGACCTCAGAGCATTTACAGACATTGGTCGGATGAGGGCTTTCTAGTTCCTAGGGACAGGAAGGAGGCAAAGGGCCAAAAACCCAGCTAGAGCAGGTAACAAGCCCCTCAAGCCCAGACCATCCCCAAGTTCTTAAGGACTCCAGGAAAGACTTTCCTCTGACAGAATCCCAATGGCTCCTCTCCTCTCCCAGCCACTGTCTAGGCACAGGAGAGGGAGAATTTGCGAGGGAATGGGGCTGAAGAAGTGCAAGTATGGGGTCAAGAGGATGTCCCCCTCTTCATCCTAGGAAGGAACTTGAAGGGACACCTGCTCTTCCCATGTAGGGCTTTGAAAACTGCCAGCTTCCTGTCCTATTCTGGCCCTTTTTCAGGGAAGAGAAGGAAAACCCAGACCTGCCAGCTAAGATCTGGGGTGGGGGACTGAGGGAACCCCCAAAATGTATTGCTTAGAAACTTGGAGGCAAGAAGGATGGGGAGGGCCCAGGGGGCTGGCATCTCTGACCCTCCCCTCCAAACTGTAGGAAGCCTACAGGGAGCTTACTCCTCCCAAGTGGCCACCTGGCCAAGGAGGGAGTCCAGAGGCAAGGGTTGGGCACAGTGACCACTGGGGGCCTGTGGGTGGGGAGGGGCCCTTCCCACACCCCACCCGCTCCAACATTTGGCTCTCAGATGGGATGTCTCTACCACAACCAACACACTCCCTTGGAGCAGATGGGGGAACCAGTCCTGATGGATAGTGCTAATGACATCGAAGACTTTGAACTCAGTGAGGACCTAGAGAAAGAAGGAGACACTTCAGAGTTCTGTTCTAGAATTTCATCTCTAACCTGACCTTCCTTCTCCAAATTCCACCCAGTCCTCCCTTGATCTCTAGTTGGGTGCTAATGCCCTTCAAAAGCATGGCAGCCAATGGTATAAGCTAGGCTGAAATAGAAATCGCATTCATTCACCTGCCCTCACTGAGCCTTGTGCCCAGACTGGTGCCTATTTCCTAATCTCACAATCCTGGTGCATGTGTCACCCTGCCTGTACTGTCTTGGCCTTTATCCCTTCAAGAAAGGTCTGTGGAACCAAAGAAGATGGTAGAAGCCCCTTGCTTCCCACCCACACCCTGGCTTAGTCTTACGCCTCCAATTCTCTGCTTTACTGCCTCAAAAGAGGACAGCCTCCTGTTGAGTGGAGCCCAGAGATGAGCCACCTGAAGCCAGACTGGCTTGGCTAACCTCCTGCCTCCCAGCTCACCTGGCCAGCCCCCAGTTCCCTAATCCAGATTCCCATTCTGGTTGTGCTCATCTTCTGCAGGGGAGGATGGGGCTTCTTCCTCACAGGGGGACAGTTCATCAATGGACATCTGGTTGGTGATGCCTACAGAGGGTTCCAAGAAATCTGATATTAGGCCAAGAAGTTGTTTCTCTAGAACCAAAGGTGTATGTGAAGAAAATAAGAGAACTAACCTTCATCTACCACCTGCCTCAACTGAGCTACCTATACCCACCCCGCATAAAACAATCACAGCCCTTGCACACATTGCAGCCAGCATCACCAAGTTACCCAGATCTCTAGGGACACCATTTGGAGACAGCCACAGAATACAAGGGGTCCAACCATGATGTGCGCAAAGTCTGGGGGCTTAGAATACCATGGCTGTCCCTATCATCTCTCCAGCTCTCATTCTAGAACAGCATGAATCATTCAAAGAGTCAGCCTTTCCTGTGGCTTCCTATTTTAGCCTGACTGGTTCCATTCCCAACTACAGGAGCTAAGGAGTTTCCTGGGACTTAACAAAAAGGGGACTGCTATTGCTCTGCCAGCCAGTCCTAGAATGTTCACACACATGCATACATAACAGCACCCACCACTCGCTGCCCGTTCCTTCCACTTCTGTTTGTTCTCTTGAATGTACTTGGTCCAGGTGGAGCGGAAACTGACCACATCAGGGTTGGGGTCTCCTACGTCCACATCTAAAGAAGGCTGGCGCCACTGGAAGCTAGGAACAAGACCCCATACACACACCCAATTCCAGATATAAGACCCAGCCCTCTTCAGAGCCTACTTCTTAACCCTCAGTATAGAGATAAAAGATCAGTAAGAGGCTGAGGGGTCAGAGTTCTCTTTTCCCTCTTCTAAATACCCCCAAATCCTTGTCTCTCATCCCACAACTGCATCCTTCCCTCTCCACACTTTTTTCTCCTGGTAGAAGAAAAACAAAAAACAGTATTATCTGAAAGACAGCATAGACCTTTAAAAGGAAAACTAATTTTGGAAGCCTAGGTATAAGTCACACCCTTCTAGTCCTATCCTTTTGTGACACACAGAGGGGCTCTCAAACCTACAGAAGTCCACCTCCCTCACACCTTCTAGCCTGTGTCTCTTCTCATAAAGGTATCCCCTCTGCATTCAATAAGCCAGGACACATGGTTACCCCAGCCAGTCACCTGGGCTGACTTTTAGACTTGGAATCATCATCTGTCAAGGGCTGGACACTCTTTTCTGCCACATCAGTCAGCACAGAGAAGGTGGGCTCCACAATGAAGTCAATGAAACCTGCAGGAAGTGCTCAGTCAACAAAGATGTCTCACTTGGAGAGCAAGGCAGAGGTGAGAGGGAGCATGACCGTGAGCCGCAGCTGCAAGTGACAAAGCCTAGAAAAATGACTTGAAGGAAGAGCCTTCCCATTGGGGACAACTTGGAGAGGAGATCCCAGAAAGATCCTAGATCCTTCTCCTTTGTCACAGAGCCCCCCATCTACCCCTTTGTCCTTGCCTCAGAAAGAAGAACAGTTTGGGGAGTCGGAGGCTTGGAACAAGCCTGGCCAGGCCCAGATGTCTCCCTTCCTCTTCCCCTCAGACTCACCTATCTGGGACTGGGCCACCAATGTGGAAGTGCGATCACAGAGTGGAGAGAAGGGCAGGCCCAGCTCTGCTTCCTTGTCACCCTAGGAAAAGAGTATGGATACCTCAGGGTTGGAAGGTCTGGGGAGATGAGTGGCTGCAATGGGAGAAAAGAATGCTGCCCCTATGACCTGAAAATGAGGATGCATAGCAAAACCCAGAATCTAGCTGGGCTGATAAAGACTTGACCCCACAGGCTTGGGATCCATTCAAGAGTGAAAGGTGGGAAGCTTGCAGAACACAGGGTAGGAAGGTTCTGCTGACAGGGTTACCTGGCGGAAGAACTCTTCCATTAGGGCCTTGGTCCAGCGGCTATGGACTGACCACTGCTTAGTTGGGTGGCTGATGTCAGCAGCATGAAGCAGAAGAGATAGGGCCTTGGACTTGTCAATCCTGGTTAGGAGAAGTGTTAAAAAGAGAAAGAAACTGATCTAGGAAAAGGAAACCTTGGCCATTCCCCAACTTCCAGTCACATACATACATACATACATACATACATACATACATACATACATACACACACACATACACACACACACCCCTTTCCACATAACTCTAAATAGCCTACACACATGTATACTCATCTGTATGTACAGATGTAGAAGCACAGATAAGAACCTCAGAAGCCAAGCTCTTAGAATCAAAGGACATGAATTTGACTCCCTCTCATATCTACCACCCACTAGTTGTAAGACACTAAGTAAATTACTGAAAATGCCATAATTCATTTTCTTCAAGCCAAAAGTAAAAAGCTACACATTGAGTGGTTGTGAGAATTAAATGACTTATAACAAGTATTTCAAAGTGTCTGACACATAATGTGTACCCAGTCATGTTACTTACAATGATAATCATGGTTCTTGCTGTTAACCACCCCCATCAATGTCCCATGGTGACCCCATAGTCTCTATTCAGGACACCATACATACAGGTCAACACACACCTCCAGAGCACCAAGTCCATTCTTGATTACACACACTTATCTATTCCCAGTCATTTCTAAACAGCATTAGATAGAATTATAACATTTTTTGTTCTTTTTTAACCTCACACAACTCTCCCAGCGGCCTTTAGAATAGGAGCTAGTGTGGAGAAAGGCACTTCACTGTTACCATTTCAGACAAGGACATGTCCAAAAAGATTTATTGTATTTCCCAACATTCCAGAGTAATCCTATCCTGCAACTACAATAAAAGCCCCATCCAGGCTCCTGGCCAATACCCTCCATCAGACCAGTTAGACACAAATCTAAGGCCGCATTCACAAACACCACACACACACTTACCCGTGTACACTCAGATGAGTGCCTGGAGTCAGGAGAGTCTCTGAACCCAGGTAAGAACCCAGGCGCACCACTGCCCATTGTACCCTGATTCACAAGGCCCTCTCTGCCCTACTTCCCGCCATGCACTACCTCTCCAGCTGCTGCAGGGCTGTCTTCATAGACTTCACTTGCTGGAAGTGGCAGGACATGTCTGTGGCCAACACCATCTCAATGACCAGGGCCCTCAGCTCTCTAAGTGTACAAACAGAGACCAGTCCTTTCAGCAAAGGGTAGGACTAAAGGATAGGGGAAGGAAGAAGGCTGGGATAAGGTTTCAGGGATGCCACATGCTGGCCTGTGCTCACACAAATTCATCCTTGGTGAGATTGATAAAAATGTTCATCTCATCATCCTGCATCATTCGAAAAACAGAGCTGATGTGGTGATTCTCCAGCACCGATCGGTCATTGTACAGGATGGCGCATTCCGACCTGTGAAGCTGTATGTCATGCCCAGCCCCCTATACAGGGCTCCTCTGGCAGCTTTGGCCCCTCCTGCTCCTGCCATGCCCCATTGCTCACTTGGTCTGGATGTGGAAGCTGTTGGTTGTGCCTGTGTGCTCATAGTCATGGATGGCTGCAGCAAAGATGATGGCCAAGACCTCAATCTCTGACAAGCAGTGCTAGGGGAAGAGGAAGAGAATGAAGTAGGCCCAGCACTCTGCCAATCACTCCCAGACACCTTCCTCACTCCACCATCATCAAAGCTAGTCATATGTTTCAACTCTCAGAATGGCCAGGGACTTTCCTCTGTCCTCACCAGTCAAATGCCCACTACATCCTATGGTGTGTCCCCAGCAGTGCCCAGGAAGTGTGGTACATGTGGGAATTCTCTGGAGGAAGTGGATGTAATTTGACTCTGAAGGTGTTGGAATTCCAGGAAGCAGGATGAGGAAAGGGGCACTGAAAGAGTAGGCATGGCTTCCTAGTTCTAGATCCACAGGTCCTGAACAGCAGGAACATGGCCAGGCACCTACCACCATGCCTGTGCGAAGCAGGAAGCAATGGACAGTCTGGGTCACATCAGCTGCGTGGATCTGGTTGTGGTAAGGATTCTTATATTTCCCGTAGCCTGTCTCCAAGGCCTCTAGAAAACTCATCAGAAACACTGTGGGAATCTGTAGGAGGAATGATGACATCAAGGATCCACAAAAGTAATGAGACAAGCAATTCCAGCGTTCTTTACAAGGTAGTCAGGTGTGATGATGCTCACCTGTAATCCCAGCACTTGGCTGAGGCAAAAGGTTTGCAAATTCCAGGCCACAGTGGGCTATCCAGGGAGACCTCTACCTCACTTCATCCACCCACCCTCCCCAAAAAGAATTGGGAGTGGCCCAAAGAACTAGCACTGGCTCTGCTAGTTCAACTGCTGGTTCAGATTCAGGCTCTACCACCTACAGCCTGTATGACCTTGGATAATCCACAAGCTTTCCTGTGCCTTCCTAATTGCAAAATAAAGATACTACTACCACCCTGGGATTTAATGAGAAAAAGTTCAAGGCATTTAGTAAGTACTCTCTGAAGAGTATCTATAATTATTATTTCCATGGAGATTTCTAAGGAAAGGAAAGAAAGCCTCCCTCCTACCTTCCAACCACCTGTACCACCCCCAAGTCTAATGCAATGGAGAAAAACTCAGAAACAAAGGAAGACTAAGATGAGCTACAGAGCACCCTTGTAGCAGATATGGAGCACCTGTTCCTCTGAGAATTCCTCCCTGACCACCTCCACCCCACATACGTCAACAGGCAGCCCACCAGGCCCACAGCATTTACACCCATGTACACATACCTCAAGAGCTAGAGCTCTATCCATTCACTCTCAGTTCTGTCCCTGCCTTTATATGCCCTTGGGATATCTCTGCCTCCTTCAAGAGGATCAAGGCTCCTTGAGAGCAAAGCTAATCTTCACCTGAGACCAGGAAGGGATCCAGAGCTCTGCAGGTGAGCTTCAGAGTGACAATGGACAAAGATGTGCCACTAGTCAGACCGGAGCATCCCCCACCCTTACCCCTGGAGGGCTGTGCCCCAAATTCAGGGAATTTTAAAGGACTGTTTCCATGACAACTGCCCTTGCTTTTGCGTTGCCATGGTGTCCCTAGAGGGAAGGAAAAATAGGGGGGAACAAGAAAGGAAGAGACCATGGAGCCTGGGAAGGAAGTCTGACCAGGATGCAGTAGACATCCCTATTGCCAACAGTTGTGAAGCAGTCAGGCAGGCTAGCTAAAGCCAACCCACTGCAGCTACTCTTGGGGCCCCATAAACCTAGCCCTTCCACATATAGAGGGAGTTAGGAAAAAGCTGGTGTCTGAAGTACATCTGAGAACTACATATCGAAACTGGAGCTGTGAAAGGTAGCCTAAGGAGACAGAGCTGGAGTGGACAAGGAAAGTTCAAGAGGCCAGGCCTCATGAAGCCCCAGAGGAGAACCCAGCCGAGCAGCTCAGTCAGAAGAGGTAGAGTCAAAGGTCAGGGAGAGCCTGCATGGGCAATGTTCCAGTGAAGTAAGAGAAGACTGTTAGGAGGACACCCCCACCTTTACTACGCAGCCCACACTGAAATCTGCTACTTCACCTTCTACATCCATTGCCACCTCAGGCGCCGCCCCATACCCTAGAGCCAGTTGTCAACCGTTCACACTCCTCTTCCAGAGGTGAGTTCCAAAGTGTTTGTTCCTAGCCCAATCCCCCCCCCCCCCCAGTGCTGTTCCCACCAGATGAAAGACCTGGAGCAGACTTCTATCCAGATTGTCTTCCTCTCTGCCAAGCACACAGTCCTTCCCAGTTCTTCCCAGAGCTAGTCTACTCCAGACAATCCCCAGCACAGACCAGAGCTGGAGACAGAGTAGTCGGGTTTGTATTCTGGCCCCTCCCTTCCCCCTAGAGAACAAATGGGGAGACTCTAATCCCAAAGGATGACAGCACTGGGCTCTAGACCTCCAGAGTCCACAGACAGGAGCAGAAAGGGAGACAGTGGCAGCCAGCTCAAAGGGGACAGGCCAGGAAGGAAAAGGAGCAGTATTCCAAGCTAACTATTTGCAAGCTGGTACCTCAGGAACAAGTGAGTGAAGGAAGAAGTCAGATTACAGCAGTTTCAGGGGAGGCAAGAATGGGATGGGCCCGGGGGTATGTGGGGGGGACATCCCCAACACAAGGACAGGGTGAGGAAGCTATGGAATCTACCCATTGGGAATCTTTTAGAACTGGACAGAGAGGAGTGGGGAGTCCTGCCTGGAGGTAGAGGTAGGACACTGCCAAACCTTGAAGCGGCTGATGAGGCTATGCCGAGTCAGCAACTCGAAAACAATAGTCCTCAGAGCGTGGTCATCAGCTGCCCGGTTCAAGGAAAAGACATCAAAGCACCAGAGGTCCAGGTTCTGTGGAAAAACAACAGACTAGGCAGGAAAGCTCCCCTCCAAATCTCCCTTATGATGGCAGGCTCAGTTAGACTTCTAGGTGTACTTCCCAATGAAGCAAGAAAGCAAATGTGGTTACGTGGGTCTCCTTCAACCCAGGTGTTTCTCAGTACCAGAGAAACAAGAAAACAAAGGTTTGCCTCTTGGGTAAGCAAAAGGTGTCCAGAAGAACATAGAAATAGTAGTTAAAAGGGAAGTTTAAAAAAATTGTACCACTAACAGAATATCTGGTAGTCTCAATGGTTACTTCAACCCCCAACCTTCTCCTCTTTCCCAAAAACCCAGGGGTCACCTTGAGACAGTTGTGGACTGCAGTAGAATACGTGGGGCCCACAGAGGTATATGTTCTCCGGAACATCCTGAGAAAGAACATAGAAAAATCAGGAACAATGTAGAGAGGAGAAATTTGGCCAACTGGGGCTATGGGAATAAGTCTCAGGGTAGGTAGGGTCATGAAAGATCAGGATGGCTGGGGCAGAGGGTACACACAATAGAGGTCAGGGAGGTTGAGAATGGGCAAACCTCACCGCTCCACAAAGATCCCAGCCTGCACAGCATGCACAATGCTTCGGAACTTGGGTTTCTCTTCTGCCCTGCGACCTTTGGCTCGGGTCTGCTGGGTGAAGGTGGAGGCCAGCCAGTCTCGAACCTCTGAAGGCACAGCATCTGACCGAAGTTCCCGAAGCTCATCTTCAGTGTCCAGGATTTGCCTGAGAACCAGGAGGAAAGTCACAGCTTGAGACCCTGCACCCAGTCATATCCACTTAGTGAGTCTTCCCCTCCATCCTCACCTTTTCTTTCTTTTACTACAACTCTTTGTCTCTATCTCCCTATGGAACATCTAAGGCAGTGAGATCACTATGGACATGACTTAGCCAAAGATAAAACACCATCTTCCAGGGATGCTCGGGACAACATAGTCCATTAGAAATAAACTTCAAGGTTCACATATGAAATTTAGATTTTTTTTTCTAGATGTGGTGGAGGCAGGAGGACCAGGAGTTCAAGGCAAACATTAGCTATACAGCAAGGTCAAGGCCAACCTGGGTAACATGAAGCCATGTCTCAAACAAACAAAAAACAACAACAACAAATTTTTAATTATTCTAGTAGCTACCTTAAAATGGTAGGAAGAAACTGGTAAGCAGCTTAAGAGATGGCTCTGTCATTAAGAACACTTGCTATTCTTGCAAAGGACCAGGGTTCAGTTCCCAGAACCCATATCGGGCAGTTTACAACTATCTGTAACTCCAGTTCCAGAAGATCCCACACCCTCTCTGGCCTCTGTGTTGGTACCAGGCATGCATGTGGTGGTGTCCATACATCCATGCAGGCCTTCACATGTACAAGTAAAATTAATATAAATAACTTTTTAAAACTAAAGAAAATGAATGTTTTAAAACTGGTGGAATGTTTAATGACCAACTTTATTTAAGATAATCCATCCAAAATATTGTTTCAAGAAAAAACTAAACATATAATGAATAGATGACATATTTTGTGTTCTTTTTTTTTCTATCTTTAACACCCAGCATATAATTTACAGACATATTTCAATGCATCCTTGTATAATACAAGTACTCAGTAGCCAAATAGAGCCAGAGTCGTCCCTCCTGGCCAACACAGGTCTAAAGAGGTATTACACGTGGGTGAAGTTAGAACTAGATGGTCTCTAGGGTCCCTTCCATCCCTGAAGCCATCACTGTTTTTACCTTTGTATTTCCCAGTACTAGGGATCAGGCCAGAGTGTCAGGAATGTGAAGCAAATACTCCACCCGAGCTCCACCCAAGCCCTTTCCAGGCAGTGTCTATCTGGGCATCTCTCTGCCTCTTTATCTCTGCCCTATTCTCTTTGTCTGCCCCTGTCACACAGCCCTCATGCCAGCTCTGCTCTACTCCCTCTCTGGAGCTCTGCCTATCTAACGTCTTCCGTCTCCATCTGCATGCCTCTCTCACCTTGTCTCATCAATGTAGACAGCTTCCAGCAGGGAAGCTGTGTATTCCAGATTTTTCTTCAGCTCTTCGATGTTAACCTCCCCATTCTCCAACTGCTTCACCATGTAGCGCAGCCTGCAGGGTATGGGTGCAGATGTCGAGCTTAAACACTACAGCCCATTGGGGGTTCCCCCATTAGGGGTCACTTTGCAGAAACACCTTCAGTCTTCTGAGATGTTAATAGTTCTAATATTAATGACAACAGAAGTCAGTGTTTTTCATGCCAGGCTATGGTGTCTACCTATAAGTTAATAAACCCCCACAGTTTTAGTCTAGGCAGGTGGCAGCCCCAGGAGAAAACGTTTCTGGAGATGATTTGTTTCACAGCCTCAATACTTCCCTAGGAGAGATGGCTTTGGGATCAACACCAATCAAAACAGTCCCCAGGATCCTTTCATTATCTTGGTCAAGACAGGGAGGGGGACACATCCACAGCCCCTCAATCCTGGCAAGGATGGCAAAGGCACAGAACAAAGACCAATCTGAATGCTTTTGCCTGGCCTCACTCCACGCAGGCAGAGCTAATGGATTATGATTCCAGAATCCATCAACCAGAACAAAGCAAGTTAACCCCTGGCTGTCCAGGCTCATGTCACAGATAGCCTCATGCCCTGTCTCTGGCCCAGCCAAAGTTTTACCCTTGCAAAATGGTAGGGTGAAGCCAGGTTCTCATTTATCTGACGCCTTCCCCAAGGGGACAATCCCTTCACACTTTGCAGCTTTGAATTCTGGGGGTCATTAATTAACTGAGAGGTTTCTAGGAAGTCTAGCTGCTAGCATTCTGTCTAAACCCCACCCCCACAGTTACCTGGCAACAGCCAGGTAGGCCTGGCCCACTATAAAAGGGACTGCTTGCCCCCTCCTCTCTCTCTTGCCTCTTGCTTCTCCCTGTCCCATCACCCCTTCCTCCTTCCCTTCCCCCACTCCACGTGCTCATGGCCGGCCTCTATTCCTTTACTCTTCTATTCTCTCTCTCTCTCTCTCTCTCTCTCTCTCTCTCTCTCTCTCTCTCTCTCTCTCTGCCTCTACTACCCTCCTGGCTCCCCTCCCCATGCCCTGAATAAACTCTATTCTATACTATACCGGTGTGTGGCTGATCCCTCAGGGGGAAGGGATGCCTCTGCATGGGCCCACTGAGACATCCCCTTCCCCCATACCTCTCCACACACCCACAGAACATACTCTCTTTATCTCTTTATCTTTTTATAAACACATCACTAGCAAAAGCAGCTCAGAGTTGCAAATGATACTTTGGCTCTAGATGGTGATTTTGAAGAAAGGAATCACCACCCTCCCAACATCCACTTTTTTTATACACAGGCTCTCCCATACAGGTTGGGTAAGAAAGTAGCTAGGACAATTTCCCACTGAAAGGGGCTTCAGCCATCCAAGGTCACACTGTGAGTCAGGGAGGAAAAGAGAATGAGTCAGGGACCAGAGGCTGAAATTAGCATCAATTCCCAGGGATTGGGGGGGGGGGGGGAGGGGAGGAGGGAGAACAATTGCATTCCTGAACAGAATGGGCTATAGAAACCTGGGGTCTCAGCAGCTTTGGAATAGGAGCTCAAAACAGCTAGCCCCAGAAATATCACCAGCCAAGACTCACCTCAGAGCCCAGCAGTCCTGGCCCACATGTCTGAGAGTAAATAGGGCAGAAGGGAAAGGGGCCAGTCTGAGGGTGAGGAGCTGGAATGAGGAGTCCCTGTGCCTCCTGAGTAGGCTCCTGCCCACCTCATTACCCATGCCTCACTGGTTCCATGTAGAAACAGTCAGTTGTCTGACAAGGAGGATAGGCTTAGGAAAGCTCAGTCCACTCCTGCTACATAAGGGAAAGAGAAACAGAAAAGGGACTAGACATCTTGGAAGGCTTTCCCAGCCAAATAAACAAGAAAGGGCCAATAGTCAGAAACTGCCAGAAAATCACAGAACAAAAAGGTACACTCTTTGGGCCCAGACAGGGCCTCCCTCTCTACTTAGTCGTGGTAACTGGGCGGCTTTGGAATAGGCACACACAAAACAGAAAGAAAGGCCTCTTCTACAGCCTGTGATTCAGTTTTCCTCATATTAACTCTTACCTTAATCTGCTACTTCACTTACCCGCCCCTTTCAACCAAAAACCCTGACCCCAGCATTCAATGCCCACCACTGTCTTTTCCAACCAAACTAGGGAAAGGCAGGGTCTGGCTCCCAAGTGAACAGCCACACCCATGGCTTCTCATTTGCATTCATTTGCATAACTGCTAACAATGCAGCCAGCTCTACATTTTGAAAATGTTTTCTCCTGTTGTATCTCATTTTATCCTCACAATGGGCCAAAGAGAGAGAAAGGTGGGGAAAGGATTGCAAACCACATTTCCAATGCACAAACCCAATTCCTTGACATGGTTTACCACACTGTAGTCTTTAAAGCCAAAATCCCAGGTTCAAAGCTCACTTCCTGAGATATACCCTTGGACAGGTCACTAATTCTTAATCAATATGTATTAAAATGTGACCTGGAGATAAAACAAAAATAAAATGTGGCCAGGAGACATTGGAGAGATAGCTCAGTGGATGAGTGCTTAGCTCCTTTCCAGAGGACCTGAGTTTAGTTCCTAACACACTTGTTCTTTCAGCTCCAGAGGATTTAACACCCTCTGCTGGCCTCCACAGGTACCCACACACATTTGGTATACACATACCATGCACAAAATCATACACACATACACATAAAAGCAAATTTTTTTTAAAAGGCAGTCTAAGCTAGGCAGTAGTGTAGTGCATGCCTGAATTCCCAGCACTCAGGAGGAAGAGTCAGGTAAATTTCTGAGTTCAAGGCCAGGCTTGTCTACAGAGTGAGTTCCAGGACAGCCAGGGCTTCACAGAGAAACCCTATCTCAACACCCATTCCCAGATAGATAGATAGATAGATAGATAGATAGATAGATAGATAGATAAAAGTGGTCTGGAGACAGCAGATACCACCAATATCACCTTGGATCATAGTTCTAAATTAGTAGATTCTAAACCTCACTGCACATTTGCTAGACCAAAGAGGAAGGCATGCATTTTTAAAATTTATTACATTTTTAAAATGTATTATTAGTGTGTGTGTGTGTGTGTGTGTGTGTGTGTGTGACATGTGTATAAGGTAGAGGACAATTTGTGTACTCCATTCTCTCCTTTGACCATCACGTGAGTTATGGGGACTGAAGTCAGGTCATCAGGTTTGCTCCAGAAGCTCTTTACCCCCTGAGCCACTTACCATTTCCTTGTCACTGGCTCCCACTCTGCCCCAACCACAGTCCTTTAAATCCAGCAAGCACTTGCCTGTTCAATCCCAGCCCAAGAGAAGAAATCCATTTTAAATGGAGATGACAGAAAATGCTAGTGACTATACAATTTAAAACCTCATTTGATGTGTGTGAGCAGGCATCTTAGGAAATAAGGAAGTGCCTTTAGCCTAAGATCACAGGACTTGTCAGTTTCAGGTTGGCAAGGCCAACAACTCACACTAAAGTTAAGGGGACCTACTTATGTCCCGACACATTGGTGGTATTAGGACAGCTCAAGTCTGACAGTGTAATTAGCATGTTGAGAGACACAGAACATTGCACCACATCTTCAGCCAGTACCACCTTAAGTGTTCTGTTCTCTGGACCTGTCAGTGAGCTACAGGGCATGGCAATTATCAATGTGGTACAAACAGTGCCTGGTTTACTTGGTCTCCATAATTAGAGTTCATCAACTAGAGGAGATTTGGGAAGACTAATTAGGTGAAAGGCCACCTGCCAGAGCTTACAAAATGACACTACCCAACCAGGCTTCTGACTTTAAACAGCCTATTCAAGTTCTACCATCTTTGGCTGCTAGGAGCTTCTGTGGAAGTCTGAACAAAACATGATCCAGACACCAGAAAGGCATGGAGAGGAAGAAGAAAGATTAAAGAGTAAAGTTGATAAACAAGAAATTCAAGAAAAGGAGCTGGACTCAAGCAACTGAGAGGTGCTGAACTGCACCTTCCTAAAGCCAAATCTCTCTCTCTCTATCTCTCTCTCTCTCTCTCTCTCTCTCTCTCTCTCTCTCACACACACACACACACACACACACACACACACACACACACACACCATTTGCTAAGCAGCAAGGCTTCTTTTATCTCAAAGTCCTTCAAAGAGAAGACTTCCTGTGACTTACTAGCTATAGAAAGTCCTTTTCTTCACCTATGACACTTCTAGTCCAGCCCTCTGTTTCAGATCTCAGAGAGCCTGACCCTGAAAAGCCCCTTCCCTTAAGAAGAGATTCAACACTGACCAGCCCTTATCAAACTTCCAGGAAAACTGAAGTTTCCCAGGATTCCTGCCACTCCCAGCTATACTCGTTTCACCATCACTTTCTTCCTTCTTTACTTTTAGTGCCCTCCAATCTTGACCCTGGCAGGCCCCAGTCTTCCCTAACTCTAGTTGGAAGACTCTGGAAACAATAGCCCTAACACAGAGAAGACTGTAGCCCCCACCAGCCCATCTCTACAGATCACTATGTGACAGGCCATCTGGGGATTTCCAAAGCTGTCTGCCACTATTTCCAAGACTGCCACAAAGTCCCCTGTAGACAGGGGGCTTAGAAAAAGACTGCCTCAAGGTGGGGGGGAGATAAACAAAAGGTTGGGGTATAGTAGCTCAGCGGTGAAGCTCTTACCTAACAACCTAACATGTACAAGCCCCTGTGCTCCCCTCCGGTATTGTGGGAAAAAAAAAAAAAAAAAAAAAAGTTCTGGCATAATAGTTCATACCTGTAATCTCAACACTTGGGAAGCAGAAACAGAACACCATGAGTTCAAGGCCAATCTGGCCTACAGAGTAGGGGGAGAGAAGAGAGAGATGAGGGCTGGGGGCTGGGGGCTGGGGGCTGGGGGCTGGGGATACAGGCATATAAGATCTTAAGGATGCCAGGGATCAGAAAGAACAGAGAGAACCCCTGTGAAAATACCTGTCATAGTCAAGCAGAAATAGCAGAGAGATATGGAAATAGGAGATATGATAAATAACGGAGAAATGGAAATATGAGAGTTCACAAGCAACCTGTCCTCACTCCTGTGCCCCTCCTCCTGTCCCCCTTCCTGCCCTCCCCTCTCCTCCCTGGCCCCTCTTCTTTCCCCTATCTTGTCTTTTACTCCCCTCTCCTCCTGCCCCTTCTCCCCTCTCCCTGGCACCTACCTGAGGATGGGGCCCTGGAGGTGACTCCTTTGGACAGGAACAGGGTTTGCCATGGAAATCAAAGTTCCCTACTTCAAAGTATTAAAAGGCTGACCCCAGGGCACAAGGGCCCCTACTGGGGAACAACTCCCTCTTGAACCCCCAACTTCCTCTTCCAGATCCCAGCAAAACTGAGAAACTGACCAGAGAGCACTTTGTGAACAGGGAACAGAAAGGGCCTGGCTAGAAGGGTGATGAGACAGAGACCTAGCCCACAGGAACTGGGTGAGAGGCTGCGGGAAAAGTTTCACATCTGAATCAGACTGAAAACAAGAATCTGCTGTCAGAAGAGTCCCAGAAAGGCCAGAAATAGCACAGGCCAGCCCCTTGTTCTAAGGAGGTGGGGCTCCTCTTTGGGAAAAAAGGGATTAGCAGGCAATGTCCGGAGGCAGGGACAGGGAACCATCCAGAATCACAGAAAAGTCTATAGTAGGAGTGGAAGGGGCCCAGCCAGAGACCATAGGAGCTAAGCAGGCCCAGCTCCTACAAATTCGGGCTTCTTCTAGGGCCATTCTTCCAGGAACCTTAGCGCACCTGAGAGAATGCTCAAGGCAGGAGGGGCCCACAGAATTGCTTGCACTTGGGAAGGGTCTTGCAGAAGTTAGAGGCCAGAGAAGGCTCACTGTCAGAAAAGTGCACCCCACTACATAGTGAATGAAAAGTCGGGGGTGGGGGTGAGGGGACTTGTTCAAACAAAGAGAATGGAGGAGGTGGACGGGGACTGGAAGAAAACAACAACCAAAAACAAAACAAAACACGAGCCTGGACAAATTACTCCTAGCCCTGATTTTCTCATCTTACATACGGAGACTGGGGGACACCGTGATTTAACCAGAATGAGGTTAACACTGGTCAGAAGTGAAGGAGAGATGACTTATCCTGGGAGGGGCGAAATAAGGCTCCCAGGAGACCTTGAGGACCAAGACCCCTCTTTCCCCTCCTGACATCCGGCAGGAAAGAGCCAGAGCCTGGCCTTTTCATCGCCAAGTGGACTATGCACACAACCCTAACAGCTTCCGGATTGGCTGCAAGATGACATCACCAATACAAGCTCATTGGGGCTATGATTGGTCCCCTGGGGTTGGGGCGGAGCTAAGAAGGAGGTAGGAGGGTTGAAACCGTATCCTCAAATCTAGGGTCTTTCTATAGGCGAGAAATGAGAGAAAGGGCTCACAGGGACTAGTGGGGGCGGGGGGGGGGGGGAGAGAGAGAGAAAAGAAACAGCCCCAGAGCCTGGGTTTTATAACCGGGTCTTTTCCCTCCTTCCCTACCGCTCAGAAGCAGAAAAATAAAAAAGACTGTCACTGTGCCAAGGCCTTAAAGGAGTATAAACAAACGAAGTTTAAGGACCTGCTATTTCTCAGAGGCTCTGAGCGGTGGGACAAATGGAAGTGAACTGCAGACTGAGTGGCAGAGGTTAAAGACCCACAGTTGCTCCCTAGAGGAATGGTGGCCAAGAAGGAAGAGGAAAGGGGACCTACCACTCTCTGCGCCCACTGCTTTTGCCCTCCCTACCACGGCCACCAGCTGCTTAGTGCTCTCAGAAAGGAAGGATTAGACTCAGCATCAGAGTCTCTGGCCAAGCCATTTGGCTTGTTTTTCCATGCTGACTGCGAAGGACGGGTGAGAGAGGAGCAGGTGACAGCCAGCTGCACTCAGTCCCAAACAGCAGCATCCAAGCTGTGCTAGCTCTCCTGCCTGCAGCCCTGCTCTGCTAATCTCAACTTTCCCACTGAGAGGTAGACATTAATTTAAACTGGAAATCCTTAAAGAGGCTATCTCAGCATCCTTCTGCTCTCTTGTTCAACAGCAGCAAAGATGTCTGGACAAATGACTGCTCGCTCTATACAATATGCTGTGTCACGTACTCCAGCCTGTGATTATAGACAGTTCCTAATAAGGAGAGATTTAGGGGTAAAATCACCATCCATTTCCTGTGGTGGGAGGATTCGTACATTCATCCACACCCTGAACTGAAGCCTGAATCCACACTTACCTCTAACTGAGCTAAGTCATCTGGATAGGAGGAAGGACGGAGATATAAAGACACCACAAGAAGTCCAGTGTCAGTTTCCCTTCAGCTCTTTTATATATTTTTATTAATGTTTATGTTAATATAAAAAGTTACAAGTTTCATATGGCACTTCCAAACATGTGTCAATCTGCTTTGCTTTTGTTTTGGTTGTTTTTTTGTTTTTGTTTTTGTTTTTTTGGTTTTGGTTTTGTTTTGTTTTGGTTTTGGTTTTTTTTTTTTTTTTTTTTTTGGTTTGGGTCTGTTGTTGTTGTTTAATGTTGAGGTTTTATTAGGTTTTCTTTTGTTGTTGTTGTTTGATTGTTTGTCCATGACAGGGGTCTGTCTCTATAGCTCAGTAACTCATGACGTAGCCTCAAACTTACGAACTTCTTTGCTTTCCAAGTGCTGAGATTAACATGTGCTACCACACCTGGCTTTATGCTCTGCTCTGATTCGCCCTCTCCTCCACTGCTCTCTCCCATCCTTCTTGACTCTTCTTGCTAGGCCCTCTTCCCCTCCAAATCCCCTCCCCATCTGTTTTCATGTCCTGTGTATTCCATCGCTCTCTTCCACTCTCCTCCTTTAAGGTCTCTCCCTCCCCTCTTACAATACCCATTTGTAGTTCCATTACCCCTCGAGTTTAATAGAGGTAGAAAAAGCTGAAACACAGGACCTCCTTGTCCTGACCACACCCAACTTTCTCCCCGGGTGTATCAAGGACTAATTATTAGCAAAGAGGACAAAAATTGGTTCTGGTCAGATAAAAGGAGAGGAGAGGGGAAGGGGTAGTATTGGGGAAGAGATTATCTAGCTAATTTCAAGGATCCAAAAATCATAGAAACTGGAAATGAATAAACAAGGATATCAGCTAACTCTCGTTTTTAAATGACTTGAGTAAAACTCAGGAGAATTTATTTGCCTTGCTTTTGCTGACTGTGTAGGACCATGGGAAAATCTCTCTGAGTTCTAGTTTCCATGTTTAAATCTGGTTAACAATACACGCTTTCCAGATATCTATTGAGAACCTGAGTTACAAGAGCACTTTGGGAACTATACAGTGGTAGATCCATCCACAAGGTTATTGCATTACTCCAATCCTTTAGTTAGTTTTCAAATATTCATTGAGAGGCTTTCATAAACAAAGACCCAGATGCCCACTAGTGCCCAGGACCCAATTTTCTCATGCAGTCATCAAATGGAACCTGAACTATGCATGGAAAACCTCTAGTCTCTCCAAGTGTCTAGGGCTTTTCTCTTTCCCCTGTAAGTCTACAAGAGCTGGGCGGCAGCAGAAGCAGAGGCAGAGATCCTGTAGAGCATGGGGCTGCAGAATCCAAGAGCAACCAGAACTTTGCCACACATTCCCCTTGCTCCCTGGTTCCCATTGCTATCTGAGCAACCCTAGTTCTGGCAGCTGGCTGGGCAGAGTGGCGGGGGTGGCTCCATAGATAAAAATAGCCCCCCTAGTGGCAGAATTCTGATGCTGTTCTGGAAGATGGCAGACCTCAGGTTGACATAGTAGTCATGGCAGCCATAGGAGATCTCTAGGCACTGAACAGAGAAGGCAGTGAAGAAGATGTACTGTCAATACTTG